>NW_015175358.1:1563910-1627604 GCF_001447785.1 Gekko japonicus
GGGAATTGCTGCTGGGAAACAAAACTAGTCAAAAATCAGCCACCCAGCATTTCTTTCATGCCACTAGAGAGACTTTATAAGCACCCTCAGGATTATATCAAACCAGCACTCTAGCCCAGAAAATGCTTGTCACTGTACAATTGTTCATTCTTTGAAACTGACATCCATGGCATTCCACTCTGCATGTGAACAGTACTTCAAGTACCTTCTATGGTAGCAGGTTATGTCCCTGGTAGCCACTATGCACCATCAACCAGCAGGTTTAGTAAGAACCTAGGAAGAGAGGGCTCTCTAGACATAATGGAATAGCTTGGTTTAGCACAGTGTAGAACATACACAGCTACTGAAACGTAGATAATGTTAGTATGAACATCTCTGATGAACTTTAAATGAACTCATTACTGAGCATTCAGTAGTATAAAAAAACTGAATGGATGAGTCAAACATGGGAGTTAGCAGTTACACACACTTGAGTTCTGTTCTCCAGCAGCCATAATCATGAGTGGTATCAAGCATTTTGTACACTGCTGTTTAATCATGCAGTGATTAGTTGGCCTCAAAGCAGTATGAAAGTCTGCTAATCAGAATGATCTGTGCTTGGCACCACTTATGTACTGGCTAAGTCCAGAGGGCATCTCTCTTACTATGTAGTATCAAATCAGGAAGCTGCACACATTTTCATTCATAATTTAATTTGATCCCAGTTCAGTAACTTAAAAGTTCCAATTTCAGCCTTTAAGCATATAAAATGAGTGCTACGTGCATCATATGTGCAATAAATATGTGCATTCTGTTTCAAGTAGCACAGATTCTGCTAGAAAACTGACAAGGATTAGAGTTTCTTGCTCCCAAACCCATCTGCTTTCCTTGTCTCTATTAGCTTCTATAGTTGATAGTTATGCCCACATACTGAGCATGTACTTCCAACATTCCACTTATGCACTTATGAGTTTCCAAAGTGCACATTTAAGAATCTCAAACGTGTACTGGCTGGTATCATGGTCAGCATGCGGGACTAGGATCAAGGAGACCCAGCTCAAATCTCTATCGTGGAACCTGGCTGGATGACCTTGGGGCCAGTCACACATTCTCAGCCCAACCTACCTCACAGGGTTGTTTTGAGAATAACATGGAGAAGTGGAGAACAATGTCAGTTGCATCAGGCTCCCACTGGGGAGAAAAGCATGTTATAGGAAAAAGTAAATAAATAAAATGACTATGCATTAAAGAAAGGCATACTTGGAAGGTTGTGATTTAGAGAGTGGAAGAGTGTGAGTGAGTGTGAGTGAGTGTGTGTGTGTGGGTGGGTGGGAGAATAAGATACTTCATTCTTTTCTTGCAGGCACCAGCAAAGCAGGAAGCCAATGAACAAATAAAAAGCATTCTAGACACTAATCAAATAACAAATTACTTGACGTGTTGCACTTTACTGAGTTTGGCCAGTAGAGGGAACATATAATATTCTTTATCAATTTATATTTTAATGCATTTATCGATTTAGCATAAAACTATTAAATGAAAGTGCTGAATTGCTGCAAACAAATTTAGGTAGTTTAAAAGACATCACACAAAAGCACGTAGAGCAACAATAATTTCAAAATACTCTTCTGCCTACAAATCTCAAATCAAATCACATCTAATAGTTAATGCAACTTCAAACTGCAATGATGTTCTTAAGCACAAAATACAACCTTTGCCTATAAAGCACCAGCCATTCACTTATGTGAAAGAAGAAAATATGCTCAGGAACACCCTTGCTCAGCACTCCCACCCTGCCCCTAATGACCTTCTTTTTCTTTGGCCTCTGAGCAGCTTTTGCCATTCTCCGATTGCCCTGCAAACTGTAACTTGTTTACTTTGCTCTCCCGATTGAGACCCATCTATTCCCACCAGCAACTCCCTGTCTCAAGTTCCACCTGATGATGGTCATGACAGAATAAGATACTGAGGCCCAGTGTAATGGAGTTGATAAAGTGTCTGACTAGGATCAGAGAGATGTGGATTTAATCCTTGCTTAGCCTTTAATTTCAGTGGAAGGCAAGCTGCTTGTATCTCTCAAACTTACTTCAGATGTTTTGGGAGGTTGGTTCAGTCATACCCTCGCCCTCCTTCCTGATCTTTCCCACTTTGTATCCACCCTTAAGTTGCAATGGCTTTTGTAGTGCATTGTTACAATTTTCAGAAGAGAAATTTCACCACAAGTGAAAGGAGCAACTAGAATGCTTTTGCTATTTTCCCTTTTCTTTGAATGCTTTTGCTATTTTCCCTTTTCTTTGCCCCAACAAAGCAACTCTGTTCTAGGAGCAAGAGCAAGAGACACAACACAGTATGCCATTCTTCTATTTTCATTCCTATGTATCTCTTACTTGCAGCATTCTCCATTTTTATTTTTATTTTTTGCATCTACCAGTACAAATGATAGTGGATTTTAAAGCTGCACAACACTGCAACAAGCTGACCTATTGGAACCTTTGAGCAAACAAATTATGTCAGCATGGCTGAATCAAAGGAGACTCAACCGAAATCAGAACTGCTGCATTAACCAAGCCACAATGGAAAGATTAGCCATATGACAGAAGAACTTAAGATACTCCCTGGAATGGTGGTGGAAGGGATTGCTATTCAGGTAATTGAAACTACTATCCCTAAAAGAATATTAGTCCAGCTGATTAGGACCAAGCAAGTACTCCAACATCAGGAGTACTGAGCATCAAGCTATACTAGAAACAATTCCAAATTCAAAGTTATACAGTATTGCTGTTAAAACAAACATATTCAAACTAGACTGAAATAGGAGAGGCAAGTACTTTTCAAAGCAATCCTAAAATATTAACACCACTCATTTGATCTACTGTTGGATTTATTAGAACCTGTGAAATCCTAGCTAATTCGGGCAGATTGAATTTCAGTTTGTTGCTAAAGCAAAGTCTGACCTCAAAGCTCCAGGGAGAGAAAAAAATCACTTTGCTTCACTACAAGCAGCTCTAATGAGGGCAAAAAACCTTTGGATCACGGTTCATTTTGTAGCAAGACAGCTTCACAATGTCCAATTATTTTCCATCATAAAAGCAAGCTAAAAAAAGTTGTGTGTGAAACATTTACAAATGGCATCATTTATATCATGTAGCCAGAACATACACACACATATCTTTTTATTGTATCTCCAACAGAGACCAAAATGACTTGTACAACAGAGCAGTACTAGAAGACCAAGAAAAGACTAATTTATCTAAATTTCCCATAATTTGAATCTTTATATATGGTGAAGCTGTCTTATGGCAGCAGGTTTATCCACCATTCAGGCTTATTCTATGACTCTCAACCTGCCTGGATAACAGAATTACTGTGATAATCTAAAAATTAACGTGTGGTTTTTGAAATAAAATGCCACTGCTGGAAGCAGTGCCTTTGGGACTGCTGAATGTTTGTATTCACTGCCTATTTGAGGATTATGTTAGCATGGTCTCTTGCTAGAAAGACAGTGCAAGCAACACTACTAAAGGAAGGACAACGGAACGTACTGTATCAGAAGGCGATGTTAAGGTTTCCATGCCAGCTCACAAGTAGGCAAAAGAACGTGAAGTCAAGCTGAAGGCTTCTCCCGTGCTTGAACATCCTGTCCTAGAGAGTAAGCTTAGGCTGGGTGCTGCTCCACTCCAAATTCCACACTGACAACAGACAGTGAATGGAATATGAAGCAGGGGCACGCTGGGCATGTTGGCAGAGCTCTGAGTGGGTGTTCTAGAAAGATACTGTAACTCCAAACAAGTGAATTGCCCAGTGTCACACAAACAATCCTTCAACTGCGTCACAGAGACCACTGAAAATATTCCCAGGCTCTGACACAGTAAGAGAGAAATCTGGAGTTTACTCTTTGCTGCAATCACAACAAGAAAAGATTATTTCTTCCCTAGGTTCGGCAGAAGATGCAGTCCACTTACATGCTACCATATCCTGCTGAGACAAAGGCACAGCTGAAAGCAACACTTTGTGCCCATGCTGGGTTGCAAGCCCCTGTAGAGCTATCCTTTTTTTTTACCCCCTTGCTTTCTGGAAAGATCTGCTGCTAGCACACATGCATGGAGAACAAGGATGCCACACCTCCTGCCTCCTTTTGGGCAAGCTGAGATAAGCAGCAAGGTCACTCAATCAGGACAGAGGATTCCTTCATGGCTTTAACCCTTGGCTTGTTCCTCACTATGGTGCACACCTTAAAGCACTCAGTTTGTGTTTTCTATTCCCAGCTTTCTTGGTCTGTAACCCACTGCCTTTGCCCCATCTCTCCCTCTTCCCATCACATGTCTGATGTCCCATGTTTGCAGGTTAGTGAGTGCCATGCTGCTGCCCAGGGGTTACAGGTGGGTCCCAGGTCTGGAAAGGTTCAAAGCCACTGCTATAGCTGAAACAAGTAAGATAAGGAGCTTAATAGTTCCAAACATGTTTGCAAGCACATTCTTAATGTCTGAATAGCCATCTTCTACTAAAATATGAATATTAAGCTTTGGTCGCCACTGCTGTTAAACACTGATTAAAAATAAGAAAGAGATGACAGGCATATAATGAAGTAATTTCAATAATAAATGGCATATAACCAGGCTCAGGAACCACATCATGCTCTGGGCATAGGTTTAACCCAGTTGCTACGCTGAACTTTTAAAATACTGTTCACACATGTCATAGCCCTGTTAATAATGAATTACATTATCACACTGGATTGGGTAATGTATCTGCTGTTGCCAGGGTTTCATTTACCAAATGAAGTAGCTCTAAACTTCATCCCAAAGCTGGTTGGCTCTTCACAGTCACCCCTCCTAGCCAGTTCCCTCATACTGTTCTTTAAGGCTAGCCAGAGGAAGACAGTGGCCAGAGGTCATTGTACAGGACAGCCCTTATTCCACGGAACTCTAGCAGTGAAAGGTAAGAGTCTGTTACCCTATCAAACAGCACAGGGACGAATTACAGAGGAGTTAAGCTATTTTGCCACAAGTAAGGACAATTAGTATTTTTTAAAATCTAAACACTGAGAAGTTTTATGTTTGTTTAAAACATCCTATTATATGGCACCAAATGAGATACTAATTCTGGGTTCATCCTACTTATATACATAAGAGGTGATAACCAGGTAGATGAGTAGAAATCAGTAGGATAAAGATGCACCGGGGGAGGCCAGTACTAATCAAACTCTGCCACCTCAACCATTTTGCAGGCCCTGCAAGACTGTAATAAATACTGTAGGGCCTGGACCTCTCGTGGGAGAGTGTTCCACCGGACAGGTGCCAGAGCTGAGAAGGCTCTGGCCCTGGTTGGTGCTAAGTGGGCCTCCTTCAAACCGAGGACCACCAGCAGATGTCGATCCACTTTGAGGGACATACTGAGAGAGGCAATGCTGAAGGTATGTTGGTCCCTGGCCACATAGGGCTTTAAAGGTTGCATGACGGTAGCAGAGGCCTGCAGCCTGAACCAACCGATGAAGTGCTTTTAAAAATGTTCTCAAGTCTGATGGTGTTCATATAGGTCTGGCACATATGAATCTCTGGGTCTAGGCTTATAATTAGAGGTGCAAAACATTTTACAAATGTAGCTAGGGAGTGAAAGGCAGTCTTTATCTGGCATAGTCTGTTCTCCCTTCCCTCCTGCATTCTTCCTAGGGAGACAAGATAGGAAAGATTTTCTTTATTAAACTTTTATCCCATCCCCTCCTCTTAGTGGCTCAGGATGGCACACACATCCTGGGCCAAGGTCACTTACTTAGTTTCAAGATAAGTGGTGGTCTGAACTTGGGTCTCTCCAGACATTTCTTCCTATCAGCTCTGGGTCAGTTAGTCTGAACTTCACCCAGGGCTAGGGCTCAGGCCCCAGAACCGGAACCAGTTATAAATTTTCGGTTCCCCTTAAGATTGACCTTAGTGAGGTAGCAGGGATATATCAAAGTGAGATAATACTGGCAGGTTTGAGTTGCATCACCTCTCATTTCAGAAATTAAGCATAGTTTCTTGGTGGGCAGTCTCTAAGTCCAAGCTGTGTCAAGTGAGAAATTCTCCTTCTATCAGTGCTCCAGGAATACAAGTGTAAGAGGACAGCAAAAGAGATCAAAACCAAGATGGATGAAGGTGGTGAATAAATCAGTTTGGTATAGTGGTTAGAAGCACGGACTCTAATCTGGGAGAACCAGGTTTGATTCCCCACTCCTCCACATGCAGCTGCTGGTATGACCTTAGGTCAGTTATAAATTCTTTCAGAGCTGATCTCTCAAGGGCAGTTCTTGGGAGAGCTCTCTCAGTCCCACCGACCTCACAGGGTTTCTGTTGTGTGGAAGGGAAGGGAAAGGGACTGTAAACTGCTCCAAAACGCCTTTGGGTAGTGAAGGGCAGGGTATAAATCGAATGTCCTTCTTCTTCATCAGCAGTGGAATTCTAAGAAGGTAAGGCCCCACATACGGTGTAAGGCCACTCCTATCAATCTAAAAAACAAGACTAGATATTTGCAAAACCAACTTCTGTACTAAGTGATGTGTGTGCATAATCTTTTGATTATAATAAGAAACCTGAAATTTAATCTTCTAGATATTTATACTATTTTCTTTAAACTTATATAAGCAAAAGGTTAAATGTGTCCCCAAGGTAATTACAAGGAGGTGCACCAGGCTCACTCTGAATTCTACTCCTGTAGGTAATGAGTCAGAATCCATTTGGAAAGTATAACGTAGGATTCAAGAGTTTCAAGACATGTTCTAACCTTTTCTTTTAAAATATGACACCAAAAAGATGCTTCCTGTTTCTTAATTCAGCAGGGTCCTTTCTTTAGCAAAAGGGGTTAATTATAAGCTGCTCTTCTGTTACTGAGAGGATGGTAAAAACCAGTCAAACAAAACACCCAGCAGACATTTTAACATACTATATGAAACTGCAAGTCAGGTTAGTGGAACTAAGCTGCAGTGGGGTTTTCTCGTTTGTCAGAAATAGAATTACATTCTGCATCAGCAGATGGAGCTCTAGTATAAATGTTCATCCATTGTATTTTCTTTGCTTAACAGTTAACATTTCGTGAAATTTATTGAGTTTTTTTATTAATGTAACAAACATATATGGCTCAGTACACAGTAATAAAGCTAATGGGGGTAAAAGGCTTACAGTATTCTAGAATTGGCAAAAGAAGCTTTCTTGAAAGGCCTCTAAGTGCTGTCAATAGAGTAAACATGTAACCATTACATTAATCAGACTTTAAAATGACTATAATTTAATCCATGAAATCTTCTCAACAAGTATGTTGTACTCAGTTTATGCTGTTAAACTATTAGTAATTATGCACTGAAAATAAATAACTTTGCCCATTAAGGACTAAACAAAACATAAATGCATCCAGAGTAAAGCACTTCTTATCCCCATTGATTTTAGTGGTAAAGCTAGGAATATATTAAATTCTCTTTTTTAAAAAGTCAATAAAGCCCCCACCCCACCCCGCCCGCGCGCTCAGATTTGACTGGACTGTACCCAGTGTATGTAAAGGCAACTCAGAATGGCTTTCATCACAAATTACATTGTTCAAACGATTGGACAAATAATAAACATTGGGAACATATTTTACAACATTATTAGAATAAAGACTGATTGTCAATAAGCAAAATACATACTACACATAAGATTTATGAGCTTCACTAGTTCACTGTGGAAAAATTGGATAATTTTTGGCAGAACTGGAAAAAACTCCTCTGACATACCTCCCTTTTACTGAAAGTGTGTAGTTTGAATGAAAAAACCAAGAAATTTGCAGGAACACTGAAAACAACAAGTATGAATTTTTTTTAACTTAAGACCACCTACAGCACTAGGATAGTGATTCCTATGTACACTGTAGACATACAAAACATTTTCAAGAATGCTGTTTAAAATATAAAATATAAAAATAATTTAATATAATAAATATATTAATATAAATAAATAATTTAAAATGTACATGATTGTAGCAACAATTAATATGCTATAGTATCTTTAATATATTATTAAAAGAGTTCAGTGTTTTCAGCAGGGGTGTGTACTGCAGAATTCCTGAGATGAAAATATACATGAAAATTGCTGTTTTGAGTTGTTATCACAAATTTCAGGAATGGTTACACGAAACTGGGATTCTTTAGCATTACAGAAAATCACTCTCTGATCTTAACCTGGTTCATTCTTGGATGGGAGACCACTAAGGAATTCCAGGGTCGCTAAGCAAGGGCAGGCATCGGTACTTCTCCTCTGTTTGTCTCTTGCCTACAGGGTTGCCATAAGTTGGCTGCAACCTGACAGCGCTTTCCACCACCAAAATGCTTCTTAAGACAAGGTCTTTCATCACATTCAAAATGTATAGCATGAAAAAGTCTTTTCCAATGGCAGCACTGGGGGAAAAAAACTCTTGGAGCATGGACATATACAATATTTTCCAGAATGTTTTTTGTTTAAATGTAAGTAATTCTGGTAGCAATAAATATGCCTTCATGTGTTTGTGTGTGTGTTTACATGCTGTCAAGTCGCTTCCAACTTATGGCCACCCTATGAATTAATATGTTAGAATGTGTTTAATGATAATATATTATTAAAGAGTTCAGTGTTTTCAATGTTATGAAGTTTAAGCATAGGATGCTTTTGCAACTGTTTGTCAACTATTGGGGTATTTGTGCAATTTACTTATAAAAAGGAAGATGTTTATACTTATAAATCCTATAAATATGTCAAATATTACAATTTCATATCCTAAATTAGAAATATGTATTTTGTGTTGTTAAATAAGTAAAAACTTTAAGTTTGATAGGAAAGTAAGTACTGCACATCAATTTTCCCCAAATTCCATTCACCCCACAAATCAGAACACACAGGTTTTTTCCCTTGGCTTCAAAATGTCCAGAAATTTTATCTCTCCAGGATACTCGTATGTGCATACCCTGACATAGTCCCATTTTGATAACATTTCAGACGCTTGCAGGATCAGTGAAAATCCAGTGAGACACAGCCATATAAAGAACCTGAGGACCACACTGCTTATATACATTAAGACAGACTATAAGAATTCCATTATATACATCAGAAGGAGCAAAGTGGACAAGTAGATATTTGGGCTCTTGGACCATAAAAGGAGTAAAGAGACTGATGAAGGGAGAGAAGGAGTTAGTTGAGAAAATGACGGAATTATCTGCACTGTTTTCACTGTGGAAAATGTGGGGAAGTTACTCATATCAGAACAACAATTTTCAGAAAAGGTACCTGAATAACCAAGTCATGGAGAGGAGAAGAGATGATGTTCCAGGGCTACTGAACAAAACTGAAAACTAGCGAGCGTTCTTAAGCAACATAAATGTGAAGTTGTTGATTTCCTAATAAGAACATGCAACTTTTTGCTAAAATTGGCCTCCCTACTAGAAGATCGGTAACTAACAGGCATAGAGCCCATTTTGTAAAAGGGATCAAGAAGAGATCCAGCAAATTACGGACGTATTAACCTAACATTTGTGCCAGGTTAATGGGCACTAGCTGTTTATAAAAATTTAAGCACACAGAGGCAGAGACTCTACAGAGGAAGAATCAGTGCAGCTTCTGCAAAGGGAAGCTCTGCACCACTAACCTTATGAAGGAGGACGATCTGGCAGACATGAATGTCCCAAAAGCTCTAGTAAAGTCCCTCCCCAAAGGCTCCTACATAAACCTAGCTGTCACAAGATAAGAGGATGAGAAGCAAAGAGTAACAAGGGAGGAAAGCAAGCAGTGGGGCCCCACAGGGATCAGGAGTGGACTTGTGGCATCCATAGACACCATTCTAAGGACACAGCCCAGAAATATTTAAACAAACCACAACTTACAACTTTCCATGGTCCTCTCATACTAAATCTTATGCCAATAACATGTGTCAACTCGCTTTCACTACTGAAAGGAACTGAAGAGGTTAACAGGAGCCCGCTCTCATGAAGCCTTGTGCAACCTGTGTGAGTATTAAGGTATAGATTTCCCACTCTACACATTATGAGTCAAAAATGTTACCTGCTTGATAAGGAATGGATGTACACTGCTGAATAGACTGGAGGGACAGTGCAGAAAAACCAGACAGAGCCATAGTTGAAGTTTATACACCGTTGATCATGTTTAAAATACACAGGATGTGTCCTGGAATTACATTCAAATCTTGTGCAGAATTATTATGTTTGGAGAATTTTCATCAGTTTATAAAATTGCCATTACTGATCTTAGATAGAGAACCAGTCTTCTGAGTTTTGGAAACAAGACAATGCGGAAAATGGGATTATGTGCCCAGATGTAACACATCTGCTGCTTGCTTCTGGATGATGAAATGTATTCCTGTTAATAAAGCACTGCTACTGCCATTTTCTCCACTACTAGAATTGGGGGGGGGGGGCGCCCTGGATGATGCTCCTGGCCGGTCCGCCAAATGTGGCAGTCATTTATGCAGCTGAAGAAATATGAAATCCTGAGCAAGACAAACACAAATCAAAACTCTTGGAATAATTTGATACTGTTAAGAGAGAAAGAAATATATTATAATAAGGTAGTGTCTGCGACAGCAGGTTTCACTTGAAAGACATTTACTAGGATATTCATTATTAATTAGAGTTCACTAGCTCACTGTGGCTCAGATCATGAGCTACTCATTGCAAAATTCAGACTTAAACTGAAGAAAATTGGGAAAACCACTAGGCCATTCAGGTTTGACCTAGATCGCATCCCTGATGAATATACAGTAGAGGTGAAGAATAGATTCAAGGGTCTGGATTTGATAGATAGAGTGCCTGAAGAACTATGGACGAAGGTTCGTGACATTGTACAGGAGGCAGCAATCACCACCATCCCAAAGAAAAAGAAATGCAAGAAAGCAAAGTGGCTTTCTGATGAGGCTTTACAAATAGCAGAGGAAAGAAGGAAAGCGAAAGGCAAAGGTGAAAAGGAAAGATTTACCTAACTGAATGTAGATTTCCAGAGAACAGCAAGGAGAGATAAGGAGGCCTTCCTGAATGAACAGTGCAAAGTACTAGAGGAAAACAATAGAATGGGAAGGACTAGAGATCTCTTCAAGAAAATTGCAGAAATCAAGGGGTCGTTCCATGCAAAGCTGGCCATGATAAAGGACAAAAACAGTAGGGACCTAACAGAAGCAGAAGAGATTAGGAAAAGATGGCAAGAATACACAGAAGAACTATACAAGAAAGACCTCGATGTCCTTGACAACCACGACGGTATAATCACTGACCTCGAGCCAGACATCCTGGAATGTGAAGTTAAATGGGCCTTAGAAAGCATTACTAACAACAAAGCTAGTGGAGGTGATGGTATCCCAGCTGAGCTATTCAAAGTCTTAGAAGATGATGCTGTTAAAGTGCTGCACTCAATTTGCCAGCAAATTTGGAAAACGCAACAGTGGCCACAGGATTGGAAAAGATCAGTATACATTCCAATCCCAAAGAAGGGCAACGCCAAGGAATGTTCAAACTATCGCACAATTGCACTCATATCACACGCTAGCAAGGTCATGCTCAAGATCCTACAAGCTAGGCTTCAACAGTACGTGGATAGAGAACTGCCAGAAGTACAAGCTGGGTTTCGAAGAGGTAGAGGAACGAGAGATCATATTGCCAACATTCGCTGGATTATGGAGAAAGCAAGAGAGTACCAGAAAAACATCTACTTCTGCTTCATTGACTATGCTAAAGCCTTTGACTGTGTGGATCACAACAAACTATGGCAGGTCCTTAAAGAGATGGGAGTACCAGACCACCTCACATGTCTCTTGAGAAACCTGTATAAGGGCCAAGAAGCGACAGTTAGAACCGGATACGGAACAACTGATTGGTTCAGCATAGGAAAAGGAGTACGACAAGGATGTATACTGTCACCTTGCTTATTTAATATATATGCAGAGTACATCATGCGAAATGCTGGCCTGGATGAATCACAAGCGGGAATTAAGATTGCTGGGGAAAAGATCAACAACCTCAGATATGCAGATGATACCACTCTAATGGCTGAAAGTGAAGAGGATCTAAAGAACCTCTTGCTCAGAGTAAAAGAGGAGAGCGCAAAAGTGGGCTTGAAGCTCAACATCAAAAAAACTAAGATCATGGCATCCGGCCCCATCACTCCTTGGCAAATAGAAGGGGAAGTCGTGGAAGTAGTGACAGACTTCACGTTCCTGGGATCCCAGATCACCGCAGACTGTGACTGCAGCCATGAAATTAAAAGACGCCTGCTCCTTGGGAGGAAAGCGATGGCGAACCTAAACAGCATGATAAAAAGTAGAGACATCACCCTGCCAACAAAAGTCCGCATGGTCAAAGCAATGGTATTCCCAGTAGTCATGTATGGCTGCGAGAGCTGGACTATAAGGAAGGCCGAGCGCCGAAGAATAGATTCTTTTGAACTATGGTGCTGGAGGAGACTCTTGAGAGTCCCTTGGACTGCAAGAAGAACAAATCAGTCAATCCTCAAAGAAATCAACCCTGACTGTTCCCTGGAAGGCCAGATAATGAAACTGAAGCTCAAATACTTTGGCCACCAAATTAGATGGGAGCACTCACTGGAGAAGACCCTGATGCTGGGAAAGACTGAAGGTCAAAGAAAACGGGGACGGCAAAGGATGAGATGGTTGGACAGTGTCATGGATGCAACGAACATGAAATTGAGCGGGCTTTGGAGGACGGCGGAAGACAGGAGGGCCTGGGGTCGCGAAGAGTCGGACTCGACTGTGCGACTGAAAACCAAAAATGCCTCCCCACACCACAGAAAAAACTTCTTCATTAAGAGGTCCATCTGATAAGATTGTTAGCCATATTAAAATAAAAAATTTAATAAGAGGAATCTGCACTTTCCAATGGAGATAGATCAAAGTGGGTAAGCTATGTCCGTCAGTCTGTAGCAGTAGAAGGGAGTAAGATTCCAGTAGCATCTTGAAAGACTAACAACATTTTCTTAGTCTTTAAGATGCTGCTGGGCTCTTGTACTTTCCAATGACAGTGATATCACCAAAAAAACAACAACCCACTCCTTCACTCCTACTGAATGCAGTTCTTGTGGACCCATTCCCACTGTCCAAGGACTAGATACTGCTATAGTTACCAGCTACCATTTTAGGCAGGGCTCCTGAATCTTTTCATAAGCACCTGATATGCAGAAATGCTGGAAGTGAAGCTGTTCGTCACAAGCTGAACAGCTTTACCAGATACATTTCCTTCATGTCAGGCATGTGTTAAACGCACAGGAGCCCTTCAAAAAATAAAAAGCTGGTAACATTAGCAGATCTGAAATTCTGATCAAAACACACTTTGCAGTTTAGCATTTCTGAACTGGTGTTGGGTTTTTTGTGTTTTAGTGGTTAACAGCAATGGCACAAGATGTAAAACTGAGCTGGTTACCCATGTGGAGTTTTCAGCTGATAGACATTTTGAAGAGAAGCTTTTTAATGATTCTAGTTCTTAGTCTGAACTGTCAACAGACAAAATACACTACCATTTTTTTCTTTTATGACTTTGACATTGGGGGAGGAAACAAATAATAAACACTGAACAGTCACAGGGGGTACAAGATAAAGTGAGGCATAAGAAAGTGGGAGAGGAAGATGAGAAAGACACCTGCTATCATGCAACTTGTGTGTGTGTGTGTGCGTGTGTGCGTGAGAGAGAGAGAGATTAGTTTGCTCCAACTCACCTCTCTCTTCGCTGGTTTACAATACATGGCTTCTAACTTCAAAGTACTTCCCTTCCTTGAGTCCTTTTACTGGTCATATCCACCTATCAACAGTTCTATAGTGGGCATCACGCTACATTGCTGCGTTCCATTAAATATCCAAGTCAGTGTTCTAAAGCCATTATTGTTCAACTTTGCTTCTAATCACGTAGAATTGTTATAGAAAATGTGTCTACAGATACAGTGATCAGTCCCTGGAGTGAGGTTGCCAGACATCTTCAATCCTGGGAGGTTTGTTTCTCTTACCACTCTTTCACAGTACATCACTCCTTTTAAAAGGCCAACTGTTACTTGCTAAAAAAACTTGAACAACTATTTGCTAGCTTCCTAGACTCCCTAGAGCTCAAAATGAAGGTTTATTTTTTTGTGTGTGTGTGTGTGGGGGGGGGGGATTACATTACAACCCCATTTAAAATATCCAAGGAGAATGCCATGAGAAAAGTATCAGCAGGATCTGTGCTGTCACATCGGACAAATTCTATGCACAGTACTGACTACATTCTCCAAACTTAGATTTCTCTTTTTAAAATCTTGGTAAATCAATGTATGGGTTCACTTAGCTGCATTTCAGGAAAATAGCTGCCATCAGAATTTGAGAATGCTTTTTGAAAAACATAGCCTTCAACACTGAACTTCACTTGAAGCTGAAACTTGGACAAATGACAGTAAAGGGGATCTTGACAAACTACCCAAATCTGTCAGTGTGTGTTTTCAAATATTCAGGAGGGTAAAACCTATCATCCACTGAACAAAAAACAAGGGAAAGCGGTAAAGGATAATTAAGCATAAATCATGTTTCAGATCTCAAGGCAGCTGCCTAAACATTACCAGCCTAGGCCCATGGAGGCCCCTTGACAGAAGCAGAACGGCTTCTCCCAAGAGGTGGCTTTTGCATAATGGAGAACAGCAACTTCAGTATACACAAGTTGTTTCAGGCACAACAAAGTAGAGTAATTCTAAATAAAAGCAAAGGGACAAGACTGAACCACAGTATTATGCTCTGTTCAGCATGTTCAAAGAAATAATCAACGAGGCAATCTTATTCAAAACTAAACATCCAGAAGCTATTCCCTCTGAAGAAGCAAACTCCAATCCATGAAAATTTAAGTCAGAATAAGATTTGGCAGTCTTTAAGGGGTCTAGTGGAACCTGTTTGTTGTTGGAGTAGGAAGAGTTCGGCTATATCTTAGTATCTGACTGAGTTCTGTACACTGGGGTGCAGTTTCACATTATATTAAGTGACATCTGGAAATTTCCCCCTCAACATACAGATTTCTGCAATACCATCTCTAACAAACCTTTTCTAGAGTTGCTGGGCTCTGACCCAGGTATTTCAGGGCTGACATGGTTTTCAATCTACCTAGAAAGTTTCTTTGCTTTTACAAGAGTAGAAAGGTGGGTGTTTTGGCTGACGATGTCACTCTATCCAGATTAGTGTGTCCAAATTGTTTAACTGTAACATGGGTCTCAGTAAAGTTCTCATGGAATGACAGAGCTGAAAAAAGGGCTTAAAATTTAGAACAGAAAGGATGTAGCTGGAGTTGTGGGCAGTGAAGGGGCACAAATAAATGACATAAAAATTAACAGGTTTTCCAAATAATGGGCATGTGAGGAAATTCATTACCAGTAGTGGGTACATTATTCTCACAAGCACAAACTACAGCTAGCACATGCATCACTGGGAAAGTAAGATGTATTCACAACAGAAAGGAAGACACGTGGTATGCATAACAAAAGAGGCAATGTGTAGTGCTGTAAGCTACCTGACTACAACAACCCTAAACTCCAGAGGCTATTCATACCCTTAAATGTGTGCACCATAAAGCTAGAATATATTATTATTAGATCGTTCTTGGCCCCATCACACGGAGAATTTGCCGTGTGAAAGGCCCGAATGCTGGGCGGATTTTCAGGGCACGATCACATCGCAACATCTGGCAAGCGTAGCGCACCTGTGGCCAACCCGTGGCGTGCCACCAAAGATGCGCAGTTTAAAAGTACCTGCAAAGATCTACTAGCAAATGGTTTGCCATGGGCTGCAGACAGACCCGTTCGGTGTGATCGCGCCGGCGCTTGCCTATTCCCTTCGGCCGTCCTCTTTGCAGCACGCACCGAAGGACGAAACCCTGGTGTGCCACCGTCGCATCTGATCATATAATGGCAGATCAGAACGCGACGGCGCAAATAGCCATGCCCCCCCCCCCGCATTTTCCGGCACATGTGGCCGGGGCCATAATTCCTCAAAGTCAGGAATCCATTACATCTAACACTAAAATGAGAAGCTGCTGAAGAAGTAAACGCACCACACAGATGTGTGTTCAGGTTTCCAATGCCATATACACTGAATGGAAGATATAAATATGTAATTTGTTCAGGCATAATATGATTACTTATAAATATTAACAGTAACCTTCCAGAGCATTAAGGCCTTTGACCACAAGTCGGGGGGGGGGGAGTTGGATTTATACCAGCTTACGATCACCTTCCCTTCCTCTCCCCACAAAAGATAACCTGTGAGGCAGGCGGGGCTGAGAGAGCTCTGAGAGAACTGCTCTTGAGAGAACAGCTCTGAGAGAACTGTGACTGACCCAAGGTCACCCAAGAACTTCATGTGAAGGAGTGGGGAATCAAACCCGGTTCTCCAGATTAGAGTATTCATCGCTCTTAACCACTACACCATAATGGAGCTGCTGGAGCGATGGACCTGCATTCCTACAAATGCTTCTCCTGCCTACCATTTTAGACAATAAGCAAAACATTTGTTTAAATTAGGCTTTAGGTTTCCCCTCTCCCCCTCAGGTACTTTTAAACTTGTTGTCATTTTATTTGTACTGATTTTCTAACTCATGTATTGTACTTTAACATTGCCCAATTTATTTCTGTACAAGGGTGGCATTAAAAATACATTTCACATAATAAACAGGTAAGACAACAATAACTATACAGAGCCATGCTTTAAACTGTCTATTGCAAGAGTAAGGGTATGGACAATATCCTAATATTAGTAGAAGAAGAAGAAGAAGAGATTGGATTTATACCCCGCCCTTCACTACCCAAAGGTGTCTCAGAGCGGCTTACAAACTCCTTTCCCTTCCCCTCCCCACAAAAGACACCCTGTGAGGTAGGTGGGGCTCAGAGAGCTCTTGACAGAAACTGCTCTTTTTCAAGAACAGCTCTTATCAGAGCTACGGCTTGCCCAAGGTCATCCAGCCAGGTACAAGTGGAGGAGTGGGGAATCAAACCCGGTTCTCCCAGATTAGAGTCCGCGCACTTAACCACTACACCAAACTGGCTCTATTAAATGTTTCAGGCAATGGAAACGCTGCATTACTTGGCATAAGAGGACAAAGCTTAAAGCATTCATTCATCTAAACAAATAACTGAGTTGTGGAGAATTTGACCAACACTCAAATTATGTTACATGAACATTTTGAACAATCATTTGTTTATTATTAGGTCAAGAACTCCTCTTTAGGTTGGCCATTTGGTCCAACAAAATACAAACCTGACAGATATTTAAGAGATCAAAGTGAATACAAAAAAGTGGACTTTTGTTAGAGAATACTCATAGAAAAGCCCTTGCATTTTTTGCAATATTTTGATAGAATATAGAAATACTATCAAAATGAAAATAAAATGTGCATCAGATGAAAAGAAGTGCACGAAATACAGTGAACAGTTCTGAATTCATTAAGCAGCTTTCATTTTATTACGTTAAATGCTTGAGAGCCAGCATATACTAAATCATGCCTGCAAGTTTTTACAGCATAGGCATTGTTAATCAGAAATTGCTAGTATTTCTCTTCACTATTTATGCAATTTGCACACTATATAGAATGGGTAACATGATTCCTTTTATTTTCCTTCCTTGGATGCCCGAAAAAGTATATCACTTAGTAAAAAAATCTGAAGTTGCGTCAGTAGGGGGAGCATGCTATCTTTCAGACATCAAGCATCCTATTTCTGCTACAAAAGCCCACTCATGAAAAATTAAAGAGCCATGCAGAATGTGAGCATACCAATTCAATTCTAGCATGGAAAAGCAATAGTCTTGACCCCCACTTTATGTCATACTTTGTTAATCCAATACGATACAGCTGTCAGCACAAAACGGATCCCTACTGCATGAGAATGGAGCACACAAGACAGTCATAATACAGATACAAGTGTCAGCATTATCGTCCCCTCCCCCAAATGTATTTTCTAGTCCTTCAATAATGAATTAGCGTCATAAGAACTCCTCTACTTAAAATTCAGAATCAATTGTGAACTTTATATGCTTCTAAACAGTATTTAAACTATTTTATCACACTAAAGCGGCTTGATTAGCCCAGTTAGGCCTGAGCTTTTCAGGACTTTAGTTCTAAGCAGGGTCGGCCACAGTCAGTACATGGATGGAGACTGCCAAGGAAGACTGGGGTTGCTATGTGGAGGAAGGCAATGGCAAACCATCTCTACTCATCTCATGTTTGGAATGCCCCATGGAAGGGGTCATCATGAGTCAGTTGCAACTCAAGGACATGGTCTCTTCCACACATCAAAGAGTGATCTACCCTAGGCAATTCTTAAGAGCTGTATTGCAGATGACTCCTTTCTAATCATTAGGCATTATGTTTATAAACAAATTCCTGAAATAAGCCTGTCAGTAGGGGGTTTTGCCTATGTACAACGGATCCTGGCTTTAGACAAGAAGTGGGAACAGGCTTTTAGATAGCTTCCAGTTATGGAATTCGATCAGTAAATTTAATTTACACTATAAAAATATAATAGGTATTCTCTTGAGTTGGACCCTAGAAAGTGCCAGCTTAAGGCACTGCCAGAGGAGGAGAAGAACCTTCCTATGTTTTTTTTCCACTCCAGAACCACTTACGAGTTAAAAGAAAAATGATGCTGAAATTTGGGGGACCCACTTGGAGTTAGAGCCATGCAACATGGGCACTTAGAGCAGGAAATCATTCTTCATCTTTCCTTGCATCAGCAGGCCTTCTGCTGGCGACAAAAAAAAATTACATTATGGGAAGTCAGTGTAGGCACCAGCCCTTTCAAATCACTCCCCTCCCACAAAAGGACTGCTGATGAATATTTGTTTGCCTTGGCTTTTTCCATGCTGGCATCAGTTATGAGGTTCACCTCATGCCGTGCATTTTGATCATGATATCTCAAGATGCCTCATACTCAGCTCTTAATCTTGGGTGATGGGCCTACCAAATTTTAAACAGGACAGAAATTCTCAGTTCAGTGGGACAAGTGTGAGAGGCAGTATAGCAGAGGGATCAGAAGATCAGACTAGGATCCAAATCCTCACTCTACCATGAAGCTCATGGAGAGACCTTGGGCCAGCGACTCTCAGACTAGCCTGGGGAGTGCATAATCATGTAAGCTCCTCTTAGGACAGGTGCAATAAAAATGTGACAGACTACTCTGCCATGACATCCAGACTGGACCTTACACACTGCCTTGGGTACTCTCTTGATCTTGTCTTTAACACATTGCTCTGTCTCTAGCCCAGGCCTTGATAAAAGCCAGGTGCCCTGGTAATTTGATAGTTCTATGTAGCATGGCTCCTGCAGTTTCTTTCCAGGTCCCAATATGCAAACCATGCCCAAAGAACAAACCAGCTCCTTCATACTAAAATCCTTGACACTCCATTGGTGCTGCCAGCATTTCCTCCCACTCAGAGCTTCCTGGCTTGGATCAAAGGGGGTGAGGTGAGAAAGAAAACCTGGAGTGGAGCAAAGACAGACACTGCATCTCAGAATCCTGCCTTTCACTCCTCCCAATCAAAGCTATGCTGTCTATTTCTAACCCATTCCAGTCTCTTTCTGACCCGTTCTCAATCTGTTTTCTTTTGCTACAATTGAGTGTGCTTTGAGGTCAGCTCCTGCTCCAGCCACCCACTATCCACCCTCTATCCTTGGGAGAGGCTCAGCATTTAACAAGTCCACACAGTACACTGTACAGATCAGCCCTTTCCTAGCCGAGAAAGCAAGAGCCAAGGCTCTGTGCATGCTGACTTACGAATGTCTTCCCTGCCACCTGCCACCTTCTCCTTTACTTCCCACTATCTTTTGATCTATTTTGCAGCAAATGTGAGTGTTAATATTTTAAATAAGTTGCCTCTGCTACAGTGAAGTGTAAAGTGTGTATGATAAAGCAAGACTAATATTGGATTAATAAAAATAACTAAATTTTACTTTTTATGATTTCTAACCTGTTTGGAGCTGTACTTTTAAAGAATGTCTAAAAAGAAATGCACAGAATTATCATTTAGAATAATGGCAAAAAAGTGAAGCCATTTTCGTATCTGTTACATTATCACACTAGAATCAAGATAACTTCAGAAACTGTGTCACTGACAATTCTGTATATGTTTTTTAACATGTTAGATTAATTTTACTCCAAACTAGTAACTTTTGAGCTGGCTTTCTTGCTGGTTTAGGTTTCTGCTGGTGCTGTTTCATTTTTTTTAGGTTTTAGCTTTTGTTTTACAGGTTTTAACTTTTGTTTGTTTGATAGTCGTTTAAGAAAGATGACAATGAACTATAAACAAAAATATAGACACAACTCTATTCATTTAACAAGCTTCTCACAAAAGAATGCAATCTTTCGATCAAAAATGGACTGCTCAGTTCACTTTATAACAGCTAATAATATTTAAATTTTTTTGCTTGACACATGTGCAGCTGAAAAGATGGTATAGTTTTTTTAATACGTAAATAATGAAGGAAAATCCAGAAATTACATCAACTGCCTCTTCAGTGACTTGCTTGAGGCAACTGCAGGACACTGAAACTATTGTATCCCAGATCCAAAGAAAATTTGTTGAGGCCTGCTCTAGCCGCTCTGCTGAGGAATACCTTCTGGCCAACTATCACATCATTGCCTTCAGCACCGCACAAAGTTCACCTTTCCCAAGGTCTACTTTTTGCTAATCCATTGTTTGCCGTCCATTGAGTCACTTGCTTCCTTAGATGGATTTTGATTTTTGGCACACCATTTAGACTGCCATTTTTGCCTTCATCACATTCCCATCCTTTACTCATTTCCCACAAACTTCCAACGAACCTACCATGCGCCTCCTGGCTCATGCCCTCACTTCGTTACTTCTGTTCATGATCTTGAACAGCTAAATGGACTAAAGAGCTAGCCAACTGTATTCCATTAATTCATCCCCATTCCTTGTCAGCCATCCACCTAGCTAAGCAACACTACTACAACTCCTTGATTTGCACAAGCTCTAGGAATCCTCAGTACATCTTTCCACCGTTGACACTCTACTAAGTTTCTCTGCATCTCTGCTGCTTATTCTCTGCTCACCGAAGTGGTCAAGAATTTCACAGCTTTAAGTGGGTGGCTTATGTATGAGTGTGCAAGAAAGAATGTGTGCATTTGCAAATCAGTGGAAAGGAAGGTGCAAAAGGAAAGTGGCTTTTCCAGTTGCCTTCATTTTCTTACCCATCCACCAGCAGGAGCCAATACATCTCTGAAAAGCTTAGCGAGTGACCCATTAGCAGAGATCTGCAGGATGCAAAGGCATTAACAGATAGCCTCTTCCCCACAAATGTCAGAGCTTGGCAAAAGCTTCCACAGTCTCAGCATATTGGAAGCACATCAATGTATTACATTACATAAAAATAAATACATGTTTAAAGCAGCACACACTTTTTTAAAAGCTAAGCTTCACAACTATGTATTTTGCACTGGTAACAGAAGAAAATCTCTAAGACATCTGCAAATTATACTAATCCAATCGAGGAAAGGAACGAAAGATAACTGTACATTGTTGTACAGCATTTATGATGAAGATTTAAGGCAATTTCTTGTAAAAACTGATCTCAAATTACTATCTATTAAAGTTCTGAATGGCTTTTTGAAATAGCGTTGTAAATCTTCACATTGTAACAGCAGCGATAAGCAGTATCTCACTTTAAATGGCTTCCCAAAGGCAAGTACAGTGAAAGCCAATTTGAAGTGTTTGCATAGAGATTAAAACAGTTTTATTATCTTAGAACAAGGAATAACTTTAAATTGAAATTTCAATTGCAGCAAGAAAAAGCCCTCAACTTTCCCCATCTTTCCCTTCAGAAGAGGGTGGATCTTCTATATTCCACAATGGTTTCAATTGGTATTTCCATGCAAATACAAATACAAACTGTACAATGAGGTGGCAATCAGAGTATATAGCAAATTCAGAAGTTTAAACACCAGGACACATGAAAACACTGCTGAGAGATGCAGTTTCTAGGTTTATCATTTTGTACAATATGCCCCTTCCCCAATGTACCACTATTTTGCCAGATCCACCTTGCCATGATACAGTATATATGATATGCCATTGATCCTCTGGAGGATACACTTCAAAATATCTCCATCATTTTACGCATACCAAGAGTCTTACTATATAGCTGTTGGTCCAGTAAGCGTGTAGTTATTCCATACCGGACATCTGTACACATTTCACTTTGCTGCACTAGAGGCTTTACATCTAGGAAACTGATGTTTTTCTTCCAGACTGCATATCCTTTGTACTGAAATAGTTGTGTGGACATGCTACATAGATGTCAACAGTAATTGTCAGAAATGACATTTCAGCAATCGTTGATGCATGACAGCAACTTGCACCATTTTCTGAATTTTTTAAAGTTTTTCTGAATTTTTACAAGTTTTTCATTACCAGCTTACTTTTTTGCAGGCTCAAAATCCCTTGCTACAGTACTTGACAGAGGTAGTTTAAAGAATATCTGAAATTTTCATAACATTCTTCAAAGTAGGTTGACAAAGGATAATTACATGCCTCGGTCATAATATAGGTTGTTAAAATATGAGATTAAGAATTTCAACAGGTCAGTCAAATCTCTCTCACACACACACCCCTTAAGACATACATTTCTAGGTAGCTTTGAAAAGCTTCCTTCATGGTGTATAAAAAGGCACAGGGACTCTTATTCCTGTACTATCAGCACTGCTTGGTTCACTATCTGCTATTACAAGGCAGGATTCATGCTGCAAGTTTGGGGCATGAAGCATACCCCCACTCCAATCTGAACACTGTTTTACTTGGTACATTTTCACATATTCAGAGACTCAAAGGCTGGTTTCTCAGTGGCTGTCCACAGTAGTAGAACCAGGTGTTTTTTGCTCTGAGTCTCCATTTTTGCCTAAACACACAAAAAAGAAGAAACTTGGAAGAGCTGATTCTTGACTTTTAATGATCTGTAGCACTGCACATCTCGAAGCAGCCACCAGTACCTTGGGTAGGGAAAACTCTCATAGTGCTCCAATGCTTGCTGTATACAGAACATGCTCATTACTTGGTCTTCACACTGAGACGACTTTTAACTGCTATAGACAGAACACTGACCCTTGTTTGGATTAGAAATAAAAGGCAACATGGACAGCCAACTTCAAGGTATATCCATTTATAGAACCCATCAACTTCAACAGGGCTGTAAAATTAAAGTCAGGTACAGGACATCAGTTAATATCTGCTATGAACCTGTTTCATAAAGCACAACATAAAATTAAATTTGTAACGGTAAAAGCCAGTAGATTACTCTACTCTGATAAGACTCTCAACACTTCATAATTCATGGGCTGTGTGATGCTTCTGCCACAGCATCCAACAGGCCTCACTCCCTGCTCAAGCAAATAGCCCTTGAGCAAGTGAGAGAGATGCAGCCCTGATCAAAAGCTAGGAATAAAGTCATTTTGGTAAGGGAACCCAATCATCCCAGCTGGAATCCCTCACTGTTCAGAGCCTTTTCCTCTGGTAGCCACCACCTCCAGATCACTGACCCCTCTCTAGTTTGGTTGCCAGATGGAGCATCAAACTGGGGGGGGGGGGTGTTTTCATAGCGTGAACCACAGCAAGGTGCATAGGTAGAAATCAAGGCAATCACTTCCTTTCAATTAATACAGCTACATTCTACAGGCACAACTCGAGTAAATACAGATTACAGGAGAAGACTAAAAAATGAAACACAGAAAGATAACTTGGAATCTGCAAATCCTGAGCATCTGATCTTCCCTCCCCATTGGGAGATTGAAATAGGTGTATGGGGAAAGAGGATGCTGTCCTTATGCGCAGCTGACAGGATAAGGTTTTCCCCAGCCTTAGTGCCCACCTTAAATACTGGTCAGTCTTCATAAATGTTATCTCCCTTCTGCTCTCATCCATGACAGGCTGTTCCTTGACATCGAAGGTTAGTGCCAGGAATTTCATGATAAGAAATTGTCTGCTCAATCACCACGGATATAGATGAAATAAAAAACCCAATATAGCTCAACTACTACATCTGGCATTGATTAGGATGGCAATGAATGATACAATATTCCTTTCTTGAAAGACTTTGCAATTAAATACACAAAAAGATTCAGACTCTCTGTTGATTGTTAGCTATGTAAATACTTTGTGTTATTTCTTTGTTTTAATGCTGGGCTTTATGTATGTTGGTTTGGGTTAAAAGCAAACCCCTTGCATAAGAAAGAGTGAGGCTGGATGGGTGACTGAAGCGTCATATAATTGGATGGTAACTGTAGCCTAGGGGGTGGAGTTGACTGGTTTGTGTGTGAGAGAGGTTTTTTTAGTGTCAGGAGAAGAGAGTTGAGGGAGTGAAGAGTACGACATGTGAGAGATATCTGTGTTCTGTGTGGAAGTTACTAGCCTAAATGGCAAATTAGGAAATTAAGCTTTGTGAACGTTATTAGCTTAAGTGGTGAATGAGAAAATAAGCCTTTGTGGCTAGGTCTATTTATGGAAATTTAGAGAAAGAAGCAAAACTGTACCTATCTGAAACCATTACATTTGTAAATTAATCAAAACCATTATGCTGTTATACTTCTAAATAAACTCTATGATTATGAGAAAACAATTTTGTTTAAAGGATCCTCTTTTACCTCAGAGCCGCCCCCACGCGCTGTCCGTTCTGTCATTCTACCAATATAACTAAGTCATCCTGGTTCTTTGGGTCCAACTATGAATTCTAAGACAAGAGCCTTTGGTGGCGATGAAAATAAGTAGGAAGTCAAGGAGACAGCATAACACAAGCCCTTTCATAACACTATAGAGAGATCCCTTTACAGGAGTTATATATAAGGGGTCTCAGAAAAGAGTGAAAATGTTATACTCTCTAACTACTATAGAAAGATTAGTTCAAAATCTAGGAAAGGGGAAACTACAAGCCAATTTAGAGTCATCCAAGAAAATAAGAAATAAGGGGAGAGGTTAAAGAGTGGAGAACATGAACTATGGGGGGTGGGACAAGCAGTCACTCCATGTATGGTTGGAAAGTCCAGTTTTGATAGTGTTTAGGTAAGGTAAACCTCTACAGAAATATGAGTAGCTAAAGAATTCTAGCCAAAGAACTGGATTTAACAATCCAGACAATAGAATGTGGCATTTGCTTTCTTTGTCTGTGTCCACAGCAATCTGAGTCAGCCATTCTTTATTATTCAGAGAATACTGCACAATGAACAAGTCTAGGAAAGGACTGAATATGCACTTTGTGCAGAAATAATAGCTGCATAATGCACACACTTGTTACTATTTATAGCTGCTTTCTGAACAGTATTAGAAACCAAGATGGAATGTGAAATCATATTGGTTTCCCTCTTTGGGGGAAAAAAGAACCCAATGCAATTTCCTCCAATTTGTACAATTTTGTAAGAGAACAGATTAGCTTCAAGCACACACAACTTGAAAAGCTATACTGCCCCAGAAACTAAACTGCTTTATCAACCATCTTTTACATCATACCAGAAAACCAGGCAATACAAGGTTCTTTCATTAGTGGTTCTAGACTAAAAAAAGAATTAGAAGCAATTTGCAAGCGTAACTTGATTGCTAAAGAAAGCTTCACTCTTCATGAAACAAAGGTGATCTTAGCACACTTTTATATATACCATATTATATTTGTGGTGCAGAGATCACAAGTGTGCATATTACACCTGAATAGATTTTATGAAGCTAGAAGCAATGAAGAATGATCATGTTTGCTGAAGTTATAGCCTCAGTTAATTATCAACCCACCAGATCATCAAAATGTGCTAATGGAAAAATCTCACTGAAACAAACTTGACTTATTACGGTGCAAGGAGGGGTGGAGTGTGAAACACACAAACAGGCATTAATGTGCAGTCCAGGTTGAAGGCAATTAACTAGAACTAGGTCCACCACCACAAGGAATGAAATTTACTGTTGTTTCAACTGAGGGCAACCATAAATTCCCTTTAAGAGAATGCAAGCCACCAACATAAAGCTAGGGTAATTTTCACATCTAATGAAGAATTCATGTTGCTTTCACTGATTGAAATGAACGATCTGCCACCGTACAAGAGCCTCAAAAAAAAATGGTTGCCTTTTCTCCTTCAACAAATGTTATTACTTGCTCATACCATTCTCCTAGGTAGGGAATTCTTAGTTTACTGAAAGACCACAAAAGCCAAGAGGACGTGAATAATGTTACTTGTTTCCACAGCTGCAGAGTTCAAATACAGAATGTCATTGCCTATATTAATCTTTAAATTAACAATTGGCTATTACTAGGTTACTGAAGAGACAGTTCCCTTCTCTGCCCTTTTCAAGACTCCCTCATCATCTCAACAGACAACCGGAAGGGCCTAGACAGTGGAAGCTAAGAATTATTTTCAGCTTTATATCAAAGTCACACAAGATTCCTGAAGAGACTATTTGTAGTATATGTTGCCAATAAAAACAAAGGAACTATTAGAAGGTAAGAAAGTCAAACATTTTAGAAACTACATTTGAGAATTCCATTAATGAGGTGGTGATGTCCCTGCCGGAAGGCAAAAGGAAGAATTGACAATCATTCCTCAGATACATGGCTCTGAAGCAATGAAGTAGGAAATTCTATATAATGTCAGCCAGAGCCAATGTCATATTGTGTTTCTTTTATAAAGATTAGAGACTCAGAGAGCTAGGCTTTACAAGACACCCAGTTTGAAGAACAGTGCAACACTCTAGTCTTTTCACTGAAGTCATCTGTAATTTTAAGGATCTGGCATCTTGAATTCAAAGGGTCACACTGTCCTTATTCAGGACCTCCCTTACTAGTGCAGTTTTACTACTTGCAATGCTGAACAGATTAGGTACAAATGCAATTGTCAACCATCAATGTACAGGGACTGCAAGTTAGAATGGGAAAACAGCCAAGTAATTTTTTTCAAGCTTTTGCTTTTCAAATTTAGATTGTTTTGTCTGATTTAAAACTGAAGGACCACCACCACTGGCAAATCATCCCACTGCACCAGAAAAGGTATAGAATCACAGAGTAGGAAGGGGCCACACAGGCCATCTAGTCCAACCCCCAGCTCAATGCAGGATCAGCCTAGAGCATCCCTGACAAGTGTTTGTCCAGCCGCTGCTTAAAGACTGCCAGGGAGGGGGAGCTGATTCCACTGTTGAACAACTCTTATTGTAAAAAAGTTATTCCTAATATCCAGCTGGTAAAGGTAAAGGTTCCCTTGCTCGAAAGCCAGTCGAATCCGACTCTAGGGTTGCGGTGCTCATCTCAGTTTCAAAGCCGAAGAGCCAGCACTGTCCGAAGACGTTTCCATGGTCATGTGGCCGGCATGACTAAACACCAAGGCGCACGGAACGCTGTTACCTTCCCACCGAAGTGGTACCTATTTATCTACTTGCAATTTCTTGCTTTAGAACTGCTAGGTTGGCAGGAGCTGGAACTAGAGACAGGAGCTCACCCTGTCTTGCGGCACCCGGGTCTTGAACCGCTGAACTACTGACCTTCCACAGCCTGCAGTTCAGCGTCTTAACCACTTGAGCCACCGCAGCTCATCCAGCTGGTACCTTCCCACCATTAATTTAAATCCATTCTTGCACTCCCTATCCTCTGCTGCCAACATGAACAGCTCCCTGCCCTGCTCTAAGTGACAGGCCTTCAAAGACTTAGAGCAATCATGTCTCCCTCAACCTCCTCTTCTCCAGACTGAACATTCCCAAGTACTTCAGCCTTTCCTCATAGGGCTTGGTCTCCAGGCCCCTGGTCATTCTTGTTGCTGTCCTTTGCACCCGCTGCATTATGTCCACATCCTTTTTGAAGTGAGGCCTCCAGAACTGCGCACAATACTCCAGGTGCGGCCTGACCAATGCCGTGTACAGCAGGACTATGACATCTTGTGATTTGGATGTTATGCCTCTGTTGATACACCCCAAGATCACATCAGCCTTTTTTGTCACTGCATCACACTGGCTGCTCATATTTAACTTACAGTCCACCCATACCCCAAAATCTTGTTCACACACACTGCTACTCAGAAGTGTATCCCCCCAACCAGTATGTGCGTTCCTCGTTTTTTTACACAGATGTAGAACTCAGCCCTTATCGTTTTTAAACTACATCTTGTTCACATCTGCCCACTTTTCCAGTGCGTTCAGATCTCACTGAATTCTATTTCTATCTTCTGGTATGTCTGCTGTTCCTCCCAATTTGGCGTCATCTGCAAATGTAATGAGTAGCCCCTCTACCCCCTCATCCAGATCATTTATAAAAATACTGAAAAGTACCAGGCCCAGAACCAAGCCCTGTGTTGCCCCACTGGACACCTCCCTCTGTTCAGATGAAATGCCACTGACAACTACTCTTTGAGTGCGGTTCTCCTACCAGTTCCCTATCCACCTAACTACCCTAGAGTCCACAGTCCTCTCGTTTACCCATCAGAACATCATGGGGAACCCTGTCAAAAGCTTTACTGAAACCCAGGTAAACAACATCAACAGCATGTTGTCGAAGGCTTTCACAGCTGGAGTTCATTAGTTGTTGTAGATTTTCCGGGCTGTTTGGCCGCGGTCTTGGCACTGTAGGTCCTGATAAAAAATTTGCCAGCAGCTGTGACTGGCATCCTCAGAGGTATAACACAGAAGGATAGAAGCCCTCTCAGCCCAGTTATAGCAAGCTTCTACATGGAACATTTTGAAAAAACAGCTTTAGAATATGCACCCCACAAACCAACAGTCTGGTTCTGGTATGTAGATGACAGAAGAAGAAGAAGAGAAGAGACTGGATTTATACCCCGCCCTTCACTACCCAAAGGTGTCTCAGAGCAGCTTACAAACTCCTTTCCCTTCCCCTCCCCACAACAGACACCCTGTGAGTACTGTTCCCTCTAAGCTGAGTTAGTGTGAGCTAGCTGACAATTTTTTAGCCTATGGCTCACATATTTTCATTTTAGCTCAGGAAGGATGACTCCAGAGCAAACTAATTTATGCAGTAGCCATATCACTTGCTCACAACTTTAATGCCAGTAGCTCACAAAGTAGAATTTTTGCTCACAAGACTCCACAGCTTAGAGGGAGCATTGCCTGTGAGGTAGGTGGGGCTGAGAGAGCTCTGACAGAAACTGCTCTTTTTCAAGAACAGCTCTTAGCAGAACTATGGTTTGCACAAGTGGAGGAGTGGGGAATCAAACCCAGTTCTCCCAGATTAGAGTCCGTGCACTTAACCACTACACCACACTGGCTCTTTATATCTTTATAGTTTGGAGCCATGGAGAAGTAGAATTGATGGAGTTTTTAGACCACCCAAACATACAATTTACCATGGAAAAAGATATCGAGGGTAAACTCCCATTTCTAGATATCACGGTCATCTGCAAAGCTAACCTTTGTGGTCTACAGAAAACCAACTCACACGGATCATTATTTACACAAAAACTCCAATCACCACCCTCAGCAAAAAAGAGGCATAATCAAAACATTAGTAGACCATGCAAGACGGATATGTGAACCGCACTTTCTCAACGATGAACTAAACCATCTAAACCACTCACTTCAAGCAAATGGATATTCCAAGAATGAAATCAGAAGAGATATTAAACCGAAGGTGAAACAAACAACTGAGGAAAAACAGTCTCCCACAGGAAAGTGTTTTTGCCATATATCAATCACTGATCAGATGGGAAAACTTATGAAAAAACACAACCTACAAACAATATTCAGACCCACCAGAAAAATACAACAGATGAATACCTTGCAGTTGTGGACACAGCGTAGCATTCAGACAAGAATAAAAGAACATGAAAGACACTGCAGACTGGGCCAACCTAAAAAATCAGCAGTGGCTGAACATAGCCTAACTCAAACAGGACACAGTATCTTATTCCAAGACACTTAAAGGCTGGACAACACATCCAATTACCATGTCAGATTACACAGGGAAGCCATTGAAATTCATAAACACAATTTCAACAGGAAAGAAGAGAGTTTAAAAATAAATAGGGCATGGTTTCCTGTCCTGAAAAATGCAAAATGCTCTACATCTTACAACAGCACTACAGATAAGATTAGAATTTCAACAGCCAATCCATATGCAAAAGAACCTTCTCAGGAAAGCTCATCCATCAGCATGTCACAGCCTGGGGAACTCCTACAAGATAATCTCAGCCCTACCCCACCTTCTTGAGTAGATATAAATTACTTGCCTACCATTTTTCTTCTCACCTTGACACAGAGAGTACTCTATCTTTCTGTGTTATACCTCTGAGGATGCCAGTCACAGCTGCTGGCAAAATGTCAGGCCCTACAATGCCAAGACCACGGCCATACAGCCCGGAAAATCTACAGCTAACATCAACAGCATTCCCTCGATCCAGTAAGCTCGTCACTCGATCAAAGGAGGAAATGAGGTTTCCTTCTCCTTCAATCTCACTTTCCTTCCCATGTAACTATATTAAGAAACGTATTGAACTGCTTCACAAATCAAGTCACTGCATTACTACACACTACTGAGCCTTGAGATCATGCAAAGGCTGTAACAGCCAGAGTTTCTATTCTTATGCATTCTCAAATTAAATGCCAGCCTAGAGGAAAACAAGTTGAAATATCACCCAGGTTGCATGTGAGCAAGTTAAAAGCAACAACATTCACACTGCATAATTTCTACAAGAGAATTTGTACTCTACCCTACATTACCATATTCAGCCCACAAAGGGGCAATTTACAAATATAAAAGACATTTGAATTATCACATCTTCCCAGTTCATATTCACACATTACACCCATATGCATAGAAATGTATTCCAGAAGTTTCAAAACCTTCCAAAGCTTACCATTCCAACATAAACCAACATACTTTCTATAACCTATTAATAGATTCAGCTGACAGAGAAGGCAATATACCAACGTATACAAAGGATGCATTTATAAGGCTACAGAAGCTCCGCATATATTGTTGCCTTCAGGTCAAGTTATAAATTGCTCAAATTATGAATTTACCAATATTCTGTTTAGCTCAGACACATAATTTAGAGACTCAGGGCAAGGACAAATGCCCCCAATCCCAGCCCAATGAAGATCTTTTCTGTAGATTAGAACAGCGTCCATGGGTACAAGCATGCTTGGTGATGTGTTTCCTGATCCCACTTCCTTGTCATCACCTCTCATGCATCAGAGCTTAGCTGACTGGCTCCTCTCCATGTTCTCACACAAACCCCTGCTCACAGTGTGTACCTTTTAACTCAAAGCCCTCCCCCTCCCACTAACAAAATCTTTTTTCAGACCAGTTTAGCTATGTGAGCCACTTTTAACACCAATACAATTCATCATACTAAAAAACAAACCAGGTTTGATGGATGGCCATCTTGATGACTGTTTGGAAGGTCATCATATACCTCCAGTTATGGTAAGCTTGAAGACAATATGCAGTGTCAGGCATCATGCTAGTCTGGCAAACTGCATTTTCTATATGGAACTGCCTGATATTTTTTTATTTATGCCACCTTAATGGTAGTCATTTTGTGGTAGCATCCCACTACCCTCTCAAAATTCTAGAAATGCCCACATTCTCAACAAAGTTGAGGACCCGTGTTGGGAAAGTAACAGGAAGAGATTGAAAGGGACACAGGAACACACAGGAAACTGTCTTATACTAAGCCAATTCCTTGATTACTCAAAGTCAGTGTGGTCTACTCTGACTGGCAGTGGCTCTCCACAGGCTCAGGTAGAGGTCTTGCACATCACTTATTGTAGTATCTTATAAACTGGAGATGCCAGAGATTGAAACAGGGACTTTCTGCACATAAAGCAGATGGTCTACTACTAAGCCATGACCCTTCCCCAAATGGAAGGAGTTACCATACTTGCACAATATGATGTAGAAAACCAAAGTACATTTTCCCTATGAAGAAAGGTTGAAACGCTTGAGGCGCTTTAGCTTGGAGAAACAATGACTGAGGGGTGACATGATAGAGTTTACAAGATTATACATAGGATAAAGCAGGTAGAGAAGGAAGTACTTTTCTCCCTTTCTCACAATACAAGAACTTGTGGGCACTCAATGAAATTGCTGAGCAGTCGGGTTAGAATGGATAAAAGGAAGTACTTTGTCACCCAAAGAGTGATTAACACATGGAATTCACTGCCACAGGAGGTGGTGGCGACTACAAGCATGGACAGCTTCAAGAGGGAATTGGATAAACATATGGAGCAGAGGTCCATCAGTGGCTATTAGCCACAAGGTATAGGTAGGAACTCTCAGTCTGGGGCAAGTGATGCTCTGTATTCTTGGTGCTTGGGGGGGGGACACAACAGTGGGAGGGCTTCTAGTGTCCTCGCCCCACTGGTGGACCTCCTGATGGCCCCTGGTATTTTTGGTCACTGTATGAGAGTGTTGGACTAGATGGGCCATTGGCCTGATCCAACATTGGCTTCTCTTGTGTTCTAATGTTATGTTCAAATTAGTGTAGTAGGTAGAGCACCAGGCTAGGATTGGGGAGACCCAGGTTTGAATCCCCGGTCTGCCATGGATGCTTGCTGTGTGATCTTGGGCTAGTTAGGCCCGTTACACACTCTCCGCCTAATCTTCCTCACAGGTTTGTGAAGAAAGAATGATATATACTGCTTTGGGTACCCGATGGGAGAAAGATGAGGTATAAATAAACAAATGATGCTGCAGAGTAGAACAGTAAAGTTCTATCAAAAAGTGCTTCATCCACTCCTAAGGAGTGAAGAGATAGTAGTAGCAAAGGTACTAGTAGCCTAGAAGATGAGCCCCAATATGCAGGGAAGGATGGTGTGATGGCAATTATAGCCAACTAGGAAAATAAAGGGATGCAAGAAAACCTTCTAGAATTGTACCTGCAAGGCTGCTACAGTGAATCTTTTGTACATAAAGAATCTAGAGTGAGTCTGAACATATGCTCTTTAGTTAAGATAAGACTGGCCAGGACAGTTAGAACTGGCATTTGCTCTAGCCATTGAAAACAACATGGTAGTAACAGTGTCAGAAAATATAAACTGTTCATCTGAGCAACAGTTGTGCTGTTCCAGCCTGCAGGGTACTTTTGACAGCAACTGATGGTAATTGAGGCACATGCCATTTAAGTTGAAGACAAAGATTAGCTCTCTCTTTTCACGATGTTATGAATGCAATATTCTATGGCAGTGATGGCGAACTTTTTAGAGACCGAGTGCCCAAACTGCGACCCAAAACCCACTTATTTATCGCAAAGTGCCAACATGGCAATTTAACCTGAATACTGAGCTTTTACTTTAGAAAAAACAACTCATACATTAACTTAAGATGATCCAAACATAGTAAGGAAAGCAATCCCAAATGCTTTCATTTACTTAAAATTATTTGGCAGAGAATTCGACACTTTATTTAGCTGGCACCCGTGCCATAGGTTCGCCACCACTGATCTATGGTGTGTTCCCAATTCATATAAAATCAATTCACATCTGATATTTAGCTGTTTGTTTAACCCAGTTTTCCCAAGCAGCTACAGATGAGATCAGCAGGACTAAGTCAATCAAGGCAAGAAGGCAGCTGAGGAGGATCAGATTGTTATCTGTTCAAGAGACTGACAGATTGCAACAAAAAAGGTAGCCATCTTGAATATTTGATTAACCACAGAGACCGCAACATTTGTTTGATATTTTTTTACTGTACATAACACATAATCACCTAGTACTGGGAAAAACAGGATGATTACCTGTGTCTGGTACCCTTCAAATGGTCATCTGTGGAAACACATTAAAGGGAATTCAAGCCCATGTCAGAAATGTGGGGATTATCTAGTGCTTTTTTAAATGTAGAAATATGATTTTGAAAGATAAGCTGCTTCATAATATTAACAATGAATGGATGCCGTTGCCAATACACTATTAAGCAACCTTGGCAGTTTCAAAATTGTAATTCATGTTTTCATGTGATTATCCCTAGGATTTCTGAGAGAGAGAACATGATTTTTTAAATTGATTTCTATACAGAGAAGCAGAAATAAAACCAGAAGAAATAATAGAATAACATTTTATTGATCGAGTTATGAATTCACCTGACTGACTGAGCAGGTTACATCAAAGCCAAGTTGTGACCTTGGTGGACAAAGAGAAAAATTCTGTTGAAACAGATGAGTTACTACATCCATACTCACCCAATAGATGTGAACTACATCCACAATATTCATGCACAGTTCTCTGGCATGCTAAAATTAGTGCATCAACAGTTTTTAGTGCCTTCAATTTTAACAATGTATTTAAATATTTACAAGTACTCTCAACAAAAATACTCTCCATATAAAGATTTGAATTTGTTTGAACATTTAAACCACACTTTTTTTCTTCTAATCATATTTCAGTTCAAGTTCTTGTTGCTACTGGGACAAAAAATTAACATGAAGTACCCAGTATCTCATGAAGGCAGCTTTGACTCTAGAAAGTACACCTCCTGAACAGCATCATGCTTATACCCCCCCAAAGAGCCTTACACTCAGTGGAACATAATCTCCTGGTGATCCCTGGCCCCAAAACCATCCGGCTGTCCTCAACCAGAACCAGGGCTTTTTCAGCCTTGGAGCCGACCTGTTGGAACCCTCTGCCAAATGATATTCATGCTCTGCAGGACCTAGCTCAGTTCTGCAAGGCCTGTAAGACAGAAATGTTCCACCAAGTCTATGGTTGAGGCAGCAATGATTTCCACCTAGCCTGGCTCCTCCTTTTCTCCTTTCCACTTTTTCTTTCCTCTCCTCCCACAGGGTTAGGGTACTATTGCTGTAATCTCAAGCATCATCTGAAATTGCTACTGAACTGTTATTGTTCTAAACTGTTTTAACTGATTTGTGAAAATATCTATTAAAATGTTATAAATGTATTTATTGGAAATGTTGTTCACCTCCCTGAGCCCTGTCCATAGGGGAGGGCAGTACAGAAGTTGAATAAACAAACAAACAAAGCTTATCCCCTGAGAAATTCTGTAGGTCTTGAAGGTGCCACTGGATTTGAATCTTTTAAGTTCTTGTATGTAATTTTGAAGAGGAAGATTGGTTTTTATACCCTGCTTTTCTTTATCCTAAGGTGTCTCAAAGTGGCTTACAATCACATTCTCTTCCTCTCCCCACAACAGCCACCTTGTGAAGTAGGTGGGGCTGAGAAAGTTATGAGAAAACTGCATTGTGTTTGCCTCTCTCTATGCAATGTAACTGTGAAAAACCAAACAAGTTTTCTGCACTGTGTGAATTCATCACATGAAAGCTTCTTCTTACTGAATTAGACTGTTGGTCTATCAAGGTCAGTGTCGTCTAACCAGGCTGATAGTGGCTTATCCACACTCTCAAATAGAGGTCTTTCACATTAGCTGCTACCTGATCCTTTTAACTGGAGATGCTGGGCACTGAAGCAGGGACTATTTGCATGCAAAACAGATGCTCTACAACTGAGCCACATATTATAGAAAGATGAAAGTTTGTAGCTGAGTCAAGCATCCTGAAGGACTCCAGATCGATCATCAGAACATTTCCACTGGAATAGGCTTGCTTTTTTACCCTCCATATTATCTGAAACCTTGAAAAGCTCAACAGCAGAATATATTACTCATAGGTTCCTCATGATTTATCATATTACTTTGATATCCCCTTGAATGTTCCAAATTTCACGTACTGTCCTAAAGTTCTGATTTATGACCTTTCCAGTCCATTTAAATCAAAATTTAGTTCTACTGCCATTTGTGACTTACAATTCAATGCAGATAACCCATAATGGGGTGTTGTCTGTTTAGCTTTATTAGGGTCTTGTCTGACATTCCAAAGACACTGGTGGATCAAGACAAGGTTTCACAAGAAAAAGCAGAAGTGGTTGCCTTAAAACTCTATAAAGTTTAATGGAATAAGGGAAAAGTGTTGTCTGTAACATACAAGAGCCATGACCTCATCCACTCTTTAGACAAGACTGGTCCACCTTTACTCAGTGTATCAATTACTAAATGAGGTATGATTTAATAGTGCAAAAATAGTAGTCTGAGAGCATGTTAAAGGAAGATTTTAAAAGCTGAAATGGGGTTTTCCAAGAAAAATGTCAACAGGCCTTCCTAATCAGCTCAGCATTCATAACATTCTCACGGCTCTGAAGTATACTAGTATTACAGGTCAACTGATACTAACTGGGCTCATGTCAAAACAGATAGCTACCTTTTATAAGTCAGTGCCACCGCAGACAATAATATACCTACCATGTGGAGACTTCTCCATGAAGCAAGTTATTTGTGTACGTAGCGGCCCACTGCAAGTTATTTGTGTACATAGTGGCCTGCCTACATGTTCATTCTAAAACATTTCAAGCAGCAGCCTATGATGGTAAATCATTCAGACTGGGACAATCTGCACATGGAGCTACGATGCATGAACAACGGTTCTCCACTTGGAACAGATGCCATACATAGGCAGTTTCAAGCAGCCTGCACATGGCAGCAGTGTTGTGTGAAGCAGCTGTCAGACAGACAGCTGTAACAGCTTCAGTGGTCAGGAAACTTCTGTTAATATTTAATGAAGTGAAAACTTTTTAAAATAGAGCGATGTAAACAATTGCCAGTACACATTTCTTCAAGGAGACAGGTGCTATGCTATCATACACAGTAACTTCACTGTAGTCAGATTTGTATTTCTGCTCCCATGGCACAGTTGCTCCATTATTTTTTCACACATAAGTAACACTTATGAAGGGGGGGGGGAAATATCTTGTTAGCCAAATACTAATTCAAGTGTTTTATTTTTAAGGGGCTTTTGTAAATACGGTTTTCAAATTAAAACCATAATTGGGGAAAATATGAAAAAAGTCAGATAGTTACTTTTTAATTTAACCACGATCACATTTGTTTACTTTACTTGCTGAGACTCAAGGCAGGTTACACAGATGAAACAATACAAAACAGATAATACAATACAATTTAATGGCATACGACATCCAACAAACAATGCAATAGGACTAAGATAACAAAAATTAGAAACAATGCAAAAAAACCCCACCCACACGATATCAGACACTATTTCATAAACGAAGCAAAAAGTGGAATTTGCTTTACCCTCTAGAAGCAACTAATGGAAACTAGCGTATTTGACAATGATAATCACTGACTGGTAAAAATATGATAGACATATTGACTGGATGTCTAAATGCAGAATTCAGGACAAATAACCAGATGAATTATCAGAGGACAAAATGATCCAAGATTATCACATGAAGCTCTAAGAGCTTCAGTGCTAGTGAGTCTATCCTTCCTCAGCAGATATGAAGGATTATTGACAATGAAAACTGGCAAAAGCTGGGGAGCAGTTCTGGCTAGAGCTTATCCCTGAGACAGAACTTCTAGGGATGAAGTGTTCCTGTTTTGGGACTATGCAGCTTTGGGCAATCAGTACAATCAACACAGAATTCTGCTTGTACTACTTTTTTGGTCAAAGGAAATACTGATTGTTGGACCATCAATATGTTTTATATGCTCCAGCCACTAAGTGACAGTGCCCACGCTAATGAAGGTTTTTTTTTGGGGGGGAAGCAAAATCACCACTCCTTTCAATCAAAAGGTGTACAAATCCAACCTCAAACATATAACAGATATCTTATGGCTCATCTCATCCATCCTGAAAGCCAAGTTCCTTCACAGGAAAGCTGTTTGGACATTGTGAGCAAGATCAGCAACAGCTACAAATATGGCCTTAAATGGATGAAATAGAACAGTAATTTAATTGCTACTTTTGGTATGATTTGACATTTGGAATAGGAGTGATCATTAAGATATTTGTGTTCCTACAGATCACTGTAACAAACATGATAAATAAAACCATTCTTCATAAAAGACATAAGCAGTACTCCTGCATTTATATTAGAAAAAAATATTGTGTGATTATTCTGGGTTTATTTTTTTTTAATGTTGCTTTTAACCTGTTTTATGTATTGGCATGTGCCCTATTTGTGAGCCGCCCTGAGCCCATTTGTGGGGAGGGCGGGCTATAAATTAAAATAATAAATAAATAAATAAATAAATTGCTCATAGTCAGAAGCACTTCCATTAATATTGTTGACAAAATGCAACATAAGAATTTGCAAGGGTGTATATATATCTCCTAGAGTTATTTCTAGAACTCCCCCAAAACATGGATACACCAAGCTACAAGCTTCCTAACTAATTATGCATTAATGATGGTCTAAGAGCCCCTTTGAGCCAACAATTTAGGAAAAAATGTTCACTGCTCATGATCAAAGGATTCCAAAGTAGATACAGACTGATCATCTATTCCAAGCCCCTGTTCCCTAGATAGGAATGTGTTAAGAGCTGGGTCTCTTAACACATGCTTGTGCACAACCTTTTCTTCAAAGCCTCCAAGTGTAATCTCCAGTGGGTATCCCCTTGAGTAACTGCTCAAACCTATGAACAAACAACACAGATTCTGGAGTTTTAGATAGCCTTATAAATAAAAATATCATTTACAAGCTCCATTCCAATTTCATTTTATGTTAATGTTCACAGTGAAAAATGTCTGGAGACATGAATCCACATGTTTGAACTTAAGACGGTCTCAAATGTAAGCCTTATAACTTGTCCTCTTTTTTTTGTAACTAACTTTGGGTCCTGTGGGAGAGAGGCATGATACAATTTTTGGAAATAAATATAACCACACAAGTAGTAAGTGTTGTTTCTTTGATATAGCACATAGAGAGAGACTAGGCCTGGGTTCAAAATGTCACTCAGCTATGAGGCTCACAGGGCAACGTTGGGCTGATCACATTTTCTCACACTAAGGATAAAATGGGGGAGGAGAGTACCATCCTGAACTCTTTGGAGAAAGGGCAGGACAAAAATGTATTACCAAAAGGAATTCACTGATCAGTCTTTGTCAAGCCCCACTTGGTCTAGTTGAGTCCTGGAACCTCAGCGGTAGAAGCCTTAGAGCAGGCTAGAGACTAACCTATTCCTCAAACAAGGGCGGCAGGTGGGACATTCAGAGTACAAAATAAAAAACATTAAGATGGGCTAGCCAGAGTTTTCTCCAGCCGATCCTGCTATACTGCTATATTTCCCTTTTCTGTAAGTTGCTTCCTCTGTGCTTCCTGATTAATTAAATGTTCAGTGGGAAAAAGCTCTTTTAGAACCCAAGGTACTTAATCTCCAGCCCACTTGCACCCATAGACTACTCAGGCTACACAAAGACCCAAGCCCTGACAAACAGACCCATCTCTAATTGAGGAGGAAACCCAGAGAGGGACAAGCAGCAAGAAAGGGTGAGCCCAACATCCTCCCTCTCACATACACATTCCCAGGTGGATCAGAGACCATCTCTTCCAGTATTACACTGGGGGGGGGGGGAATGAATAACTAGAATTTCTTTGGTAGTGGGACACCACTGGTTTCTGGTCCAGTTTGGACAGAAGGAGCACAGCATGGTATAGTGGTTAGAGTGTTGAGCTAGGATCTTGTAGACCTAGGTTCAAATCACCACTCTGCCATGGAAGCTTGCTGGGTAACTGAACATACACTCTCAGCCTAGCCTACCTCACAGGGCTGCTGTGAGGGTAAAATGGAGGAGAATGTCTTAAGCCACTCTGGGTCCCCATTGGGAACAGAGGTGGGGTAAAAATGAAGTAAATAAATAGTTTAAAACATTTCTGTCTCACGATATTTCCTTGAACTCAAGGCAGTCCTTGACAGTAAAGTACCAGAGTTGCCAGGTTCTGAGCTTTTCCAATGCACTTACACAGTTATATATAGCTTGACTGAATCAGACTGGAGGCTTCCCTGAGCCCAGTGCTGATTTTATTAATGGAATTTACTTTCAGACTGTCTACATTCAGAACTGGGAAAGTACCTTCATATGGAATACTGTGGAAAGGTGGATATAGAATTGACTTATGTTCAGAATCAAAGACTCTTAAATTGGTGGTGGAGGGATGTCATACACAAGCTATTAGCCACAAGGTATAGATAGGGGCTCTGGGGCAAGTGATGCTCTGTCTTCTTGGTGCTTGGGGGGGGGTCAACAGTGGGAGGGCTTCTAATGTCCTGGCCCCACTGCTGGACCTCCTGATGGCACTGGTATTTCTGGCCACTGTGTGACACAGAGTGTTGGACTGGATGGGCCTTTGGCCTGATCCAACATTGGCATCTCTTATGTTCTTATGTTTAAGCTTTTTACAACGAAGCATGCTCATACTTTTGGTATCACCCATTCCATGAGACAATGGCTTAGATCCAACAGAGGATTTTCGTAGAGAGAGGGAGGAGTTATTTTCACTAGTTTATCCCTCTCATTACAGACTTCCATTTCCCTCCTCATGGTGTTCTGAGGATCCAGCCCCTGCAAGCAACATGGGGGTGAGGGTGGGATTTTGCACTGCAGCATAAGAGGGAATATAAGGACGTAGCATTAAGTTCACAGAAAGCCCTTCTACCCACAGAAGTTACCAGTAGATCCAAGCCACTCAATACTATATGAGTGGAAAGCCTTTTATTTTAAAAATGTAGACAGTTTCATTTCCAATACTACCTCAGTTTTCACTGTGGCACCAGGGGCAAACTCTTTAGCCTTCACTTAAATTTATGTTCAGGTAGAATATTAACTTCCAGAGTTTAATTCCATTATCGTAGCAACACAGATCCAGAACACTGACACTTAAGGCCAAACCACATTCAACTCTGTGGACCCATATTTGGATCTGAATATGCTGCTATAAAAAGTTAGAGCAGGATATAGATTGGGGGCATATGGAGAGGAGGAGGCGGAAGACGAGATTGGATTTATACCCCACCCTTCACTCAGAGTGGCTTACAAACTCCTTTCCCTTCCCCTCCCCACAACAGACACTGAGAGAGCTCTTTCCAGAACTATCCTTGAGAGAACAGCTCTGACAGAACTATGGCTTGCCCGAGGTCATCCAGCAGCTGCAAGTGGAGGAGTGGGGAATCAAACCCAGTTCTCCCAGATTAGAGTCTGTGCACTTAACCACTGCACTAAACTGGCTCTAGAGAAGGTTTACTCATCCTTTAGTGACATCTCCTTAACCAGAACCCCACTGTTCCTGATTTAAATTCCAGTGAAAAGGAGAATAAATATGTACCCATGACTTTTAAAAATTCCTACAGAGTTTAACAAAAGTTGGAGGGGGTTGCTTCCACCTTGGGTAAACAGCGCCAGAGGAAGAGAAACTGCCCCCTGCAATACAAACCCAACCCATATTAGACCCCTCAAAGTTGCTTTGTACAGCTCAATTACACACCTGGGGATCTGAACATGGGGTTGGACTGTGGGTCAGGGGTGGAGCATCTGCTTGGCAAAGAAAAGGTCCCAGGTTCAATCCCCGGTATGTCCAGGTAAAAGGATCAGATAGTTGGTGGTGTGAAAGACCTCTTCCTAAGACCCTGGAGAGTCACTGCCAGTCTGAGTAGACAATACTGACCTTGATGAACCAACGGTCTGATTCAGTATAAGGCAGCTCCATGTGAACATGGACCTCCAGTATCATGTAGTTCACCCTACTGGCTTCATTTATGACTTTGCTTATGAGCAGGAACATTCAAAATGAATATGCAGGCAAGAAAGTTTGCAATCAAACCTAAAAGTATCTTTACTTAGGAATAACCCTTCCATTAAGCAGCATTAACACACATTTGAGGGATGCACACAAAACCCATTAGGTTACTTAACCAATGGGAAATAGAGTGTAAGGTGCTTGCTTCCACCCGCCCCAGCCTTTCTGTACTGGGTCACAAATTCTCCACAGCGGAGACACTTCCCCCTTAACCAAGAGGTAGAAGTAGAAGTAGCTTCCAAATTAATTTCTAGAGGAACCCTAATAAGCTTTACACCACACCACTAATGCTAACAACGGACTTGGTGTGGGTATTTGCCTGAATCCTGTATCTTAACAACTGTTAAGCAACCAGCACGTATTGCACATACATCAGCCAAAGTAAATTTTCTAGTTAGGTCACAGAGTATCTGTGTCATGATGGAGAGAGATATCTGTACATTCTGCCTTTAGAACTTAAGGAAAAGCAGTTACTTCACACTGAAAAGAAAGTGAGCCAATCTGATTTATTCTCATTCCATATATTCCTTCCTTGCATCTCCATCTTTCTGAATTTGCCTATAGCTGCAATCAGTCAAATCCCAAGGTTCAACTATCACCTGAAGTGAACAAGAACTCTCGTGCCTCTTTTCTTTGCAGAACTATTACTGATTTCTAAGAACCGAGATTCTCTGATTAATAGCTTAATTACTGTATGTATCCCAGAAACTAACACAAAGTAATTACAATACCTTGTGATAATCCATTAGAGAAATAGGGAGCGTGTGTGTGTTGGCTTTCAAGCAACAAAACTCTCACTTGCAACACAAAAGCACCTAAATCTCAAACACCAAACAAGGTTTGTTGGTTTATCACCTACAGGCATAAGCAAGAGAAACTAACTTCTCAAAAAGTACCACATCTTATCAGAATCGAACATGGGGCCATTGAGGGGCCATGGCTCGGTGACACAGCATCAGCTTGGCATGTAGAAGGTCCCAAGTTCCTTCCCTGGCATCTTCAGGTAAAAGGATCAGGTAGTAGGTGATATGAAAGGCATCTGCCTGAGACCTGAGAAAGCTGCTGCTAGCCTGAGTAGACAATAGGGGTGTGCACAATATTTTTGGGGCTTGGATATGCTGAACCCAAAAAATATTGGCATTTCCTGATATTCCCAAATCCCAATATTAGTATGGTATTAGGATCCTAGACATATTTAGGATTGCTGAATTTTTTTGGTTCCATTATACCCTATCATGGGGACCATTATAGTCAATGGTCCCGATAGGCTATAATGGAGAATCAATCCACAGGTATCTGGGGCTCTGGGTGGCTGTTTTTTGAGGTAGAGATGCCCCTATCCTCCACTGCTTCCAAAGGAGCGGGGAAGCTGTTTAAAAGGACATGGTCCCTTTATAGGCCTTTTCCAAGCTGCGACATAAGTCTGTGTCAGTGAGAGTGAATTCCAAAGGCCTTCTCGCCATGGCGAGTGAAGTCTGAAGACATTTAAACTTTAAATGCCTTCTTCAAGCCGAGAGTATATTTCTATAACTCTGGCTATCTAATGGCCCCAAAAATCCTAAATATTTTTGGGATTTTTTGAGGTAGACATTTTCGAACTGCTGAATCATAGCCCCCCTTGGAGATCAGCTGAGGAAATACCCAATAAATACCGATAAGGTATTTATTGGGTATTTTTGGCTCGGTTTATATCGAGCGCACACCCCTAGTAGATAATACGGACTCTCAAGGCCTGATTCATTATAAGGTCAATTCATGTGTGTAATCTTTTCTTCAAAGACAATTTATAGACTTAAACCTAAACAATTTTGAGATGGTTTCTTCTCTGACTTTGCCTTCATACAGTGCCTTCTCTTCGGTTTTTTATGGTTACCAAATAATTGACAATGGCATGGATCCAGACTAAACTGGCAACTTCCACTGATTCCCCTTCCTCCTGAAGGTTCAGGAAGGTCCTCCTGAATGGCATCACTAATTCTTCAGGAGAAAATTTGGGGACATCAGTGGTCTACAAGAAAGTTCTGTTCCACTGATAGAAAATTTAGTCTGGATCCAACCCAATATTTCCATTTTAGTTTGCATACAGGTTCCCCAATAAATCAAGCACACTAAGAAGTTGTATAGCTGAAGAAGGAGATAGGGAGTTAAGTCAGCTTTCATTGGGTGCACTACACCATGGAGGAATCAACAGTAAACCCAGATTATTATTTTTTTAGCTGGAGAGGATACTTCAGATACGTTAGCCCTATTACTTATATAAACACTGATGTGGGAGGCACTGTGCAGAGTACAAAATAACTAGCACCTATCCTAGGCAGCATATAACATAAAAGATGGACAGATTCACTTTACGCATGGTTAGATTTAGTTTCCATAGGAAAGTAGGATGAAGGGGTTGCTCCAAAAACATCAGGGAAGAGGTGGGTTTTACTGAAGAGAGATGCTGTATAGCAGGAGGTGATCTGGGAAGCAGTTCTAGGCATGAGCCAGCATGGGAGACAGGACTAAGTTGACCCAAGAAACAGATTTTTTAGGAAAGCTAAGGGTGGTAGAGCTGGGGAAGCAAACGTCATGGACATGATATATCAGGATAAATGAGCAAAGAGATGAGGAAGCAAGACAGGAAGCCAACACAGAGACTTGAGGAATGTCACAGGGTCAGGGCAAAAGAACTAAATAATTTTGCAGGGAAGTCCTGGATAGAGGTGAGGGCGGTGAGGAATGATAACATAAGACTGTTGCAATAATCAAGGTAAGAGATGATCAGTGCACAGAAGAAGGACCGTATTTTTTCAGTGCTATAAAGGGAGAAGGGAAATGGCTTGGTAGCACACTGAATACAGGAACAAAGGGAAGAGAACAATCTAACATAAAACCAAGGATATTTGCCCCTTCTGCATGTGGCAATGTCAATGGATATGGAGAATGCATGACATGAAGGGCTTGGCTGGAATGATAAGAAGTTTGATCATGGGTTAGGGCCATTATGTGTATGTGGGGACATGAGAATGAGAGGGTTATATCCCACCTGAAATATTAGACAAGCAGATATGTGGAATTCGATGGTAAGAGAACAGTCAAGGGTAAGTGAGACAGAGCTGGGTGGTGTCAGTGTACTGGTGGTACAAAAAGCCACTGGATTTGATGAGGTCACCCAGGGACAATGTATAAAAACATTAAAGGAAAGCAAAAGACATTCCCAGGGGACCCTGGCAGAGAGTAGGAAATCAGAGAAAGTTGCCCCCTGGTGGAAATGTTAAATGAGCAACTAGATAGGTGCAAAGACAATCAGATGAAGACAGATTCAGGAAAATGAAGGTGTGCAGGGAATCAAGCAGGAGTAGAAAAAGACAGAGAGGTAAAGGAGAATGAGGCCAGACTGGAGACCTCTGAATTTGGCAATGAAGAACCAGTGATTTTGGTGAGGAGCATTTCAATTGAATGCAGAGGGATGAAACCCAACAGTAGAAGGCCAAGAGAGAAATTGGAAAGTCAAGCAAACAGGAGCAAGCACCACCATATAAGAAGTTTTAAAGTGACATGAAGAAGGAAAATTGAGCAATAGTTGGAAAAGGAGAATGAATCAAGGGATGGAAACAGAGCATTTTAAGGCTGAAGAGAAGGAGCCAGAGGAGATCAATCAGTTAAGTGGTGGAATGGAAGGACAATGGCCACTGACCTGGCAAAAAGACAATGAAAGGAACAGAATGAAGGGTTACTTAAAGATGTTGTTCAAGTGAAGAGGGCAAACTTATCATGTGCTGCTGTTGATAGATGAAAGGACTGAAGGGCATGTAGGAACAGGAGGAGCAAAAAGAGGGAGTAAGATAGTGGAAGGTGAAGAGAGTTCTGAGTCACTGACTTCAAATTCTTCATGGAAGAAAGCACAAAAGTCTTGAGCAGAAAGCACAGTCCTTAGCAGGGCAATAAAGCTGGAGAGTAGCTGTGGGTCAGTGATGAGTAACAGTCAGTCCGTTCATACAAGGGGTTTTGGTCCGGGAACGAGACAGAACGGGGGCGGATCAAACGGGCGCGATCCCACGGCAACATCTGGGAATCGTTGCCTGCCCATCCCCGATCTGTCTCTTCCGAGCGAAAACCCGCACTTAAAAGAACGACCTACCTGGGTGGTTCTTGCGAAGTAGAGCGCCTCAAACCGGCCGTGGGATCAGCCGCGCGTCCTTGCGGCGGAACATCCCGGCCACCGGCTGAACTGCGCGTGCTTGAGCATGCGCAGTTCGGCAGCCTCCCCCTTGCCTCTGACTCTTCCTCCCCGGCATGTGATCGTGCCGGGGAGCAACGGCACGCGGTGCACGGGATCCATGGGATCCCGCCTGCGCGTATCTTTTTTGATGCGGCTCTCTTTAGCTGCGCTTTGCCGGGTGTTTTCCCTGCCATGTGGCAGAGGCCAGTGTTTGTTAGCCCAGGTAGAAGGCAAATGAAACAGTGGGGGGTATATTTATACTGCATAAACACAATCAGCCAGCTCTTCTGTATTCCTTCCTTCATTCTGCTGCTTGCGAATATGAAGAAATGGAGGTACTGAGGCAGGGTGATGAATGGGGCAGTTAGTTCATCAGGTGATCCCCTCGAGTTCAGCCTGAGAGAGCACAGAATACAGGAGAAAGAAGAGTGGAAAAGTTTCCAAGAAAGTGACTGAATCAACCAACTCTAGGTCACTGAAGGAGCATGAACTATTTGTAGTATTGAAAAGAGCAATGTAATGATCAGAGGGTATTCCACAGCAGAGGCCAGACACAGAGGAGTTCTTGATGAAGATTAAGAATGTAGTCAAGGCACATTCAGAAAATTAGTGACAAACTGTCCATTTTTAAAAACAAAAAGTTTTCTCCCGGAAGATTTTCCACCCTACATTATTGCTACTCCGGGAGGTGACTCCTACCAGGGCATGGAGAACTTCAGAGAAGTGGCTTGATAGCCTGCCTCTGTCTCCCGGCCCTGGTATTCTTTAGAGGTCTCCCATCCAATTACTAGTCAGGGTCTGCCCTGCTTAGCTTCTGAGATCTGACAAGATTGGGCTTGCCTGGGCTGTCCAGGTCAGGGCAAAACTAGCTAGCTTTTGATATCCTTGTCTGTATGAGATACAGCAAAGCACTGATTGACAATGACGGAGAAACTTAACATTAAAATTCTACAGATCAAGAAGAAGAGTTGGTTTTTATACCTCACTTTTTTCTACCTTAAGGGGTCTCAAAGCAGCTTACAATCGCCTTCCCTTCCTCTCCCCACAAGAGTCACCTTGTGAGGTAGGTGGGGCTGAGAGAGTTCTGAGAAAACTGTGACTGGCCCAAGATGGCATGTGGAGGACTGGGGAATCAAACCCAGTTCTCCAGATTAGAATCCACTCCTAACCACACATAGATTTCCAGTGGAAGGAGACCAGAAAAACAGCAAACCAGCAGGAAAAAGTGTAATAAATATGTTAAAAATGTGAGGATGGTGGGGGTAGAAGAAATTATGTTTTTTAAGCCAACCTCCTCATCTAATGTATATAACATATGAATTACAAGTGCGGGACATGTCATTTTCCTCTCCCCCACTATTTCATCTTTCCCTTTCCTGGAAGTCCCATAGCCTCTCCCCTTTTCCTGCTTCATTTGTTCCCACCTGCCAGTCAATTTTTATCTGATCTGTCTCCAGTTTTCCGTCCTTCCAACTCCCTGGAAGGCTCTCCCCTGAGATGTGTGGCAGACAATGGGCTGAGTTGTGTAGTGCCAGCCATGCTGGGTCCCGTTTTACACAGTAGGGAACCTGCAAGGACTTGTGGGAGCACTTTACATGCCCATGTATCTCCTTCCTCACACTATTTCTCTCCTCCTGGGAGCCCCAATATCCTTAACTTTCCCTCTCTCCTTCCCACCCGCAATCTTTCATCTCCCTCCATCTTCAGCAATTTTTATTATTTAGTTCATTTATACCCCATTTTTCTCCCCACTGAGGACCCAAAGCAGCTTATACATTCACCCCTCCTCCATTTTGTCTTCACAACCACTCTGGGAGGTAGGTTATGCTAGGGTTGCCAACCACAGGCTGGGGGAATTCCTGGATACTCGGGGTTGGAGTCAAGGGAGGGCGAGGTCTGGGGAGAGGAGTGACCTCAGCAGGGTTATAATGTCACAGAGTCTGAAGTAGCCATTTTCTCCAGGAGAACTGAAGATCTCAAGGTGATCTTAAGATCAGTTATAACTCCAGGATATCTCCAGGCTCCACCTGGAGTTTGGCTACCCTAGGTTAGGCTGAGAATATAAAACTGGCCCAATGCCACTCTGCAAGCTTCCATGGTGAAGGGGGGATTTTAAACTGGGTTTCCCAGATGTAAGTCTGAAACTCTAACCAATAAACCTCACTAGCTTCTGTGGGGTGACTGCTTTGAACAGTAGCAAGCAGCTGAAAGAGTCATACAAGTTGTGTGGTAGCAAACCAGCATTGCTAGTGGGCCAGGCTCCAATGTGTCCACCCTCACAGGCCTCAACAGCCCTGGTAAAGGCCCAGCCCTCCCCTGCTTTTATTTACAGAAACCAAGGCTAGAAGTCTAGCTATACTGTTGTGGGTGCCTAACAACAGCCAGAGGACATTTGTTCTTAAAACTACAGGTGCTGCTTCTGTTGGGGTTGGTTTTTTTTTGGGGGGGGGTTAATTTCCCAATGTGTGGTTGTTGTTTTTAAAGATTTTAGATTTTTCAGCAAACCTGAGGCTTTTCTCAGGTTTGTAGAAAGGTCTGTCTTGTCTGTTCATGGCTCCAGACTCTAGATTTAAGTACCCACAGATCTGGCAATGTGGAGCATAAGATAGATTGATATCCCTTTTCACTGCTCACCTTAAAGTCTATTCTTATTGTTCTTGTCAGCTTCGACATTTGTCTTGCCAGTCTGTTTATGTAAAGTAACCTAATAACACATGAATAAGGGAAAGGAAATGACACAGACACACGTGGACTTAGGGCCATGAGCAAGTGAGGCTGGGGGGGAAATGTTCCACCATGGCTGTTACCACAAGTAGTAATAACAGCTCTCAAGTATTGCCAATAGTATATGAAAATTAAACAGCTAATTACCTAAATTCCTTTGGCCATGGAAATGTTCTTTCAGGTGCTATTGCAGTTAGTACTATGTCCATGCAGCATAAGACAGGAGAGTATCCCTACCTACTGAGCCATAGGTGCTTTGGCAAACCGGTGCACTTCCATCCACCCCATATCACCCAGAGACCTACACTGAATCAAACACAGACAGACTGCAAGATGGACAACCCAGTCTTCTTCTTACTGAATATACTAAATGACAGGGCTCCTCATATCACACAAGACTACAAGTTGATAGCTGCAAAAATTCTTTGTGAATAATTCCTATCTCCACATGTTGTGCAAATGGCAATCAATGGGGACAATGCCTCAATAGCTGAAAGAATCTCCCCAAATACTATGGCTTACTAACTGGCAAAAGCAGCAGCATCTCCCCACACTCTTAGAAATTATGTTTAGCTCCCCTGCAACTGAGAGTTCTGTATAAAGAAATCGCCATCTGCACTTACTTGCACTTTATGTAAATTGTTTGTTTATGTGAAATTTTTATTGTATTTTATTGTATTTTAACTTGTTGTACACCGCCATGAGACAGCTTGCGCTGGAAAAGTGGGATATATAGCGAAAATAATAAATTAATAATTCAACAGGAGCAAAGAAAAAGAAGAGTTCAATTACAGAGACAGAATGCTGTTTCCTAAGAATCTCACAGTTCTGCCTTTTTAAAAGAAAGTAAGTTTCTAGTGCTTATGCATGGGGGATTGCAGGGGCAGCATAATATTGGGGCAATGCCTGATATAGCCTGCAGTCCATCTGTGACTTAAACTAAGATTTTCTTATCTGGTATAGAAGGGTATGATTATTTACGCATGCAGATATAGTGGCCATATGAAGTCATCCAAACAACTATAGGGGGGGCCATTCTCACCAATTTACCCCTCCGGTGGCAGTCCCCCCCCCAAATGCTGCTCCTGGGGAGATGGGGGCCACCAGGAATCTCTTAGATGGAGAACTGGAGGTCTCTTATGAGGCGGGGGATCAACAAAAATCCTCCCCCTTTCTTGCACACATGCAAAAATCTCAGCAGGATCCAAGCGTAGGTTTGCACGGTTTGCTACCATGTCCACATAGTTGTTCTGGCACCAAAGCAATGACCATACCCCATGCTCCCAACACTATGCAAATAACCAATCATGAAAATTCACCACCCCTCTCAGATGAGTAAATTAGCCTATGACTACTCCAACTCCATGCACAGAAGCTTCCTCTGCTTCAGTAAGACAAAACTTGAAGAAAGGTTCATGGTTAATAAAATCTTCAGGTCCAGATCCTGAGGATGCCACATGGAATTACTTCCAAATAAATTGTTAAGGACTGGAATGTAAGTTGCACGGTGAAAAGTTCTGATTCTTTTTCCTTTCAAACAGAGCCAACAGATATTTTCTATTTGTGACCTTCTGATCAAACGGGGGGGGGGGGTAAAAAAACCCTGGTAATCCTGTTCTTCATTGAATATTGATACGCTCATTGCTTAGCTATTTCAAAAATGCTGACAAACTCTAAAGAAAGGACACACAGAATGCCAGTTCGTTGAACACCCTAAAGCTTCCCTCCCAACAGACTGTCTGTAGGGAGTGCATTTTGACCTAAATGTAGTGATCAGCAGCTGATCACTGCATTTAGAACAAAAAGAAAACCTTCGCAGGCATTTTAACAAGAAAGCAAGGGCTTTTATCTTTCAATTAAAAAATCTCTGATTATATAGACTCAAGATCCTACCATTCAAAAGATGCCTACTTATTTAAGATTTATAATCCGAACCTCCCTTATCCAGAATATATTTCAGACCCTCATTTTAAACAGTCTATTTCTCCCCAAACATATTTTTGAAAGCTAAAGAAAGGGATTGGTTGAATTAAGTTACCTGAGTGCCCAATATGCCCAAATATTCAGTTTCCCCCAAAAGGCAATGTATAACACAAAAGAGTTAAAGCGGGGGGGGGGGAATGCTTCAGAACAACTCCTTTGTTCTTTGCACCACAGCAAGCCATGCCTGATATGCTGAAGCAACAGCAAGAGCTGCCTTCCACTTTGCCAGGTGTATCTCTTGACTAGGACTGAAACATTATCATAGCCAGAAAGTACTTCTCCATGTGTTCTATCCGGACCTGTTTTTCCATCAGTTCACATTCTGATATGATAATAGGATCCCCATTTCCCTCACACCACACATGCACACTGGTGATTAAATCAAAAGGAAAATACAGCAGCAGGCTCACCCAGGTCCCAAAGCAAAAGCTCTGGTTTTACAAGCAAAAAGGAAGAGAAGAGCCCCGATGCCTGCCAGTTAACAGTTTGTTTTAAGAACCTTTTGTGTCTGTCAAGAGGAAGAACAAAAGGCAGAGCGGTTTTCTCCGGCACACCGACCCCCGCCCACCTCTGCACAAGCAAAGACCATACTGATCTGCAAAGAGAAAAGTGGTGCAAATGAGCATAGTTTCACATCTCTAGCTGGGAGAAGCAACCTACCTTTGATAGCTGCCTTCTGAGGCTAAAACGCTGGACCATGGTCACCCTTGTTCTCCAGACAAAGCAAATTCAACAAGGGGAGGGGGAGAGAGAAGGGGGGGGGGAAATAAGACTGACAGCTGTCTAACACTGTCTCCAGCAATACATCCTGCAGTCTGCCAGACAGACAAGACCAAGGAAATCCCTCCTATTTTTAAAACTTCAAAATCAGTTCACTGTTCTTAAAAAAAAAAAAAAGCTCGTGAAACATGCAGGCAGAGACAGAAGCAGGGAGGAGGGGCAGAATCCTGGAGCTGTCCGCCCTGTGCCAAGCTTTTTAGCACTTCCTGTGAGTCAGCTGTGAGGGGTCCTGACAGATGGACCACCCCCCTCTCTAGAGTCACTAGCTAAACATTACCAGGAAGCCACCTGAGCCTTGGAAGGGAATGACTGGCTGCTCTAGTTAGTACAGGGTGGGGCTAGCAAGCATGTGCCTGAAGTGCCGGTAAGGAGGTTTAAACAGAAGCCAAAATAATCCTCACAGAGATTGAAGCAGCACACCCAGCCTCTTGTGGGTGCCGGGTTTGTTAATATGTACACCTCTTTCATGTTTTCTTCTACATTTCAAAATGCAATCCATTCAAAACTTGGGGGAGGGGGGGCCCACACGACACAGAGGGTTAACGTGGCTGAGAGGAAACACATTCCTACTCTTGAGCTCAGCAGCTGCAGGACTGGGTCTAACACTGCTGGTTACACATTTCCTCTTATTCATACAGACAGACCTCACCTCTTGAGGCAGGTACAGGGATACATACTACAGCAATGACATCAACTTTGCTGGAGTCCTAAAACAAATTAAAGGTGTTTGCTTTGCTCTGAAGGGCTAGAAAACTGGCCAGCGATTTGTAAGCAAATGAAGCCTGTCTGAACACACAACAGAAGCACGAACACCACCATCTCAGAAAAGCTGAAATAAGAAGTTATTTTACCAGTCTTTCCAGTCTGTTGTCTCCTTGGCTTGGTATCATGACCTACTTCAACCTGTACTTGAACAAGACCTCAGTTGGGAAGCAAAATTAATGGACACAAAACTTTGACCACATGCGTGTCCTGAAATCCTGTCCTTGGGGAAAGAGGCACGCAGAAGCAGAAAATTAGTTCTCTCTACACCTTAAGTGGTGAATTGTGGGAACAAACAAAGGCTTGTTTGAGAAAAATCAGCCGGAACAACAGACTCAAAACCCAGGGTTGGTTACTTTCTCACATGCAGAGAACATGACTTGTGCATGATGCATATTAGAATGGCAGCTACTTGACTGTCAGACCCACTTTCAAGTTTCACAAGTGCACACATGCATACAGCACATACATATCTGCAGTACTAGTTAGACAGGGTCATTTACTACGTGTTTGCATAAGACGTCACAGAGTGGGGCCCAACCTAGTCAAAGCCTTTAGGCACTAATGCAATACAAGCAAGGGTTCTCAGAGCCGGACTGGATAGCATCTTTAACCCATTCCCTGCCACGTGAAGCTCAGCACCTTCAAGAAGGGTCAATTTTTTTTTGACATCTGCTGCATCCATCCAGCTGGAAGCTTGGGTAAAAATGGCTTTAGTCTTCTTACAATTTGAGGCAGAAACAGCTGCCAGCCACCACACCCTTGAACAGCAGCAGAGCACTATGTGAAAAGCTTCCCTCATTTTATGTAGGGAGTGAGACAAGACGATCTGAGTCAAAGGGAAAAGATTCCTGTGTTCCATAGACTTGAAGTAGTGTGGGAAGAACACATACACAAAAATTACGCAAGGTAGTCTAGAAAGGAGCAAGCAGCTCCGTTTCCATTAACAAGGGTATCCAAGCGTGCAGCAAGAGAATGGAGACCTTGCCCCCCACTCAGCCTCTTACCATCCTGAATAGCACCTCCTCGCATCAGAAAGGGTACCTGACTCTGATACTTCCTTCCATTCCAACACCTCCCAAGTAGCAAAGTAGAAACACCCCCAAAGTTGCACATACTGTTGATGGTTTCACAATCTGCCTCATGAGGTGGAAACTGTAATCCAAGATCAGGCTGGCCCTGGATACAGAAAACTATTTCCCCCCTTAAATGTGATACTTAATTAACTTGCCCCGATCTGAAGCACTTGATGTGTAAGCCAAATAAATGTGGTGGAAGAAAGTGCTGTCAAATCACAGCCAACTTACGGTGACCCCCACGAGTTTACAAAGCGAGAGACTAAAAGAGGTGGTTTGCCGTTGCCTGCCTCTGTGTAGCAACTGGACTTCCTTAGTAGTCTCCCCATCCAAGTACTAACCAGGGCTGACCCTGCTTAGCTCCCAAGAGCTGACAAATTGAGCTAGACTGGGCCATTCAGATCAGGGCTAAATAACTGTATATGCTATTAATAAAATAGGACCTTTTGCCTCAATTTACGAGCTAATAAAGCTTACTGAACAGTTCATATTGTCCTGTGACTGTTGACGCCCTTGCCATCCGGAAGCTTTATTAAATACCTGAAGCACATAACTGCTAATATTACAGAACAGAATTGAATAGTAGGTTGAAAATATCACAGAGAATGCCAAACTAATTTGGTAGATTATCGCCCAGAGCGAAACGGAATTTTGAGGAGAAGTTCTGGTTATAAGCAGCAGGGTTTTTTAAATGGTAAAGTTTACCGGCCTTGATCTCTTGGGGATTCCTTCACATCTTTTTATTCTCTAAGGCCTTTGAGGGGGCTTTCTTTTCTGCTGGTGGTAATTCTATAATGATTTTGTCCGACATTACGGCTTGACGTTTTGGAGACTGACGAGCTATTATGGGGAGGGGGGGACACCTTTTTGCTTAAAAGATTTTTTAGCTGATTAACCTAACCAAAATGTTAGGTAAAGGTAAAGGTTCCCTTGTCGAAAGCCAGTCGAATCCGACTCTAGGGTTGCGGTGCTCATCTCCGTTTCAAAGCCGAAGAGCCAGCAATGTCCGAAGACGTTTCCGTGGTCATGTGGCCGGCATGACTAAACACCGAGGCGCACGGAACGCTGTTACCTTCCCACCGAAGTGGTACCTATTTATCTCCTTGCAGTTTCTTGCTTTCGAACTGCTAGGTTAGCAGGAGCTGGAACTAGGGACGGGAGCTCACTCTGTCATGCGGCACACTCGGGTCTCGAACTGCTGAACTACCGACCTTCCACAACCTGCAGTTCAGCGTCTTAACCACTTGAGCCACCGCAGCTCCAACCAAAATGTTACAGCCTAAGAAAAAAGGACAGCATGCATATGTACTATGGCAACCCTATGAATTAATGGCCTTCGAAACATCCTATTGTTAACAGCCTTGCTCAGGTCTTGCACACTGAGGGCCGTGGTTTCCTTGACTGAGTCAATCTATCCCATGTTGGGTCTTCTTCTTTTCCTGCAGCCTTCCACGTTTCCTGGCGTTGTTGTCTTTGCCAGTGACTCTTTGTCTTCTCGTAGTGTGACCAAAATACAACAGCCTCAGTTAGGTCAATTTTGCTTCTAGGGAGAGTTCATGCTTGACTGGATTTAGAACCCCCTTGTCTGTCTTTTTGGATGTACTTGGTATCCATAAAACTCCACCAACACCACACCGCAAATCAATCAACTTTCTTCCTGTCAACTTTCTTCGTTGTCCAACTTTCACACCCATGCATTGTAACGGGGACTACTACGGCATGAATTAACCTGATCTTGGTCACCAGCAACACTTCCTTACACTTAAGAATCTTGTCTAACTCCTTCATGGCTGCCCTTCCCAGTCTCAATCTCCTTCTGATTTCTTGAATGCAGCATACACTTTAAATTAGTTACTAGCCTTAACAGAACGGAACAAACTGTTAAAATCAATCTCTGATTTAGACACTTACTCATGAGCAATAGTTTGTTGATTACTACATATAATGTTACTTCATCCCTGACCCACATATCTGCTGTTCCCAAGGGCTGAACAGTCAAGTTCTTTTATGTTGCTCCCTGTATAAGGCTAATTCAAAGCCAAAGCTGCCATATATGAAATAATACGACAATGAACATGGCCAGCCATAGCAACTGCTCAGTAACCGAAGAAATCCATGGCAGATCTGGCTGGGGAGCCAGTATTTACTAAGAGGCACCAAATGTGTACAGCAAAGGTGAAGAAAAGGCAAGCAACAGAGGCTTGTATTAACTGCCAGTTGCCTGCTGATTGATGAAACCTTTTTCTGTATGGTGTATTCAGCTCAACAGAAAAAAAGCCCGTGAGACACCACACTTTCAGCTATATGTAGTCCTATCCAGTATTGTTGTATATGCACACTAGTTGAAGTACACATCTTACTAGATGATGTTGATTTACAATTTACTAGTGACCTACTAATGATGTACAAACTTGCTTTATACTATGCATGGTTAACAGTTGTAGCAACAAGTGACAGAACTCAGTGTTAATGCCTGAAGCAACTTAGAAGCAGTAAGTCCAGAGTAACCTGTTCAACAGTGATTTGCATTTTATAACTTAAGCTGAAAAAAGGTTGAGAATTTAACCTCCGATAATTGGGTTCTCTATCCTTTCACCTTTGTGCATGAAAATCACGTATACCACATTTCCAAGAACACATACATTTATTATCACTTTTACAAACACAGAGAGCTACATCATGTACCTAAATAAGGTTAGTGAAGATAAAATCTTTTATTTTCCAGACTTCTTTACCTTTGGAAGCCTGTGTAAGCTAATTTAATGCACTGATGACAGAGTTCAAGGATATGAGCTCAAAGGGTACATCATACCTTGCTGTGGCCACAAAACAGGGACCCTTTGCATTAGTAGGCAGAGGTGGCCCTCCCAGGTTGCTCACTTTAGATTTAACGATTGCTACACTACTTTTAGTGCTTGGACCCCTCATCCTCAGTATCTTTTCACAGCAAATAGTCCTTTCTCTTGCTGGAGTTTTGTGCCATAGCCAGCCCACCAGACTCACCACCCATCACTGGAGCACCTTCCCTCAGTTCTAGCTGGCACCGGGCTTTCGGCTCCTGGCCCTCCCTCTGGCAAGCTCTTTCTTTTGTTCGTTGGGCCTTGTCACCCAGCAGTCCCTCCCTTCCAGTGCCCTTCTTCCCAATTCAGCTGCTTCCCAATTCAACCAAAACTGGCGTTGCCAGGACCTCCGGACTACCCAAGCCCTCCCGCCCACACTGCTGGCCTCACCGGCATTTCAGGCTCATTGTCCAAGTCTTCCCCAGCCTCGTAAATGTTCACAGCTCTCTCCACCTCTTGCCTGGCCAGTACACGATTCTCCTCCATCTCTCCGGCTGCTGGCATTTAAATATCCTAGCCGACAGGCTAGGGGCCACTCCCCTGACAGTACATCACTTCCAGCCAAGTCATTTTTTCTTTTGACCAGGCTGCGGGAAGCATCCAGACATCACTTGGGGCTCACAGGGCCGGCTGGCTGCCTACAGGGTATTAAAGCATTCATAGGATGGCAGCCTTTGGGTTACAGCCTTAGATTTAAGGCCAAAACCAGAACTAGATGTGCAGGAATCATGAACCTGTTGCTGAAAGCAGAAGCCCTGCATAGGGGTTTCTTTCTTCCCATGTCTAGTATGCATCTTATCACTACAAACTAGCCCGGATGGTATGGAACCCACATGGCTGCCAGTAAAAGCAGCAGCTTCATGCCTCTTCAGCTAGTATCTAGTAAAACAGAACACTGGATAGGATACTGAAAATTTCCTTGCTGCTATTTTACTACCGGTTGCAGCTTGTAGCAGCAGCAAAACTTGCAACAAGACATCATGCACAGTGTTTATTCTCAAGTGTGGATTGCATTAAACTTTCAGTTACCTTGCCAAGGAGTCCAGAATTCAGGAACCAGAAAAGTCGTGTAATTTGCCTAAATTGGTGCCATTTACTTCATTGTGAAAAATGAGTTATTTTCTAGAATTTCAAGTTTCAGAGCTGAGATTATCACAACAGATGAAGGGGGCTGAAACTAAACCAAATTCCACTGACCAATAAGCGGGGTGGATTTGATTAAATCAAACTGATTTAAATCACTTCAGTAAGACTTGATTTAAATCATTGGTTTTCTACATAAAGGCTCATTCTTGCTGGCCTTAATATTTACAACCCAGATGAAGGTTTCATTTTAATATAGTAACTTTTCAGGTTAGTTTTACTTAAATCAGAAAATCAATGATTGGTTATTTACTACTTGAAACAGATAATTATAAAATCACTGCAAGATGATCTCCAGTTTAATTGGTTAATCATTCATATTTGGAAAACTTTTCTGCTGTATTTTATTGGAAGGAGAAAAATGATCATTAACAAAAACAATTTAGAACAGATAAAAGGAAGTACTTCTTCACCCAAAGAGTGATTAACACATGGAGTTCACTGCCACAGGAGGTGGCGGAGGCTACAAGCATGGACAGCTTCAAGAGGGAATTAGTTAAACATATGGAGCAGCAGTCCATCAGTGGCTATTAGCCAGAAGGTATAGTCAGGAACTCTCAGTCTGGGGCAAGTGATGCACTGTATTCTTGGTGCTTGGGGGGGTAACAGTGGGAGGGCTTCTAGTGTCCTGGCCCCACTGGTGGACCTCCTGATGGCCCCTGGTATTTTTGGCCACTGTGTGACAGAGTGTTGGACTGGATGGGCCATTGGCCTGATCCAACATTGACTTCTCTTATGTTCTTAATAAACATTTAAATTGTTTTATTTAACTAAAACAATAACTTAATATAGCATATAATATAAAGTGAAACTTTTTGAGCAGAATACTCCAGAATGGATGTTTAAGCAAATATAAGAATACATACGCTATATAATGATCTCAAGATTTCTGGAATATTCTGCTCAAAAAGTTTCACTTTCATTTGTACTGCTTGCCGCTCCCTCCTCACACATAGCTCTTAACATCTCCTTATCCAGACCTATTCCACCCCAAACAATCATATATTAATTGAACCTCTTGAAACTTTGCACTTAAGAGACAAGGGGTTGATTCTAAGTCCATAGATTTGCTGAGGACCAATAGGACTGAGATCTCTTAACTCTGTATGTTTATTTTATAACATTTTTGCTGTGAAGAAGCATCACGTGATATCTGTAGACACAAATTCACAGTTCTGAGAACTGCAAAACCAAGCATCTGTGTAATATCTTCTACATAGAAAATTTGCCCCAAACTATCTTACAGAAACCTCCAGGAGAGCATGACATTGTGAACCGATTAATGGGATTCATTAAACTAAAAATTTAAACACTGCATGAATACATAATTAAAAACTAATCCATATTTCATGATGAATAACCTTTAGACTATAATGTATCTTAAATAGAAAACTCTCTTTAGATAGATATTTGCTCAAAAAACATTCTATTAAAAATCCAATTTAGATCAAAACACCTGATTTAAAATTTTAAAAATCTGACTTTATTTTAAAAAATCATTGATTTTTATCCACCCTGACAATAAGTTCAGCACCCCTGACTGCTAGAAGACTGCTTTCTGGCTGGACTTTCATTAGGAAAAACCTGTACAACTTCAAGCGCTTCTCAACTACAATGAGGGCTGCAAATTTCGCAGGTATTTCAAAGAGTATTGTTGAAATTTTGAAGAAAGCATTACATATTACAGTAAGTTTAATCCTTTTTTCTTATGCTTCCCTTACAAAGATCAACAGGCATGCTAGAAAGTATGGAAGCACATATTTCAATAGCAGAGGGCCTCAACCAGAGACCAGTGTAGGCACCTTTTAGCTACAGTAGAAATTATATAGATGGTCACTCACCTGCTCACCACGGAAGTCTTAAAAGAATTTTTCCAGTTAACTTTGCCAGCAGTATCATCAAGAATCAAGATTTCCAACAGCAATGGAAAACCCAGAACATCAGGCTATGGCCATCATCAAAACCTTCCATGAAGGTAGATTTTGATATATAAGACTGTGGGACATTGAAGCACCAGTCTTCAAAACAGGGCATTCAAATAAATACAGTCACATGTATTTGTTAGCAGGGCTTTCTCCTCTTCCACAATGCCTAGTATAGACACAATCATCTTCTGTTTAAAGGATCATTTGCCTTCTTTCACTGTAATGTAGTGTACTGTTACCTTAAAAAGATGAAAGGCAAGGAACATGCCATCCGCCTCCTTGCTTTTTATTTGTGACAGGGTTGGTTTTCTACAGATAAAAAACAAGTTTTAAAATGCGCAGCCTGAAGAGAAAGGATGCATACGTGTACAATTTGCAGGGATGCAGAATAGAATAACCGTTTCCAACCAAGCTTTGCCAGTCACCTCTTTAAAGATGTGTCATTTCAAAACCACTATGCTTCAGCGTATATGGAAGCTAGAGCGATTCTGGAATCCCAATTTTGTTAACTGTTCCTGATCTTGGTTTTGGATTTGTCAGTGCTGCTGATCTGTTTTTATTCTGTTGGGTCCATCATTTGACTAGGTGTTACTGTGCAAGTTTCATTGCTGTGCTATGCATCTGTGAGCTACTCTGTGGGTCTAAACAGGCTAAGAAGTGGGGAGGAGTAACTCAAAATTTCCATGGCTAGACATGCTCATCTATGCCTCTGTAATCTCTACAATGGATAACTGCACATGCTCTATGTCAGGCTGCCCTTGAACCTATCAGGGAAACTTAGTGAAGAATAAAGCTGCTTTTACAAACTAATCTTTTTTTGGAGGATTGAGAATTAGAAAGTTATGGAAATTTAATAACTTTTACTTAAAATACAACATGAGCATAGGGAAGTAGACAAACACCCAGAAAATGCTAGTTTTTTAAAGTTTTTCCAGTTGTCCCACAAGTATGCTTTTGGGACTGCTATCCCCTCCCTGGCTTCTAGTTGGTCAGGTAAACTGTAAAATCTGAGAGATGTTTTTCTTATAGCCCAGTTGCTTATTTGTTCTTCACCAGTCCTCATACAAGAAGAGAGTTGAGTACCTTACTAGCCACCAGCATCAGAGGCTAACTATACTATATATCCCACTACCAGCCTTTGATGGGGCGCCATTGGTGCCAGCGCCAAAGGTCAGGGAGAGCTCCTGGATGCTTTCTTGACAATGGAGGCCCAGGTAGCAGCCGCTGCTGAGGCAGCCTTCTACCATCTTCGGCTGATCATGCAGCTGGTTCCCTTCCTCGAACGCAATGATCTGGCTTCAGTGATCCACACATTGATCACCTCAAGGTTGGACTACTGCGATGCTCTCTACATGGGGCTGCCCTTGGTGCAACTCCGGAAGCTGCAGCTGGTGTAAAATGTGGCTGCCAGGCTGCTGATGGGTCTCCCTATGCGGGAGCACATCCAGCCTGTGTTGAAGTCTCTGCACTGGCTACCAATAGCATTCCGGATTCATTTCAAGGTGCTGGTTTTGACCTTTAAAGACCTCTATGGTCAGGGGCCTGCCTACCTGAGGGACTGCCTTTCCCCACATGTTCCCCAGAGAGCACTGCGATCAGGAACACAAAACCACCTGGCCCTCCCTGGCCCTAAGGACGCCAGGCTGACATCGACTAGGACCAGGGTGTTTTCCTTGGCGGCACCGACTTACTGGAATGAGCTCCCTGGCAAGATCAGGGCCCTGCAGGACCTCTCACAGTTCTGCAGGCCCGAGAAAACGAAGCTTTTCTGGCAGGCATTCCGGTAGGAGCTGCCCTGATTAGCTAGGCCCTGTGCCAATCTATGTCTAGTTGAAGCTATTTAAAGTGGTTGCACCGCTGAATATGTTTTAAATGCACTTTATTATATTATGCCGCCATCAATATACCAATGGTTTTAAATTGTTTATCATGTATATTTATACTAAAATGTATACTGTTTTATTGTTTTTATGTAAGGCGCCCTGAGCCTGCCTTGGCGGGGAGGGCGGGGTAAAAGTTAAATAAATAAATAAATAAATATTCATCTTCTAACCAGTGATCACTAAGAAACAAGCTTCAGGTACAGAGAGACAGAAAAAAGGTCATTCCATCACTTTGCACAAAATTACAATGCAACTGAGCCACGCTAGACATTTTTTTCCCACCTTTTGCAGAAACCCCCTTTTAGGACAGGAAAGGCCTATTAATATTAAAGCTTTTAACAAAGTTGGAAAGGTTACTAGTTCCAATGACGGTGTGGTGGAAGGAAGGCTATCTGCCTGTCAAATCTTTCCTTGCGGTAAGCGTAAATACAATACAGATTCTTTCCACACAGCTCAAGAGAATCAAAGTAGATGTATGAAAAGTAGGCCAAAGTTTGTTCAAAGTTAGTATGGAGCACTCTGAGCACTTATAACGATGCATTTCTGTTGCTAGGTGTACATGGGATTCTCAACATGAACATTTCAGTTAGCAGCAAAAATGCATTTCCTATTCAACTGAACTCCAATACTATAAGAACAATGTTTTCCCCTACTGCAGTAAATCACAAACCTAGCAATTGCAATCTAATGGGTGTGGGGGGTGAGAAACGCTGCTAAGAAAAGTTGAACAGTTGTTTAAAATCTAATGGCAGTTCATTTCACAGCTCATAGTTGCTGTAGTAAAATTATACTAAGTCATTAGACTTTTCTAACATGTTGAATTTCTACATATAACACAGGTGTAGTTGCTAGAAACCTCTGAATGTAACCAGTGTGAAGCCTCTAAACTGGAATGTAGTAGCAAAGGTCACATCATTTAATTTGGGCTGGAAGCAATGGTAGCAGCTAGCCTATTACAGAAACTGATGGCCCCTTTGCAGGTATTCATTGACCTTACACCTTGTTATACCTGTTTAACATGTATTAACAAGGTGTGTCAAATCCAAGCCAATTAAACCTTGCAATTATTTCATAGGATTAATTCATGTTATTCATAATATTGTGACAGAGTACTGCTCCTTCCTGGACTGCTGCAAAGTGGAAGATTTGTATTCACTTACCGTGAAGCTTCCTTCTCGGTGGTCCGGGAGTGGGGCAGTCCTTACTCTTGGGAATAGGCTCCTCTCTCTGGAACAGGGTCGGTTTCCTCAGATCAATCCAGGAAGGGGAGGGGCCTGTCCCCTGGGAACATCCCAGTCGTCTCCAAGTCGTGCATCCCCTAACATCACACTAAGGAAAGGAAAAAACATTTCTCCCCACCATAGTGAAACTCGATCTTCAGGGCAACCAGCCTTGTAACTTTATGCCCCTCCAGCGGGTGTAGACCAAGGTTGAAACCTTCTGTCGCTCTCTCACCCAATTAACCCACAATTTTTTGTTTTAGTGTCTCAGAGAAGCTTCACAAATGTTCCTCCAAACTAACCTCCAGAAGCTGCCCCCCAAAACTGGGTGGATAGGACTGCCCCACTCCCGGACCACCGAGAAGGAAGCTTCACGGTAAGTGAATACAAATCTTCCACTTTGCAGCAGTCCAGGAAGGAGCAGTACTCTGTCACAATATTATGAATAACATGAATTAATCCTATGAAATAATTGCAAGGTTTAATTGGCTTGGATTTGACACACCTTGTTAATACATGTTAAACAGGTATAACAAGGTGTAAGGTCAATGAATACCTGCAAAGGGGCCATCAGTTTCTGTAATAGGCTAGCTGCTACCATTGCTTCCAGCCCAAATTAAATGATGTGACCTTTGCTACTACATTCCAGTTTAGAGGCTTCACACTGGTTACATTCAGAGGTTTCTAGCAACTACACCTGTGTTATATGTAGAAATTCAACATGTTAGAAAAGTCTAATGACTTAGTATAATTTTACTACAGCAACTATGAGCTGTGAAATGAACTGCCATTAGATTTTAAACAACTGTTCAACTTTTCTTAGCAGCGTTTCTCACCCCCCACACCCATTAGATTGCAATTGCTAGGTTTGTGATTTACTGCAGTAGGGGAAAACATTGTTCTTATAGTATTGATCTCTGACTGGCGAAGGAACTGGATTTACCTTGGGAACAAAGGCTTGATCCGAACGTAATATCACACTATCATTGTGGAAGACATGAAGTTCCCTGTCAACTGACAGGGTCCTCAGTTCAGACGCTTGCCTAGTTGATATTATGTCTGCTAAAAACAAGGTCTTGAATGTTAATTCCTTGAGACTCCATGGGTTCAAAGGTTTTCTACGCAATGCTCTCAGGACCCTATGTAGGTTCCAAGTTAGAAACCTCTGCACTTGTAGCGGTTTTGACCATGTAGTAACCCTTTAGGTATCTCTTAATGTGTGGATGGCAATTGAAGGGACTTCCCTTCCTAGCCCCCATCACTGCCAATATGGCTGCCACCTGTCACTTTAATGTACTCACGCTTAGCCCTCTATACAAACCATCTTGGAGAAAGCTAAGATGCCTCTGATGCATTTAATGGTTCCCAATCATGTTCTGAACACCAAGAGTGAAGGACCCACCAGGTTGTGTTATATACCCTAGTTGTGGAGCTCTTCCTAGAAATATGGTGTCTGTCACCCTGTCTGGGTAAATCAACTCTTCTAGCTGTTTCCACTCAACCTCCAGGCTGTTAGGTAAATCAACTCTTCTAGCTGTTTCCACTCAACCTCCAGGCTGTTAGGTTTAGGAGGGCTGGGAGAGGATGTTGTGCCAATCCTAGTGTCA
>NW_015175358.1:1629187-1629699 GCF_001447785.1 Gekko japonicus
CTAACTACTGCATGTTGTCCAGTGAAGTACCTTATGTTTTTTGTCTTTAAGTTCTTGTGGGACTCTATCAGCTGAGGCTAGTCTTGATGCCCAAGAATGTACCACCCTGGCAAACACCGAGCCTGCTGTTGACATCCTGATGGAGCAGGCTGAGACTTCGAAGTCTTTGCATAAGGCTTGCTGAAATCCCCTATTGCTGGGTCTTGGGCAACCTATCTGCATCCATAGGGAGAACTGGAGATCAAGTTAGTCCCAGGTTCGTCCACCATTGGCACCTTGGTTCTCTTAGTAGCCTCTGGGATCAGGGAATAAAACTTGTTGTTGTTGTTTTTAAAGCTATAAAAGGCTGCGGGCAGTTAGAGGCTTGCCATTGCCTGCCTCAGCCTAGCAACCCTGGATTTCCTTGGTTGTCTCCCATCCAAGTACTAACCAGGACTGACCCTGCTTAACTTCTGAGATCTGACAAGTGTGGTCCAGCCTGGGCCATCCTGGTCTAGGCTGGCATCACTGCT
>NW_015175358.1:1630185-1661930 GCF_001447785.1 Gekko japonicus
AGAGCTGGAGAGCCAACCAGGGCTGACCCTGCTTAACTTCCAAAATCTGATCAAACTGGGCTAGCCTGGACCATCCAGGCCAGAGCCTCTGCCCTTACCTGCCTCAGTGTCGTAACCCTGGACTTCCTTGGTGGTCTCCCATCCAAGTACTAATCAGGGCTGACTCTGCTTGGCTTCTGAGATCTCAACAGATGAATCTAGCTTGGCCTATTCAGCTCTGGGAACAGGGAACTGGAAGGTCTAACTGGCAGCCATTTTCTGTTTGCTTGCCTGGGAGTGAAAGTGAAAGTAAGTCTGCCATGAGGCTCCAGAGAACCAAGATGGCCACCACCATCTCCCCTGCCCTCCTACGGCCTTCCCTGGGCCTTCTAGCTCCCTGTCTTTACCATGGGAACTTTCCCTCTGAAGGGGAAAAAAGGGGGGAGGGCTCTTTAATCCATTCCAGCCTGTCCCAGGTTGGGGAGGTTGGAAGCCCCAGGAAACAATTTCCTCTTCATCCTCCCTGAACAGCTCGGGGGTTTGCTTGGGGTTTTCCCCTAGTCTACCACCCTGCCCTCCTTTGCCTCCAGTCTAGGCTTTTTGGCCCCGTAAGGGCTTACCATGATTCTGGTGAGGGCTAGAGGCTCCTGGCTTCTCTGTTCCACCGCACGCCGGGTCCCCTGAGACCGGGGAGTTTGCTGGGTCTGCAGTGCTGCCACGGTCTCCTTGCAGACTCAGCCGCTTTCCCTGATGTGCACTGGTTGGGGAGGCAACCTCCAGCCACAGGCTGGGCCTGGTGGGAGTCTGCGTACACAGCCTTGGCTGCTGGGGATCTCCCAGTGCCATCGGCTTCATTTGCGGTTTGCCACTGACTGCAGCTCAAAATAATGAAGAGAGAGGGTCTCTCCCTTCTCCCTCTCTTCTTCTCATTCCTGGATCGCTGTGCTCTACAGAGCACCTATGAAACACATCCTGCTCAAGCAGCAGGGCCGGTAAGACTGGGATGTTCCCAGGGGACAGGCCCCTCCCCTTCCTGGATTGATCTGAGTAAACCGACCCTGTTCCAGAGGGAGGAGCCTATTCCCAAGAGTAAGGACTGCCCCACTCCCAGGACCACCGGAGAATTGACTACTTCACTCATAAGGCAGATTTTTCCACGGAAGTTTGCCACAGCATGTGCATTACACTAACATGAATTAAGGCAGCTACTCCCTCTGCAGAGCTCCCCTCTGTAATTTCTCACATCTGGCCAATATAACACTAGCACATTAACAGATGTTTTTGAAAGACATTTTGTTTTTTAAAAAAAGCAATGAAAAGATGAAAGAAGCAAGATATTGATCAGCGTGATTTATTTAGTATAATTTAAATAGCATAAAGCATCAGAATTTGGAAGTCAGCTTGGAAAAGTCATTGGATCATCACATTCCTCCTACTAAAGTTTCAAATCAAAAGATAAACTCTGATGTATTAGAAGCACTTCAGGATGAAGAAGTCTACATGCGCACAAAAGCTTATACCCAGAATTAAACTTTGTTGGTCTTAACAGTGCCACTGGACTCAAACTTTGTTCTATTGCTTCAGACGAACACAGCTACCCAACTGAATCTAACTTAAAAACACAATTTCCCCCCCAGAATCATATTTCCAGGTGTGCTATAACCAATCAAGCAGATGTCAAAAGCATCTTGGTGCTCCAGGGTGAACTTTATGGTGCTCAAGTCATCCAATATTAGGCCCCTCTCACACTTTCTTCCATACACAGGGCTGAAGAATCCCTGCCGTGGTATTTTTCTGCTGTGAATCAAGGTCACATCTAAGCTAGCACTTACCGCAAAGTTCAAGAGTCTGTAGTGATGGAATTATCTGTAAACAACTGAAATCCCAGACGATCTCTTTGATTCTTGTCCCACATACCAAACATTGTTCTGACTCCAGGTACTTCATAATCTCTTAGACCTTTTTGTTTTACTTGGATCTGAAGTTTTATTGCTTTCAGAAGCCTACACAAGTTATTTAGCAGAGATTCACCATTAATGCTGGCTTCGTCAATTTCCCAACCAAGTAAGTGGCTATCTTGCTGAGTCAATGGCTGCATGTGACACAGCACAGTAGGAAACAAATTTTCTCCCACTTTTAAAAAAAGTATTTCATCATAAAAATTAGTAACATAATGAATAGATTGATTGGTCAGGTGATTATTCCCAAGAAGCATGCACAGTAAATATAAATTTGATTTACACACTTTGCAGGAACTAGATAGGGGGTCTGCTTCTGCTATAATTTTTAGATCGCTTGCTGCAAAAAAAGAACTGTTCACTGAAACTGGAATAATAAAGACGAGTGGAAAATTCTACAGTTAGCGGCACTCAAAATGCTCACAGTTAAACTCTTGAAACAGATTAATGAACAAGTGGCATACCACCATCACTGGGAGCGAATGGAGGATTAGTTTTCAGTGGTTTTAAAAAAGGAATTATGTTTTAAACAGGATAAGAGAAGGGGGTACTGTTGAGGTGTCGCGTCTTGAAATATTCATATAAATTATTTCCAAATAAAATTCAAAAAGATTTGTCTTGCAATACAAAATGTTTCAATCACATTAAATGTACTTTATTGATTTTTTCCCCCAATCAAATTTTTCAGTTCAACTTTTTTGGTATACTGTGAAAAGGCTGAGGTATTTTTACAACATGTAAAATCAACCCAAAACTTCTTTAGTTTCTCACAAAATATATGAAGATTGTAGGCAGCATCTCATTCCACAGAAGAATTCCTGACATAACAGTAGCATACCTTTTCATTATAACAAGCCAAATACTACAAAGGGGTGAACAAGTTTTAACGTTTCCCAGAATGTGGAGGGGGACACGGGAGGAGTCCTATATGCCCACAGTTCAGAGTTAAAATAGAATACAGAATGTGTTTGGTGCAACTTTAACTACATTAGGTGCAACATGGGCTTCAAGATGCACTACCACACAGCATCCAATAACATCCCCTCTTGACTTTGTAAAGCTTTGTTTACTAAGATAAATGACTACTGTTTTAGGAAAGTGGAAAGTTTTCCAATTCAACTTTTGAGAAAGCCCATTATTTTTTTCTCCATTTTGAACAGAAATTTTCTCACTAAGCACAATGTTGTAACACTCATAACAGTAGGCTATCAGAACTCCAGCTTCATGAAGGCCAAGAGGCCATCATCAGAATACTGTCACTTCTAATCCTAGAATGTTAAAGCACACTAAAGCCTGAGGAAGATGTTTGCAGCTATACATACAGAAGACTTCATGGGCCAAGTCACTTTGTCCTTCATAGGATCAGTTGGCACATGACCCAAAAGCAGCCTATTCACTACCATGTCCTTCCCTTCCCTTTTCATCACAGTGAATCAGTAATATTATTACATGTACCTGCTTTGCACATGTTAATTTTTTCCCCTCCCTGCCCTGTTTTCACTGTTTGGAAGTTAATTGAGCCTTAAAACCTCAAGGCTGTAACCAGTGTTTTATTGGGGGAAGGGAAGAGGGGAAAGTGAAATCCATATTGTTTCTTCATTTCTCAGAACTAGAGAATCCTGTTGTCTGGAACGAGTACTGGCAGCTGAAAAGGGCATATGTACAAGTAACTCTCAGTGGCTGTAAGAGTATGCTGCTGCTAATCTAAAAGCTTAAGGCACAACTGAAAATCCCACTTTCCCAAAGTTACCACAGTGTCAGACAGAATGACAGTTTACTCTGCCAAGCTGGGCACAAGGCACCTGTGCAAATGGCACTCATGCGGTTGAGGCCCACTGACATGAAGCTGTCAGGATGGAAACAAAACAGAAGGGAAGGTGAGTTACGTGTCATCAGTAAGTTGAGCAACATTTCCTAGTAAGCTGGGTGGTTTCTAAGCAGGCAAAAACCCTGTTGCCTGTATCACAAGGGTCACAAAGAATGACAAAGAAACTCAGCATCTGGTAGCAGCCCATGATTGCTCTATGAAGTGACAAAAAGGTAAGAGGAAAACATCCATATAACAATACAGAATTATAAACTTAAAAATCCCGTGACAGGAAACGCATAATAGGCATCATTTTAAAAAGTGATGCAGAATTTTAAAAAGTTTTAAATGGATTGATGGAGCATCCAAAACTGGGCAATTAAGTGTTACAAAGGTGGAACACTCTCAACTGCCACATTTACAAAATGTATAGAGTATTCACAGCAGAATGTTTGGGTTTTCATAAGTGCTCTCAAGAAGCCTCAAATATTCACAATGAAATCAATTGGGGGAATGGTATTACATTACACGATCCAATTTAATTCAGTGCAATTGGATTAAGTGCGCTCAGGATCGTAACCTTAGCTAAGTTAAACAGAATACAAATAGGACACTACAATTAGGGTTGCCAGGTCCCTCAGACCTGCCAGCAGGGGATGGGGGGTGAACTTACCAGGAGCAGGGTAGAACACTGAAAATAAATGCAAGTAATGTAAGCATGTCAGGGATGTTGGGGAGGGGTGATGCTATGGTTTTGGGGCAAAACTCTGTGTTAGAATTGACTTCTACCATAGAGTTCTGCCGCAAAACCAGAGCATTGCCCCCTGACGTTCCTATATCACTTCTGGATCACAAAGGAACATTGCATTTAATTTTCATGTTCTCCCTTTTTTGGTAGGGTACTTCCCCCTCCCACACCGCTGGCCAGTTGGCCAGCAGCGTAGAGGTGGGGCCTGAAAGTGGGGGACCCCAGCCAGGGGGGGGTGTCTGGCATTCTTAACTACAGGCGAAGTCAGTTTCTTCAGTAATTTGCTGCTGTGCTGCACAGAATGGATTATATGGGTTATGTTTATGAAAATTCATTCAATGCACCAGTTTAGCTAAAATTACTGCACCATGTAGCTGATGGTGGAAAGCGCCATCAAGTCACAGCTGACATATTGCAACCCCCTGGGTTTTTAAGCCAAGAGAGGTTCAGAGGTGGTTCGCCATTGCCTGCCTCTGCATCACAACCCTGATATTCCTTGGAGGTCTCCCATCCATATACTAGACAGGGGCATCCCTGCTTAGCTTCCAAGCCCTGATGAGATCAGCCTAGACAGCCTGGGCTATCTAGGTCAGGGTTCACCATGTAGCTACTGCAATAAAATTCTAAAGAATGTAACAAAGCAGCTGTGATCTCAGCATGTCTTTAGAAACACCAGTAACCTTTATAAATACCTTGAACCACAACAAAAGGTGGGGGGCTATATTTTAATTAATGAATAATGTAGCAAACACCAGTTAAGGAAGACTTTGGTTCAGTTCACCTATTGAGGAACTTGTGGATGAGGGTAGCTGAAATGGGGATATTCAAACTGAAACAAAAAGATTATGGAATTCAGTCTCATCCCTTCTTTGGCCACTTTTAAATTCAGGGAAAGGAGGAAAGTGTTACAGCTGCTGCGGAACCCGAGCATCCGGCCCCAGCAGAGGAGCAAAGGACTACAGGGGATGAGCATTTGGCCCCAGCAGAAGTCCTAAGTACTGCTGGGGATGAGCTCCTGGCTCCTGACAACCCCACACCTGAAGCCACGGAAACCACTCCAGCAGCAGCTGAAGCAGGCTCATGCCGGAGCAACAAGCCCCCTGACTCGCCTCCACTGGTATCCCGTCTGCGGGAACATCGCAGACGGGACATGGTATCCCGGCGACGGGATGTGCTCATGCATGGTAGGCGCTCGTTTAGCCCCAAGTACTAGCAGGAGTCAGGACACTATCAGGGGGCGCTAATGACCAACAGCTTGCCGGCCTATTTAGTTATCGCACTGATGCCAACTAGTTGTGCTAGCAACTAGTCATTTTGTACGAAGCTCTACACCTCACCACCCGTGTTCCAGTTCCTGCTCCTCGTCTTGACTCCTCAGCTCCTGACCTCGGCTTGTACGACTCTGCTTCTGACCTGCATCCCGGACTTCTGACTCTCTGGCTTCTTTGGACTCTGGCTTTAGCGACTACTCTAACGGTTGGTGATTTGGACTTGGTCTCTCGGTACTACTGCTTGCCCGGTTTTGACTTTGGACTGCTTTTGGACTCTTCTGCTGTTACCTGGCCTAGTACCGCGTTCATGACAGAAAGCTCCTTTCCTGCTCTATTTACAGTAGGCACCCTGGCAAGAAATGCTTCAGGGATTCACTTACTGTCCTATTAAACAAGAAAGAGAAGCAGATACCAACCAATCTTCCCAGTATTGATTCTCAAAGCTCCTGGGTCAGTGTAGGGCAATGCACAATGACATGATGACATGCAACTCAGTGAGTTGCAGTTAACATCTGTTTAGAACACTTCAGGTGTTCAAAGCACTTCCGACAGTTCGGTATAATCCAAGGAAAAATATAATCAATATCCTGGTGAGTTTCCAACCTGACTGGAGTAAGTCTTGCTAACATGGCAGTAGTTATTCGTGTATGAGTACTGCTCTAAAAGGCATTAACCTATCAGGTGTTGGAGATCTATTTTCTATTTCAACCCAGGACTACTCAGGAGAAAAGGTTTCTACAACTTTGATGATTTACCCCAATTTCATATAACTGCCAACTACTGCTTCTGAATAATGCCTGGGACAAAACAAAAATATACACATAATTGTACACATGCACCTCTAATGAACTTTCAAGTTATGATTAGCTATATTCACTATTTAGAATAGGTCCTACAAACCACTCCAAGATGCTAAGAATATTTAGAAGGTCCATAGCACCCTCTGTTGGCAAGTTAAAAAACAGACAGAGATTTTGACTACTTGTACAGAAAAGTTTGCATAAGTAAAATAACTCAGACACAAATCCAGTGCTTGAAGATTCAAAGTTGTGTAAATATTTTTGTGCTTTGGGTACTTATTTTGTGTTTACTTTTTGTTCCAGTATGGTAAAAAAGTCTGAACAACAACAAAAAATGCTCAATTTGTTTGCCAGAGATGAAAATGGAAAGCAAGTATATATGCCGCATGATGCCTCTTTCTAGCTGTCTCCCTTGTATCCTGTGATTCAGTTCTGTAACTCAAAGAGTTTTAATATGCATTGTGTGATCTGAATAAGCATCAATATAAAGTTCAAATTTGACAAATACTGATGCTTAACTATTCTAAAGCATAATACGCATTTGATCAAAATTGGAATGCCCTAATGAATTAAAACCCACAAGCACGGTTCTTAACCTGGCAGCTACAAAACATTTTTATTAATTGCCTCATCATGATAAAAAAATTCTTAAAACTAATAAAGCTGTTTTAACAATCAGTGCAAAATTTCTACCTGTGCCAAAGCTCTTTCACAAGCAGAAACACAATAAAAAGACTACAGCAGTCATGTGCACTAAGTCAGATCTAATGTATCTCCACTTTCATTTATATTCCACTTTTCTTCTCAATCTGTAAATTGTGGCCTGTGCTTGCCCTTCAAATAAGAACTGGACGCCAACTCCAAACAGAGGTTTCCAATTCAAGTTTGGAAGACAAGCTCAAACAACAGTTTGTAAATTGCCACTAAATCTGAATTGGATGGTTTGTCCCAAAGACTACTCTGGAAAATACCCAAAAGCCACAAACCAGTACAGCATGTGAGATGTCCCCACATTATGCACTTCTTCACCTTGCCTTGGCTGGCAGGAGAATCAGGAAAAAGCACATGGCAGTGCAGATGATTTAACAAGGAAGGGGGCCAAAGAGATGAAGCAGGTCCATGATACATGTTTGGTGTCTCACTAAGTCAGCTTTCCACAAACCTTTACATTCTAGTACAACTAAGAAAAAGGGTAGGGTTACATAAAGAGGAAAGCTATACGAATTGGGGTTGCCCTAGTTAAAACCACTGCCACAGAATTTCATGAGATAAAGAAAACAGGTCGTTATTTGAGACCCAGCTGAGAGGTGGAAAAACTTGTTTCTGGTTTCAGATACTGGGATCACCACAGCCAGCAATGCTTCGCCTCCACAGCATATGAGGCTATAGGACTGATCTATCCATAGTTGTTACAAGAAGTATTTTAAAGCTGTTCTGCAGGAGCTCTATCTTGTGGACTATTCACTTTCAGATTAACAACAATAACTTAGATATACTAAAAACGTACTGGGGTATTTCTATGCCACTTCCCTATCCAAAGCTACCAATTTAAACCATGTAATTTAAACAAATGGAACAAAAACCACAAGCCCATCCTAAGCATGCCCTGATTCATTGGGAGGAGTATCGTAAGCCAGAGGCTAAGAGCTAAGGGCCATGCCCAGGTTTAAGTATCTTGTAGGCAGAGGAGAAAACAAGATCAGCCCAGATAGCGCTCTGCTGCCAGTAAACAAGCCGGCTCTTCCCAATTTCTTTCCCTGCCAGACATTCCTCTGGCCACACCCAGGCTTAAGGTATCATCCACACTCTATAAATAGATGGAAGATATCAGCCTTCTATATATTAGTATGGTTGACGAATAGGTCAACAAATCCTCATGAAAAAAAATATTTATTAAAGCACTTTGTGGCCACACTCCGTTGACCTGAACTAACCAAAGATGAGAATCAAGACTTGCCTACTTTCTCTACTTTATCATTTGGCTCCTTATAATTCTGTTTTGTCTTTGTCACCACCACTTCTTTGGTCACTGTCCATCACGTCAGTGGGCGTGGCATGAGAAGCATGGGAAGGATTATGACTATCCCTATCCATTCCATCGCTAGTGCTAGCCTCCTAATTAGAGCTGCTCAGCACAATGTAAGCTAAACAGTTATGGCTGTGTCAGTGGATACGCAAGAGAGACTACATGCCAGTTGCAAACACTTTCTAAAGTGAAGTTTTGGGGCTCAAGTATACTTCTAGATCATACACTCAAGCCATAAGAACCCATAAATCCTAATTCAAGGAAATTATTTCTGCACATGTATATTTCCCCCCAGATCACAATAGTTGGCTCTAGTTCAGATTTGTTATTGCATATACACTGAAGCCAGCCACTGAACACCTGTTGTGAATTTGTGCCTTGACACAAATACGGAACTGGACCAGGCATAACAGCCATGATGTTATGCCTATATGTGCATTTGTCAGGCACACGCACACTCTGGGATATGGCTCTACAGCCAATTTTAAATGGGAGTCCCTGAACAGAAAAATGTTCCCTGGCCAACATGCTTATTGTCATTAGTAACACAACAAAGGATCTGGAGTTCTCCACTGTACACTTCTCCGAGTTTAAACATACAATTACAAACATATAAATTGGTTGCTAGATGGTATAGGACCCCACTCCAGCTCTCTCATTCTTCCTCTGCAATTTCACCTCATTGCTGGAAGGGCTGCGGAAATAGAGGCTCCTTCATTCACGTATGGTGGTCTTGTCCAGTTATAAAGCGATTTTGGACTCAAATAGTTAAAGAAGTTTACAAAATAACAAAATGTCCAATTCCTAACTCACCCAAAATCATATTATTAAATTTGTGGGAAGAGGTACAAATTCACAAACACACACAGGAATTAATAGCAACTTTATTTGCAGCAGCAAAGACAGTATTGGCATCTAAATGGAAGAGTATAGAAATGCCTAATTTACAAGACTGGTGCAATAAGTCATGGGAATATTTTGTCTTTGATAAATTAACGGGAGAATTGGAACATCCTAACTCAGAAAGACGTAAACTCTATTTTGTCAAAAAATGGCCGCCTTTTGTTCAGGTGGTTTTGGGACATACGAATTTTTCAAGAATCAACATAATAAATAAATCTGACATAAATTTGATTATTTCTTGTTAACTCTATGATATGTGGACTAGAGCTATCTGTTATGTTTACAACTAAAGTATGTTGTTTTGATATTATTGTTTCTACCTCTTTTAACTTTACAAAAGGAAAGTTACACTCTATAAAAGGTTAGTTTGGTTTATTAATGTTATTTCTTTGTAACACAACCTTTTTAATTATATGAACGTTATTAAATAAAACACTTTGGGGGGGAAAAAACAAACGATCTATTGTGTATCATTCTGAACACTAAGTAAAATCCTGAGCTTCCAACAGAGCCCTCTCTTTGGTTTTGTTGTATTCAGGCATCCAATAATGCCTGGTACAGAAAGTACTGTTCAGTAAATCAGAGACAGAGATTAATGTCAGCTTGTAAAACCATCTTGCAGCCTTGACACTGCCTTATCAATATGCAATTAGCCCTCAATGCCATCTGACAGTTTGTCTTCTCTTGCTCCAACACACAAACAATGCAACAGCATCTCTGTACAAGGCATCAGAATTTAGTCAGGGCATTTTTACTAAGAACAGACAACATACACTTGTGTTATGATTATGGGCTACATGCGTATCATCACAGTGACAGAATCTGCCCCAAGGTAAATAAGAGGCATGTAAAGTCAAGCTTCAAAAAAATACTTTAAATTAAAATTCTAACACATATGCAACCTGTGCCTCATATTGGAAATGTGGTGTAATGCAATTAGTTTAACATTATTCAAGAAAATACTGGTGTCAAACAAGGACTTGCAAGCATCCAAGACAACAAAAGTTGCAAAATTATTTTTGCTTGTAAGGGTACTACAAATGATTACAGTTGTTCAAAATCTTACACTCTCAGCAAATCAATATAGTGGTACAGACTTTATAAAAATCAGAGTGCACCTACACTAACTGCTCAAAGAAACTGAGATCTGAATTTCCTTAGAATGATTTGTTTACTGTAAGCTAAACTATTATTGTTTCCTATGGACAACTGTAGTAACAATAATTTGCAGTTCTTCATAGATCAGGAAGAAAATTTTGTTTAATATAGCAATGGTTTAAACTATAGCCCACATGCACATTATGAGTTTCACTACTGATTTTTAAGAAAACTCAACATACTAATATGCCCTTGTGTTAATTTTGCATAGACAATTAATTGGAAAACACGCTTCCACAGGCATGGATGATCCTGGAATACACATTTTGCCAGGTTCTCAAGTCAGGTAAATGATACCTTAAAAGTTTAATGTTTACATCACTACTTGTTGACAGTTCAGGATGCAGCTATTCCCACAGTTACTTTAGGTATGAATCTCCAGCAATAGGCCACATGCTCTTCTGTTTGGACTTCATCTCAAACATCCTTATCAAAGTTATCACATGTTACCACTGCTGAGCTGCAAGATGTTGGCAAGATGTTCTCATGAGTCTGGCAACTGTATGAGCACTACAAGTCCACTGCTACAGCCACCACCTCATGTGGACACATGAAGCTGCCTCATACTAAGTGAGACGATTACTTCATCCTGCTCAGCTTAATTTAGAAAATGTATTGCCTACTCCAACTGGCAGCAGTTTGTCTAAGGTCTCAGGCACAGGTATTTCCCACATGTTACTAGAATGTCTTTGAATTGGGAAGCAAAGGACCAGGTCTGGAACCTTCTGCAGGCAACCTCTGGGCTCTACAATTTAGTTAGACAGGTCCTCTGTTCCACGAACCATTCCTGTCCTTCCAAGCCCCTCTGTCAGAGCTCTCCCCACAAACCTACACATTAAACAGAGTAAGGCTGAACATTACACAAAGAATTTGGTCAACTGAACAACAAATTAATCAGCAGGTTTGACGTTTTGACTATTTACACACACAGCTAGTTCACTTATTTTTTTTTTAATGGTAACATTATAAGTGTTAAGCAAGCCTTCTGTAAATGGCTTCTCTAAACAAATGCTTTCTTTGGCTTTTATCCTGGAGCACTAAGGTCAACTTGTGGTTGCACATTTTTTAAAAAGAAGGAAATAAGAAGAAAAATACAGCTAAGTAAAATCAGTTATCAAAAGCCTGCTTTAAAAGGCAGTTGTGTTGAGCAGGCAGCAGGCCAATTCATTTCGACCCAATTCAATCCCGCAACAGTAGCAACCAAGATGGAGTCCTGGGTGGTTCAAGGAAGCGTCCTTTGCCACCTGTGACTGCTGGTGTTGCTGTTCAGAGATGCTTGAAGTTACAGTAGATAGCTAATAAAACAACCTTTGATGCCGCCAGGTGTTTCCTCCACTGCTTCAGTCCTACTATTACTCTTGCTAACAAACAATACCATAATGAAATAAAGTAAGAAAGCTGTCTAATGCACAGCAGTGTTCTTGGCTGATGACCTCAAGACACACACACACACGGAACCCCCTTTTTTGTCATGGCTTGCTCCCCTTTTTCTATATATGTGTACCTCTGAGTGTGGGCCTAGAAATGATAAAAGAAGTCTGAATTAAACTTATACCAAAAGGCATTGAGTCATACCAGGGGAAAAAGGAACGCAGGGCAGCTCCTCTATCAATACACATAAACCCACCCAGGAGGGATTCAATCAAAAGTAATTTCCCCAAAGGCCCTTGGAGCCTCCTGCCAAATAATCTCAGCTAACAACCTAGATTGCCAAAACAAGGAGCAATGAGCGGATTCCAGCAATTTCCAGCTACCTAAATGACCAGACAGGAAGGTACTAGCCCTGCCTCAATCAAGTACCCGACCATAGAGCCAACGTCCAAATCTCCCTAAGGGAATATTCCTGACACACTCAATGCAAAAGAAAAAAACCTCCCCTCTACCATATAAAGTTCTCCCTTCAGCCACAACTTTTTCACCCAGTTCTGGATTTGTCCTGTTACTCCAGCCTTATGGCTGGCAACTCATCTCTTCAATTTCAACTCTGCTCCACAGATCTGCTGCTGCTCTTCCCCCCCCCCCCCCCGCCAGCCTCTTCCAACCCGTTTCTTTGCCATCAAGGACACTTCCCCCTACCCCTTCAGGATAGGTTCATATGTCTCCTTGTCTAAGTTTGTTCCCCCCTATAGGCAGCCAGTTTTTCCAAGGAAAGGGGTTTTTGTTGTTGTTATTTACCCACATTGCTTTTTCCAATTCCAAGCTTTCTTTGTCATTTTTTCTATATCACATAGATTAATTTGATTTCTTTTGCTGCTTATACAATAGCCCCTTTTGTAACTTAGAGGGTAAGGTGGTGTTCCTGTTGGCAGAAGAGAATAAGGCTTGCAATAATGGGTTTAAATTATGAGCAGAAAGATACCAGTTGGATACTAGGTAAAACCTTTTTACTGTAAGAGTAGTTCAGCAGTCCTCAAGCAGTGGCTGGATGAACACTTGCCAGGAATGCTTTAGGCCAGAGGTTCCCAAAATTATTTAGCCTACCGCCCCCTTTTCACAAAAAAAAATTACTCAGCGCCCCACCCCCCCGACATCTACCTTCAAGAAACGGACAAAAGGATACAGTTTGTGGATCTGCACCTGGATCGTTCCAGCCCACCTGGATCGTTCCAGCGCCCCCAAGGGGGCAGTATTGCCCACTTTGCAGGGGACTAGACTACACGGCTTGTATGGCCCCTTCTGATTCTATTACTCTAATCTTCTCATTCTTCGAGTGTTGATCTGAATCAGGACCTTGGTATACAGAGGCTAAGATCCAAAGTATACAGGTACCCAAAAATGCATGATTGTTCTGTGTAAGCAGGGGGATGTCTGCCTTTGCACATTATGGCCCTGACATATACATACATATACATATACATACACACACACACACACACACACCAAATTGGGTAAGATGGCATCAAGGAACATCAGATCATAGACAAATAATAGGCACTGGGCTGATGAGATATGATAGTCAACTGACTGACATGCCAACTGTAAAACGTAAGGTTAGAAGCCTTAGATCTGTTCCGCTAAAGGGCAGCACCTTCCATTAGCAGAATACATCTGCAGGATCCAACCCACAGTCATGCACGGTTTTACTGAAAACTCTTTTAGACAATCAAATTACAGAGTGAATCATTCAAATCCAGTTTACTAAGTGATCTGGGAACACAACTCCTCCTCTCTCCATCCTTTCTTTCTCCCTCACAACTACCTCATGAGGCAAGTTAGGCTAACTGGCCCAAGGTTGCCCAATAGCTTCAGGACTGAGAAGGATTTTTACTTTTTACAATTATTGTTATTAGAACAAAAATACCGAGTTAGAAAAGTAGGTAATACAAGATTGAAGAACCAAAAATCAGTACATAATGCAATTACGTCAAGGAAAGACCACTACTGAAATTATTATAACATTTTCATAGAATTCATAAATGGTCATCAAGATATAGAAAATAATCTATCACATCATTTCTCTAAGCTTATGAACTTGATCATTTCAACTATCTTCCACATTTTCACTAACCAGTTTCTAATTGAATGTGGGTTGTGTGTCACCAGTTCTTAGCTATTAATATTTTAGCAGCTGTTAGGAGATTGAGAACTAACAGCATGTACTTGAGATACTGTTCCCTATAAAGAAATCAAGTATTTAAATAATGGCTGCAGGAAAAAATGTAAGACTGTTAACTTGATTAGGTAATTTTTCTGGATACTAGTATTTTTGGCAACTTCATTATATATGGAAAAGACTGACTTTTGGTAAAGACACATGTCACAACTGTTGATAAATTTACGGTACTAAGTTTCAGATGTTAAATATCAACCATAAATCAGCTTTCTTAAACTGATGCAAAATGTTTAGCAATTCCCTTTATAAAAAGTACATGAGTGGAAAATTTTGAGTCCTATCTTCACTTGGAATAATATTCTCATTTGGTGGTGGTATCACTTACTGAAAGCTATTTAAATTATGAAAGTTTACATATGAGAGTTTAAAGATATAATGTATGATTCTGATACTAATAAAAGTATATTGTTTTTGGTTGCTTTGAATGGTGTATGATGTTTAAGTTTCATAAGCCACCTTGACCATTTCAGGGACAGGATATACATTAATAAATAAAAAAATTAATACATTCATGAAGAAAAGCACTCATAAACTGTTTCGTGACTGGAGGGAGAAACTAGCCATTTAAAAACAAGAAAATCAATCCCCTCTAGAACTTCAGCTTTTCTGATCAAAATCACCTCACTCATGTGGATTCAGTTTCAGCTCCTTCTCTCCCATCTACTTGACCACAGCATCCAGGCACTAATTCAGGATTGAGAGAACTCACAATCAATGCTCCCTCTAAACTATGAATTCCTGTGAGCAAAAATTCTACTTTGTGAGCTACTGGTATTAAAGTTGTGAGCAGGTGATTAGGCTACTGCATAAATTATTTTGCTCTGGAGCCATCCTTCCTGAGCTAAAACAAAAATGTGTGAGCCAGAGGCTAAAAAACTGTGAGCTAGCTCACACTAATTCAGCTTAGCAGAAGAAGAAGAGATTGGATTTATACCCCGCCCTTCACTTGGAGTCTCAGAGCGGCTTACAAACTCCTTTCCCTTCCCCTCCCCACAGCAGACACCCTGTGAGGTGGGTGGGGCTGAGAGAACTCTGACACAAACTGCTTTTTTTCAAGGACAGCTGTGCCAGAGCTTGTGACTGACCCAAGGTCACATCAGCAGGTGCAAGTGGAGGAGTGGGGAATCAAACCCGGTTCTCCCAGATTAGAGTCCGCACACTTAACCACTACACCAAACTGGCTCTCTTAGAGGGAACACTGCTCACAATACACAACTGGAGGCTTATCTAGTGAAATAAAAAGCTGGGTGTCATCAGTATTTTCATGGCACCCAGTATTGAAAGCGAAAAGCATTAGTGAGAGTACAGAGTCCTAAGAAGCCTACCTAGTAGTGACTAGTTATTAATTCAAGCTTCTTTATGTAAAATGATCATTCCATAAATAAAGGTAAGAGAGGACTGGAAAGAAGGGAGAAGAGTAATATCAAAGAAAACCACATTAAAAAAAAAAGCTGCAGTAAGCAATATTGACAAAAAGGGTCAAAATGATCGGTCAGCTTATATGAACATGTCTCGGAGAGTTAGGTTAACATGCATTCACACTACAGATGGCAACAAGGGCCTTTCTAACAAAGCTTAAAAACAAAAACCTTAAATTTTAACAACAATAATTCTCTAAACTGTCAAGGCAGCAATTGACAAAATAATATTCCTCCAGGATGACATTGTATTAAGCACCCCCACACAGAGAACGAACAGATTTAGAACATGGAGGGTAGGCACAGACGGAATGGTGTTGGAAGGACCCACCCACACTCTTGCTGAACTCCATTATCTGCAGAAGACTGCTCCTCTGACATACATATTTCTTTTCTTTCTGAGCCAAGTAAAAGCCAGACTGTTCATTCCTTTCAAACTCCTGAAAAGTTTGAAAATACAAATTATGACATCATAGCTGTTCAGCATGGCATTGTTTTAACACAACACAAAAGGTGGATCTGAAGACTAGATATGGGCACGAACCTCGTCACAAACCTAAATTCATGACTAAAATCGCCAGGTTGCATTGGATAATGCCATAGAGTCCACCCTCCAAAGCAGTCATTTTCTCCAGGGGGACGTATGTCTGCAGTCCAGTTGTAATTCTGGATGATTTCCAGGTCCCACCTGGAGGATGGCAACACTAGGCCTGGCAGCAACCGCTTTGTGACTTGATACCAGGTGACTTGCATGACTCAAGTAGGCCTGACTGCTTGCTACTGTTCAACAGCAACCGACCTATGAAAGCCAGTGCGGTGTAGCAGAGCTTCAGAGTAGGGTCTGCAAGACCCAGGTTCAGATCCCCATCTTGCCATGGAAGCTGACTGGTTGATTTTGGACCAGTCACACACTTTCAGCCTAATCTACCTCATAGGGTTGTATGGATAAAAAGGAGGAAAGAAGAATAATACAAGTTGCTTTGGTCCTCATTGTGGATAAAGACCATAGCTTTCCTAAGTAGAGGCTGCAGTGAGGGAGGCAACGGAAAGCAGAAGATAGAGGGGCAGATAAAGGTTGGTTGGCTGTTGGGTGGGAAGGAGACAGGGTTACCAATTCCAGGTTGGGAAATTCCTGGAGATCTGAGGGGTAGAGCCTGGGGGGGGGTTGAGGAGGGGAGGGACCTCAGACAGGTACAATGCCATAGATTCCACCCTCCAAAGCAGCCATTTCCTCCAGGGGAACTAGTATTTTAGTTTTGCTTTCCCCCCTGCACACCAGAGGGTGATGAGGTGACACTCTCTTTCTTAGTGCCACCCTCTGTCCTGGAGAAATGAGGTAAGCTTCAATTCCCCTGGAGAAAATGGCTGCTATGGAGGGTGGAGCCTATAGCATTATACCCTGCTGAGGTTGTTTCCCTCCCCAAGCCTCAGTGTCCCAAGACTCCACTCCCAAATCTCCAGGAATTTCCCAACCTGGAGCTGGCAACCCTAAGGGGAACTGATCTCTATAGTTGAGAGATCTGTTGTAAGTCCTGGAGAGCCACCGCAACTACTGCTGCTGTGGCTGGGGAAGGAAGCAGGTGGGCAGCTGGGAGAGTGATGGGGTCACAGGCAGAAAGAGAGACGAAGTGACAGGCATGTGGGGGAGAGTAAGAGAACAGGTGGTGGGAGGGAGAAAGAGTGAGAGACACAGAAGTAGGGGAAGAGGGGAGGAAGCAGAGGTGGGGGAACTGGGATAGCCACCCCTGCAAGATTCTTGCAGGTCCCTACTTGTAACATATATTAAGAAATCAGATACTACAGCTGAATAGACCAAGTCTGTAGGTAGTCATTGGTGGCCTACAAAAGTGTTCTCAATCTCAAAACAAAAGTTGTAGGAATACCTTTTAACTGGGACCAATCAAAGTATCAGAGAACAGTGTGCAAGCTGTCAAATTCCCAAGAATTTTCACCATAATGGATGCTTAATACAACGAACAGACAATGAGGGAGTGCAGGAAATACAAAAAGGTCTTCAGGCCTGAGAGAAAGTCCTAGGCTTCAGAATCTTAAAATGCAGACTTAAAAGGTACTGGGGAGGGGGAGTAAAACTTTTTTTGCAATTTTGACAAAATATCTCTTTGACAATATAGAGGCCATCGATTAACCTGATGTCTCCACAACACTAACTGGAATTCAACTGAAGAGAAAATACCGGGAGTTGGGCATAAGGAAGCAGCAAATGTGCTTTTTTTCCCTCCCTCAATGTAGATATCATATTTAGCTCCTCTCATTTGACTATATTAAACAAAGATGTTTTCAGTTTGCAATGTCCTCTTCACTTACTTCACTCTCAGATCCTTGGCTTTCCAAATCCTCTTCCATCATTCTTCTGTTCAAATTGCAATTTTCTATTGACTGCTATACCAAGAGAGACTGGCCATTTTAACATTTTGCATATTCGTATGTACTGTTTTCTCTGGCAATAAGCAACTCTCACAAGCCCCTGAGGAAGAATGACAGGAAATATGAATAACTCCTCCCCCTCTCAATCAATAAGGCCTATCTGCAATACTCGGCCTCCCTTTAGCATTCTGATATTAATGTGTAGGCTGTGTTTGGCTTCTTACCAGAAGAGTTTCCAGCTAACCACCACCAGAAATAGCACTAAACATTTTACATATCTATTGTCAAAGATTTAGATCATAGAAAGGAAATACAGCGAAGAGTGAATGGTGGTAAAGTGTGTTTGTAGAGGACAGAACAGTCCCTTAACTTGAGGACATCAGAAAAATGATCAATCAAGTAACCATCCATCCATTCAAGATAGAAATGCTGCCTCAAAACAGCTTATAGCACATCTGAAGCAAGATGTCCCCACGCCTTAGTTCATTACAGAAACAACCATTCCCTTTCAGGAAGCAATAAAGTTCACCCTATCACTTTTAATTAGGACTGGTTACCAAGCTTTCATAATTTAAACTCACCAAGATTTTCACAGAATACAAGTAATCTGGGAATCCTTCAGCTTTCTTCTTTCATCACAATTGAAAGAATCTTCAAAGACTGATATGCAACATTCTTATTCTACAAAGAATTTTGCATAACTGTCTTTTAAAGCAGCCACTCTTTCCCCACTGGTATTACACAAGTACTCAGGAGACTCCTTTTTAAAGTTTAAAACATGCCATAGTACAACATTAATGAGTATATCAAACCCAAGATATTATACCATCTGTTAAAACAATGCTGAGGTCCAAAAAATCCAGTCATGCTACAAGTATCTGATTACTTCCTGTTCCATTAGAATACTCCACAAATTCAAGGAGGAATACAAAAGGAGGAAGAACTGAGGAAATTTAAGACAACATATTCTGCATAGGAAACAGTAACAACAGGAGAAAGGAAAGAGAATGGGCTGGATTCTATCACTTTGTACTGTCAGCACCTATTTTGTTCCATTGGCACTATCAATGATACAAAAAGTTCAGTTCCTTGCATCAAAGGAACAGGCTGTAATGAAACACAGTGGTAGTATATACTCACGGATGTACATTCATGTACACACTTACAAGCACTTGACATCATTTTAGGAAGAAAGGAATAACACTATAAAAGCACCCAGGCACCCAGTGATTGACAGGGAAATAGCTGAGACAGTCAAGCTTTTTCATTAGCCTGTTGGCAGCAACTGCCATCCAGACTCTCCTTTTCTTACAGCAGAGTTCATACATGGTTAAGGAAACAGCATCCTGCAAAAGTAAAGGCAGTCCCCACCCCCACCCCCGGTCTACCCAATACGAGAATTTAGCAGCAGCCAGCCACACGGCAGATGCAATAGGAAGAAAAGAGTCAGCAGGCCCTCTTCCGTCAGTGTGTTTTGATCACCTGCTATCGGCCACTTCTTTCCTAGAAGCCAAGTGCAAATAGCAACCAGCAGAGGAGATATTAAAGACCACTACGTTTTATTGAGAGACAAGCTCTTGTAGGCAACAGTCCAATTAGACAACAATTGAAGTACCACTGGACTTACCTACAAATGATTTGCAGTACACTGAGCTAAACTTCAAAAAGACACAAGATTTTTATTGCTGCAACAGATTGATATAGCTACTATACTGGAATGTCTCTCAAAGCTGATTAGTACTCATTCTGATAGAGTCTTCCTGAATTGTGTGGTTCATCTCTTCATCTTTAGGCCATTCCTCTTCTTCCATCCTTCTAGCCAGGCAAGTCCGTCACACACTGGAGATGCATCTTCTAGCTCTCAAGACCAGTACTGGTTTCAAAGGGTGTGGGCAGAAGAACGTGAGACTGCAGTACCCTGTTTCAATGCACACCTGTTTCTTGCTCATCCCCCTGCCCTAAACAGCCACTGTAAAGCTTGCATTCACCCATTATCATGCTGCCTTATTTCCACTCATGGACCTCTTATTGGTATTAAGGTTTCTGTCTTTGTGGGGGTTAAAGTAATATTTTGCAGCACATCTGAGGTTTACCGTGGACATGCATGTGTATGCTCAATCACCATCAGTCCATTTTGGAGCAGTGGTACGGAGTCTCATCTGCACGCACACACTCCAACGGAATCTTCTACCCTGCTGCTGAGGAAACAGTCTGGAGGTCCACAAGGAATTTTCAGGAAGAAGGAGAGGGATTTTACTGAGAAATTGGGGCCATATTGTGTAGGCCATATTGGTGCCTACACTAGAACATTTCACTGCTGGATAATTTATTGCAACTAGCACAGTTCTTATGGTGCAGAAACTTTTATACAGACCACTATGGGTGTTTCTTCAGATGTCACAGTTCTTTGAGGGAGTGGCAAGCGGGAACACTCCCAATGAACAAACCCATGCCAAGTACATACAATATCACACTCTGACTCTACAATCAAGCATCATTGTTACACTACACTTATTAAGCTTTATGCTGAAATATTTACAAATGAAAGCAGCTCATTAAAGTTTTAAATAGTTTTCTTCCTATACTACAGCAGGCTTAATGGTCTTTTAACAGAGCCTGCAGGACATGAAGAACTGTACAGAGTTTCATGGTCTAATCTTCCAGGTCAGAAGATCCACTGATTTCAGCTTCATGAGATTTGTGGACAGATTTTAGAATCAAGAGTAGAGTGCACCCATTTGCCTTGATGTCTCAAATTTCAGAACATTTTGAACACAGCAGAGGATGAAATATGGTCATCCCAACTGCCAAGTGCTAAGAACAGAACTCCCCCAGAGAGAAGAGTTTAAATACCATGACTTTCCACTACTAAAAACTTTACTTGCATTGTCAAAGTAGTACTCTACTTATGAAAGAAGAAACAGGTTTCTTATATTATGCCAGGCAAAGCACATCAGAATACTACAACATTAAGCTATATTTCAAATAGAAGATATTTTAACCAAGCAGTACTGGTACTTCAAAGGCAGAACATAAAATGTGCCTATTAATGCACTTCCAAAGTATGAAATAGACTGGATTGAATCTGAACATTTTCTTGCACAGGCCGAGAAGGGATCCTGTAAACTCTTCCTCCAGATGTAGTGCCTCCTCCCCATGCTTCATCCCACACAGTTCAAAGGTTCTCCAACCAGAAAATATGACTTTTCAGGAGGCAGAGGGGGCAGAGGTCCAAGGCAACAGGAGAATTCCACCAGATCAACAACACCTTTTATTAAGGTTAAGAAAACTGGTTTAGGTGGTTTAAAGTGTAAAACTATGAAGTCAGGTACAAAGAAATATAAAATTAGGGTGGTGCAGTAGCGTCTTACTTATTATAACTACAGACTCAAAAATGCAAATAAGTTGCTCGGTTCCTGAAGTCTTGGGACACTCAGGAACAGCATGGGTTCAAGTAATGGAGGGAATTGCTTAAAACACAACAAATAAGCTGGTATTACTAAGGAAGGTACTGGAACTTTAAAATTGCACCAAATCAGTGGTAGCCCTTCAAAGTGCATTTAAGTTTAAGAGTAAAATCAGAGTCCTCATTACTTCTTTTTAAACCCCAGCAACTCGGGAGGTTTCATGAGCATATCACAAGGCCTTTCATGGAGGACTGCGGTGCTTTTATTTCAGGAACTGCTACTTCAGCATTTCCAAAATGCTTTCGCCAAGACCTCAATTTTTACCCTTATTCTGAAGTGGTGTAGGCCTACCCCCATGTTCTCAAGGGGTCTTGCCCAAACTGATCAGTAGCTAGTAGGCAGTACAGCAACTCCTCAGATTTGTTAGAGGGGACTACTGGAGAAAATGTTTGAGGGGGGGAGTGTTCCTCTCACTACAAGTTGCTAGGAGACAGCAAGGAGAGATTGTGTGTAGGCTTTCTGGGCATATGTGCTTGGCAGAAAATAGGAAGCTAGACTAGATGGAACTTTCATTTTATTGAGCAGGGATCCCCTTATTCCTTTTAAGCTATACAGAACTGCTGTTTGTGTAGGACTCAACTAATTATGAATGCTTTGTAATCAACTGACCACACAAATAAGAACATAAGAAGAGCCCTGCTGGATCGGACTAATAGTCCATCTAGTCCAGCATCCTGTCTCACACAGAGACCAGCCAGTTTCTCTGAATGGCCAATAAGAGGGCAGTTGTCTGAATGGCCAACAACAGTTATATATGGCCAATTCTGTATGCATATAAAAAGCGAAGGTCTATTCCCTACAAGGGTGTATGTGATGTTTGGAACTCTCTTATATCCTTAGCCCGAAGTACATTGCCAAACAGATGCAGCAGAATAAAGATTTTGATTAGCTCACATTAAATATAGTTCTTAAATTTTTTTTGCGGTTTCATCGTTTATAACTTTATGTTAATTTAATAGTGGAAAGTTTCATAGTGGTAACATATGTATTAGATTGTATGGATTGGTTAATTCTATGTATTGTTACTGCTTCCTTGTCTACTAAATAAAGGGGGGGGGACACAGGGCACAGAGGTTGAGGTATTCCCCTAATGTCGCATCCTGGCTCTGGGATTCAGAAGTTTAGTGGCTCTGAATGTGGAGATTCCCATAAGTCACCATGGCTAGTAGCCATTGCTAGACTCCATGAATCTAATTCCCTTTTAAAGTTATTTATTTCAGTGGCAGTGAATTCCACTACATGCTCTGACAGTGAATTCCACACTTTAATCATGCTCCACATAAAGTAGTATTCCCTTTTGTCCATCCTGAACCTATTGCCCGTCAGCTTCATTGGATGCCCTCGAGTTCTTTGTGGGATCAAGCACCTGCATTTCTTCTGTACTTTTTCCAGCTCTTCCATGTCGTTTTTGAGATACGATGACCAGAACCACACAGTATTCCAAATGAGGCCACACCATAGATCTATGCAGGGGCATTACAATATTGGCTGTTTTATTCTCAGTCCCTTTCCTAATAATCCCTAACATAGAGTTTGCCTTTTCCACTGCTGCAGCACACTGGGTGTACACTTTTACTGAGCTATCCACTATGTCCTCAAGGTCTTTTTTCCCTTTCAGTCTCAGCAAGTTCAGACCCCATTAGCCTATACTTGAACTTTGAGTAACAGTGATGAGATGCCCATTTCTGTATCCATACTGGCTTCTAGCCATGGTGAGTAAAATTGCTGGACAAAGTAGAAATTTATCTCAATCAGTTTAGGACACTTTAACCCCTCTGCTGAATGAGAAACCATGTGCACAAACTGGTCCTGCTCACATGGGTCTTATTGATGATCCAGCAATCATGAAGGCAGGTATGGAACCATTTTAAAGACCTGGTTTCAGCCCTCCTCTTTCCCAACCCTAACAGCTGATCAACTTTCCCCCTATATTATTACATGCATGCTTTTTTTTTCTATCAGGCATATGCATCTAGTAATTGATTTATCAGAAGTTGGCATTCAGCTGATACTATGGTTTGCAAGAAGAGTTATACCTAGTTTAATTTTTAAGGACTTTTCTTGCTCATTAATTGGTTAGAAGATACTACTAGAAAAGCTATACTACTTGTTCACAACACTAAAAATATAGTTTCTTTAATTTCTTAAGAGTACCACAAAATGGAAATAGTCCAACACAAATACAAGACATTTTGGTGTGTATCTGTGATAACATACTACACAGCTCTATCTTATACTATGGCTACTTCAATTTCCTTCTACTGTAACACACTAACTTAACATAATTATGTCAACTTCCAATAAAAAGAATTTCAACTGGTTTTTTGTGTTGAATTTTTATTTAAGACTGACACTTGAGGCTGTGTAGAAAGCACTTAAGTTTATCTTCATTCCAAAGCTCAGTTACCAGCTTGCAACTAGAAGCATTTACTTCCAAACAATGCACCTGCAAAAGAGAAAGCATTTTTTCATATTGGCTCAAAGGTTTTAATGAAAGTAATTTTGTGTTAATGTACCAAATTTTAATGCAACTGAGGCACAGGAAGGAATACAAGTTTAGCAAGTAATCTTTTTTCGGTGTGTGTATATATATCTCATACATACACAAAGAAATTAAGTCTTGGGCAATTTTGTGGCAGGTAATAAACACAATGAATACCTCATCTGGTGAAAGCACATTAGGGAGAAACTCGGCGTAACTATTATGTGGGTTGCTATCTGATACACTGGACAACAGTAGGGTACAGTTAGAGATTTATAATTTCTGGAAATTCTAAAGCCATAGGAGGAAAAAGCTGTTTCCAGAAAGATATTGGAGGGATAATTTATGGTTCATGAAATCTAAACTTATTTTACTATATTAACATAAAGTATGTAACTTATAACTAGGTCAGCATACAAAATTTACTATTTGGCCTATTTATATTATTTATAAATATAAATGGGTTTAGTCACAGTTTTGCTTGTCAAAAACTAACCACAGTACTGAAACAGCTGCAAACCACTATAAGCTCTGCTACTTTAGCATGTTTAGTTGAAACAGAAAACGTCCGTAGTAAACTGAAGTATTATTTGAACATAAATAATCTTATACAGTCAATAAGATTAGCAGTCCATGTGAACAGAATTAAATTAATATCACAAAAAAGACTGAGTCCTTCAACAGTTTATTATCACATACGTTAACAGCATATTCACTATGGACAAAATTAGTAACTTTTAGACTCTGAACATATCTTTGGAAGTGTGTTGTATATGTCTATTGCATACAATGGAATTATCTGATGCTGTAGATTATTTTTAGGGTTGCCAGTCCCCAGGTCCCAGTGGGGGTTCCCCTGCTTTTGGGGGCTTCTGCCCATTGCCAGCCAGCTGGCTGGCAGGAGAAACCCTGCCCCCAAACAGCCACATCTATGTGACATCCCCAATGCAATGATGTCACCATGTCGGGGACATCACATGCGACGATCTATCGTAAATTCGGCCTAAAACCGTAGAGTTATGTCCTTAAACCAGAGCATCTCTGCCAACGTGATGACATTACTTCCAGGTGATGTCATCATGTCAGTAATGTCCCAGAATACCCCTAAATCACCCCACCTGCGCAGTGAGGGGACCTGGCAACCCTATTTTACATAAAAATGCACACTACACACTAACACTTTCTTAAAAAGCATTTCATTCATTCCAAAAGATAGTACTTCACAGGTGTTCCCCTCCAGCAGCGCTCACTAAAATTTCAAAGGGCTTTTCCCAAAGGAACTGGAAAACTGCCCCCAAACCTTTTCCCCCTGAATTTCCCTGGGCCTTTGCATCTCTTGTTACAATCAGAAGCAAACAGTAAGTATGCAAGTGACAGAATACTTCAGGATTTATGGTCCCAGCCACAATTCATACCATGTGATAGGACAACAAAAACCAAAGCTTTTTAAGAGATTCAGAAAATCAGTTAAAACTAACAACTGCAGATGGTGGGAGAGAAAACTCAATAGTATTAGAAGTTTACAAGGGGCGGGACCCGCGATACTCGCGGGGGGGAGGGACCTCCACACTTATGAGGCAGAGGAGGAAGCAGCAGGAGGTGGTAAGTTCCCCCCATCCCACCGGTTCCCCTGTCTCCTCCACCCCCCCGCTCGATCTCCCCCCCTTTGCCTCTCTCCCCCCCCGGCTCCGAAGCGAGGCCCGTGTGGCTTGCCGCGTGGGCCTCGCTGCTCTCCCCCCCCCGAAGCGGTGGCGGCGGTGAGGGAGTTCGCAGAGCTTTCCCTGCGCATGCGCAGGGGACGCTCTGTCACTTTTGGGGGGATTTAAATATCCCCTGATATTTTTTCCAGGTTTTTAGATTTTTGTGCACACCTGGGGACTGCCCCAAGTTTGCACAAACATCTCCCTCCCCCCCAGGTGCCCCCAATGTGCGGAAATAAGTATCTGCACGCAGGGGGCATGTTCGGTATTAGATATATAGATATTGATAGAGAAAGATATCATATTGAAGTAATAATAAAAAAATTAATAGAGCTTGAGTTTGGAGAAGAGAAACAGAAACCACTATCAACAGAAACCAGTTTCAGGAGCTGGCTTTGAATGTCTATTGGCCATTTCCCTTCTGATAGAGTGAACGTATTTCAGTCCTAAGCTCCATCACTCAAGTTAGGCAGTAACTGCTTTTGTACTGTAATTTCAATAACCCTAATAATGACAGGCTTTAGGAGAGAAATCTTGTATACTATTAACAGAAGATTCTTTAACACCACAGTGTAGCTGAATGATTAATTTTATTCTCAAAAAGCAGAGCACACTATGGAACATGCTGTGACAGGATGAAGTATGCTATGGTCTACACACCATGAATCAAAGTAACAAACATGCATCACTGACCCAAAAATGTTCTATAAAAATACATCATTCATCTAATATTAGCTTGGAGATTTCGAAAAGTGTTAAATTTGCATCCGTTTCTCCCTCTATGTCCCTTCCTCCATGAATCTCAGTGGTTTGTATTCCATTTGCTTTGGAGCTGAATAATTTTAGTAAAGGTAAAGGTTCCCTTGCTTGAAAGCCAGTCGAATCCAACTCTAGGGTTGCGGTGCTCATCTCTGTTTCAAAGCCGAAGAGCCAGCGCTGTCCGAAGAGGTTTCCGTGGTCATGTGGCGGGCATGACTAAACACCAAGACGCACAGAAAGCTGTTACCTTCCCACCGAAGTGGTAAGAACATAACATAAGAACATAAGAGACGCCAATGTTGGATCAGGCCAAAGGCCCATCTAGTTCAACACTCTGTCACACAGTGGCCAAAAATACCAGATGCCATCAGGAGGTCCACCAGTGGGGCCAGGACATTAGAAGCCCTCCCACTGTTGCCCCCCCCAAGCACCAAGAAGACAGAGCATCACTTGCCCCAAAGCCTCTAGCTATACCTTGTGGCTAACAGCCACTGATGGACCTCTGCTCCATATGCCTATCTAATTCCCTTTTGAAGCCGTCCATGCTTGTAGCCGCCACCACCTCCTGTGGCAGTGAATTCCATGTGTGAATCACTCCTTGGGTGAAGAAGTACTTCCTTTTATCCGTTCTAATCCGACTGCTCAGCAATTTCATGGAGTGCCCACGAGTTCTTGTATTGTGAGAAAGGGAGAAAAGTACCTCTTTCTCTACCTGTTCTTTCCCATGCATAATCTTGTAAACCTCAATCATGTCACCCCTCAGTCGTCTTTTCTCCAAGCTAAAGAGCCCTAAGCGCTTTAACCTTTCCTCATAGGGAAAGTGTTCCAACCCTTTTATCATTCGAGTGGCATCTTGGGAATGTCCTGTTCCAAGCCCCACCCCTGGTGGGTGGATTGAAGCCCCCGAAAGTGGGTAAACCCCGCTGGTCCAGAGGGTCTGGCAGCCCTAGCATAGAGGCCTAGTCAAAAATGAGTTTGGGCAAGGTTGCCTGGCAACCAAATTAGTATTTGAGTTCCCTAGTAGAAGCTTCCACCTGTACGAGAGAGAGAACTGAAGGCCTTGTTTTCTGTTGTGAATGGTTTGTGTTCATGTGCTCTTTAAGATTTAATCATCTTGAATCCCAAATCCAAGTAAAGTATCTCGTTTATTATTCCAAAACTTTGTGTCCTCTGTGGTGAGCTCTGGGCTCTAGTGAACAGCTCTCTCCCTTGTAGTGTGAGTGAGTTCGCATGAGAGGCTTTTCATTGCATTTGCTGCCTTCTGCTGCTGGTGAGCAAACTTGTGTGCTGGAGAGAAGCCTTTTGGAAGACCAGCAAGGCAGAGAGTGAAGCAGCTTGCATTTTTTCTTTGTGACCAGGAATACGTCAAGGAGAAAGTGTAAATTTAGCCATGAAGTTGAAATAAAAGAACCCATGCTGAGTCTGCCTCAATAGGTTTTGTTCATCTATGTGTCTACTAATTCTTTCCTTAATAATGGTTTCCTTCCACCAATTTACCCGGTATCGACGTCAGACTGACTGGCCTGTAATTTCCCGGATCTCCTCTGGAACCCTTTTTAAAGATGGGAGTGACATTAGCTACCTTCCAGTCCTCAGGAATGGAGGCAGATTTTAAGGAAAGATTACATATTTTTGTCAGGAGATCCACAAGTTCACATTTGAGTTCTTTCAGAACTCTCGGATGTATGCCATCTGGGCCTGGTGATTTATCACTTTTTAAGTTGTCTATCAGTTTTAGGACCTCCTCTCTCGTCACCTCAATCTGACAGGCTTTAAATGAAACCTATTTATCTACTTGCAATTTCTTGCTTTCGAACTGCTAGGTTGGCAGGAGCTGGAACTAGAGACGGGAGCTCACTCCGTCATGCGGCACTCGGGTCTCGAACTGCTGAACTACTGACCTTCCACAGCCTGCAGTTCAGCATCTTAACCACTTGAGCCACCGCAGCTCACCTTCTTTTCACTGAATTCTCTCACTTACCTCATGCGTTGGAAAAACTCAGTTAACTAACATTCATTTCAACCAATATGGGCTTCGAAACCTGGACCTTACGATGTGAACAACGGTTCCATATTCCCAGCACTCCACTGACAACTTTTCAAGAGACAGAGCCACTAGTATAGCATTTCAGTCCAAACAAATGCCACATCTAAACTGCAAATTTTCTCCCCCACTAGCTGAACAACGGCTTCCAGAGCCATAAGGTTACAGACTAATAACCACCTCTTAACTATTTTTGATATATCTAACAAATAGGTAGTCTTTTAGTTTCACTTCCATATTAAGCCTACTGTTTTTCTACTGGTGCCTCAAAACAGTCCAGGACTTGCCTGATATCAGGATCCCTGGGAACAGTTTAAAATGACCTCACATAAAGGATCAGGAAGATGAGTACAAATGAAACCAGCTGATTTTATTTTTCTCCCGCCAGCTAATCTTGCCATATCTACAGAGAAACAGATAATAAAAAAAATTTCTGGGGTTTTCTCCTACTTGAGTTCAAATACAAGTACAATGACACACTGAAACAATTTCTGAAAAAGCAGGACAGTACTTCATTTCTATACAACATGCATAGGAATTTCACTGGAAATAAATAGCAGCATTTAAAACGTAAATACCAGGCGATGTTCTTATGCCTTACTAATCCAAGTTAATGTATAATAGTCAAGAGAGAAACAGTAATAACTACTGCACATTCTACTGTACTAAGTAAGTATAAGGAGAATCTTAACACTTTAACCACCTATTCCTTGCCAGAAGGACAGAAGCACTCTGCTCCAAAACTATACACACATCCTATAAAAAGCAACCAAAAGGATGCAGCAGGTACCTACATCTTGATCTTCCAACAGCAAATTTAAAATCACAGTGCGTCATGTATGAACTATATACTGCAGTAGGGAGCATCCAGTAATAGCTTCAGCACTAAGCTAAAGTTAAAACAGTCAGTCAAGTGTACCACTGTAACACTGGGCATATGGTATGCCCTTGGAACTGCCTACCAAAGGATTCAGAAATAAAAAGAAAACATGAATAGTAAAGAGTAGAGGGGGAGGGTGACACTGTCCTACACCAAAAATTCAGCGAAATAACTGAATGTTGAATATTCAAAGAAGGCATTGTGATATCTCCCTACCATAAAGTTAGAGTCTTCTGCCAGTTAAGTACATGTTGACTGTAACACAACTACAGTATTTGCAGTAAACGTATGGCATTTAAAACCTAGAGTGTTTAAAATTTAGCATTATATTAAACAAGCAACCAACATCCATGAAGCTCCTCCCAACATATAGTGCAATCCTTTTTTGCCTATGGGGGCAATTAGAAGCAGGATATCCAAATTCATATTACTAAACAAAACCAATTTCTAAGCCTCTTTAATAAAGAGGACTTAGGCTGCTCATTGTTTACCCAGTGGTGAATGAAGTTCAGTGTTGGTACATGTAAGGTGATAAATACTGGGACAAAAAATGCCAACTTTGAGTATAGGCTAATGGGGTCTGAACTTGCTGAGACTGAGAAAGATCTTGGGGTCGTAACAGACAGCTCGATGAAAGTGTCAACCCAGTGTGCTGCAGTAGTGAGAAAGGCAAACTCTATTTTAGGGATTATTAGGAAAGAGATTGAGAATAAAACGAGCAATATTGTAATGCCCCTTGATAGATCTATGGTGCGGCCACATTTGGAGTACTGTGTACGGTTCTGGTCACCGTATCTCAAAAACAACATGACAGAGCTGGAAAAAGCACAGAGGAGGGCAACCAAGATGATTAGGGGGTTGGAACACCTTCCCTATGAGGAAAGGCTGAAGAGTCTGAGACTTTCCAGTTTAGAAAAGAGACAACTAAAGGGGGACATGATAGAAGTTTATAACATTATGCATAGGGTGGAAAGGTTTGACAAAGGGAACTTTCTCTCCCTCTCCCAAAATACTAGAACTCGAGGGCATCCAATGAAGCTGATGGGCATTAGGTTCAGGACAGACAAAAGGAAATACTACTTTACACAGAGCATGATTAAAGTGTGGAATTCGCTGCCAGAGGATGTAGTGATGGCCATTGGAATAAACAGATTTAAAAGGGAATTAGATAGATTAATGGATAAGTCCAGGGGTCATTTCCTAGAAAAAGAGGTGCGAGAGCTCATTAGCATACCTTATTTGCATATGCCACACCCCCTGACATCACCAGAAGGCAACACGCACCGCTCAGTCTCCACTGGACTATTTTGGATTGCTAGCTATTGGGGGGGGGGACATGTGCAGATCTGTCCTCACAGAGGAGGGAGAGCTTGTACCTGAATAAAACCTGGTCTTAAAGGTGCCACTGGACTGTTTTGGGCCAGGGGGAGCTCTGCAACTTACCTGGCTGCTTCTTGCTCTGACTGAGGGCTGCTGGGAGCAGGGGGTGGGGCTTGTTGCATGTGCCCGCCCCCTGGGCTCTTTACTGCCGGAGCTCCGCTCCTGTGAGCTCCTGCAGGAAATGACCCCTGGATAAGTCTATTATTAGCTACTAGCCATGGTGACTGAGGGGAACCTCCACATTCAGAGGCACTAAGCCTCTAAATCCCAGAGCCAAGAAGCAACATCAGGGAAGGTTGTAAACTCTATGCCCTGTTGTTGGCCACCCAGAGGAACTGGTTGGCCACTGTGTGAGACAGGATGCTGGACCAGATGGACCACTGGCCTGATCCAGCAGGGCTCTCCTTATGTTCCCTCCTTCCATAAATTCTTCAGGGATTGATAGTAATTTAAGGGAACCTGTATCAGTGGTAGAAACAAGCTATCACAGGAGGTAGGAATTCCTTCATTCATTTTCAAATGCTAACAAATCCACCTTCCTCCTGACCAAACAGTACCTGAGGCAGATATACCTTCCTACTTCCCCTTCTACTTGGTTTTTCAGGGCTTCCCACAGTTACTTTGACTTAGCTCCTTCTCCACTATCAGGCAACCTGACTGGATTTCTCCATTCCAACAAAAGTCGTCATCTGTGCTGCTGGCATTTCCATGACATTTCAGGCAACCACCACCACTTGGTACATGTGATCAGCAATGAAATATGGCCTTTTCCCAGGGTGTGACAGATAATATTTTGGCTGTCACAGAAAGCAACAAGCATAAAGCAGCAAAGTACACCTTCGACAACATATTACACCTCTAGAGTTGTTAAGACCTGGAAAAAGACAAGAAAAAATTGGACAGGGGTCCTTGGGGTACTCTTGGACCAGGCCCTGTATATGGAGAAAGAGAAAATAACAGTTGCCAG
>NW_015175358.1:1661960-1728835 GCF_001447785.1 Gekko japonicus
CCACCTGTTTTCAGACACAGTTGACATTGCCACACAAATCTGCACAGCCAACCTAAAGACTAAATTACAGTAATACATTATATGTGGACCTGCCCTCAAAGACAATTCAGATGCTGCAACTGGTCCAGAATGTAGTAGCCAGCTGATGAGAGGTAGTCTGACTACTCATATGTCTGCAGGATTACAGCAGCTGCACTAGCTATATGTCTGCTTCATGAGCCAAATCAAGGTATTGGTTTTGATCTCTGAAGTCATTTATAGTCTAGGTCCCACATACTTGAAGGAACGCCTCTTGTCATATGAGTCCAGATAGATAGGAAGATGCACACATGATTTACTATCTCTCTTCAACAAAGGAGGTAAAATTCATGACTGTCATTGCCACAGTCCTAAAGAATCAGGGGCCAGTTGAAGTAAAGACTTACTCGAATTATTCAGATGACAGAATACAGCTATATTGGTTAGGTACACTTTGTTTCAACTTGGTTTTAACGTCTTGATTTGGAGGTGCTTGGGTTATCGTTTTAAGATTCCAGGTTCCAGTTGTTGTTTTTTAAAATCTGTTTTATATTTAACAACTTTGACCGACAGAGAAAAACAGCATACAAATATAGTCAAGTACTGTATATACATGCAATATATTTTCAACAGTGTGTCTGTTTAAATTGACTAATGTTGTCCACAATTTGCTATAATAGGTATGATGGCAATACACTATTGAAGAGTCCAATGTTTTCAGTGTTAAAGAATAAGAGTCCAGTAGCACCTTAAAGACAAACAAAATTTGTGGTAGGGTATGAGCTTTCGTGAGTCACTGCTCACTTATCACTATCTGAAGAAGTGAGCAGTGACTCACGAAATCTCATACCCTACCACAAATTTTGTTGGTCTTTAAGGTGCTACTGGACTCTTGCTCTTCTCTACTGCTACAGTCAGACTAACACGGCTACCCATCATCATCTATCTTCCGTATTAAAGTTTAACTTGATATCTATATATGCTGCTACTCCTGCTCTTACTGTGTGAGACTGTTTCTGTCCAAATACACCCTTAGTTTATGACAAAATTTTATTTTCAACTTTGTTCTCTTACGTTTTATACCCAAAAACATGTGCTAAGTTTGCATCTATAATATTAGGTATAGTCATAATTTTTCTTATAGAAAGATACTTTTAAATTTAATAAGCATATCAAATACACTATTGAAGAACTAATAAAATTAAAACATTCTTTTAAAATTTCTATTCATTTCAAAGTAGATTACAGGAGCTTTTCAGTGTTCCACAAAATTTCCAATTCTTCCGTTGGGAAATGAAACATACACAATTCCCACCCACCCCCACCCTGTTCTTTGCCGCAGGCCCTCATATCTTCACGTTTGCCACTATGCACAAAAAAAGCAACTTTTGATTTTAAGTGTTTGTACAATAAATGTAAAAGCCTATTCCCACCACCAGTAACTTCCTTTCCAGGTCAAACAGATCAGGAGGAGGAGGGGGAATCTCTCAGTCAAGCAATAAGTAAACCAATGGACAAGTCACTTCCAACAATTAGAAAATACACCTTTAGACATTTATCTGCTAGTTTGACATATTTATTGGTTTACAACTGTTGACCCTATAATCTTAACTTGTTATTTAGCATCACTTTGCCTATCTTGATCATCATGTTGCATGTTAATTTGCTGTTCATTCTCTGGCTATAAGTTGAACCTTGCCTGCCATTCTAATGTATTTGATAAAGTATGCATGCACACAGAAGCTCACACCTTGAATAAACCTTTGTTGATCTTAAAGGTGCCACTGGACACTAAATCTGTTCAACTGACAAGTGGTTAGAAACATGGAGCTACAAAATATTATTTTATTTTCAGTCTTCAAACAGCTTATTCTACCACTGCTGTTCAAAGCCTAGAGAGTTCAGTCATTATTGGTAGATAAAGACATCCACATCTCCAGGTGCCACGGAGAGGTTACACCACACCTATGCAGCAGTAACAGCTTCATGACATCCATTCCCTTGCAATTAAGTACATGCAATACAACCAGAGGCCTAAGGATGTCATCGTGGTGGTAGAAAACGGGGAGAACAAGAAAAAAAAGAGAGGCCCTGACCAAGGATTCCTAAATCTTTTTCTCTTGGTGAGAAAAGCTGCCATGGGGTGTGGATACACACAATTTTACCAAAGATCATAAAAGGATAAGCACCATTCTCACCATACCCATTTCAGTCCCCATGGCAATTTCATTACAACATTAGGTAAACACAAAACTGCAAAAAGTACACAAAATATGAAGTTTTGCCTCTAATCTGCTTCATTCAACTGTCCTGACCCTCAGTCACCATTAGCCAGTTGCTAACACTGTTCTTCTCCTTTATACCTTTTCTACCAATGCCACACAGTCTCTTCTATCTGCAGACACGACACAGTCTCCGTGTATGCACCATCTCATAGAGAGCCAGCTTGGTGTCGTGGTTAAAAGCAGCAGACTCTAATCTGGATAACTGGGTTTGATTCCCCACTTCTCCACATGAAGCCTGCTGGGCGACCTTGGGTCAGTCATAGTACTCTCAGAGCTCCATCAGCCCCATCCACCTCACAGGGTGTCTGTTATGATAGGGAGAGGAAAGGAAGGCAATTGTAAGCCACTCTGAGGCTCCTTAGGGTATAGAAAAGCAGGGTATAAAACCAACTCTTCTTCATATGTCTTTGTCTCTTCTGCTTATTCTTCTTGAACCCTGGGCCACTACTGACCCTTCCTCTGGGCTCACTACTGTTTACCTCCTGGAGCATCTCACTCAGCCATACTACTTTGCCCACACAACAATACCTACAAACCTAAAGTCAGAGTAATGTTTCAGACTCTGCCTTGCCTTTCACTTTTTTCAAGAATTTTTTTTTAGAAAATCTCTGACAGGCTACAAAGCCTATTTCATTTTCCCAGCACTTTGAATGTTGCCTATCAGCTCAGGCAACAGATGCCAGAGGCTTCATCCCCTGCTTTGAGCCTTGACGGCAACCCATATTTCTCCACACTTTCCACATATACCTGATCTATATTAACTTAAAAACCCGTCTTCCCCAACAGTCAAAATCAGTAAGTATGCACACTGCAGAAGGGGGGGGGGTATTTGCAGATACGCTGATGGTATGTTACCACACTGCCATGCTGGTATTAACCCCCTGCCTCCTAGGGGGCACACAGCCATAGACCTCAGTGACTACCAGTCATTCCACTGCAACGTTTGCTTCTGCTGTCCAAATACTCATGATGCCTACTGTCTTGTAGGATCTAAGCCCCATGAAACAACCCCAGCAGAAATTGCAGGCCTTTCTGATATAAATTCCTACATGGGATACATAAGTATCAGCTCAATGGTTGTATACAATAAATAAGAAAAGATTAATTCCCTTAAATGCAAGAAGGGGAGGAGAACGTATAGGAACTGATGGAGCACCTAGGTGGTGGTGCTACTCTCACCAATCTGTAGCTCATATCATATGCAAAGGGCTTAAGCCCATTTGCTGAACATTACTACCAGTCTCTCTCTTTTTGCTCTTTTCAGGCAGCCTCCCAACAGGGACAGAGGCAAAGGTGGATCCCATTCACAGTGCAGTATCGACCACCTCCTGCAGCTGCAACACAACTAATAGCATCTACCTGCTCTACTGTGGAGTTACCAACACTCTTGTTCTTTCAAAAGCAACCCCCTTGCTTTCCGGGGTCTAGGGCTTAGGTTTAAGTTGCCCAATGCAACAGAACTTTCCTCATCTTTCAAGATGATACTTTCTAAGGAAGCCCAAGCATTCTCTACTAATTAGTTCCATTTTGTATTTTAATTGTGCTATCATGCTTCCAATAATACATTTATCTAACAGAACACAAGCTATCATTTAAATCTAACGCACCATTTTAATCAGTCATTCCTACAAGACAGATGGGATGCCTTCAAGGTAGGAAATGAACAGTCTACGTAAGAAGAGAACTTTGTGTTAAAGACTGGAATGAATTCCAAAGTCTGAATAGTGACCACTTTCAAAATTAATCAAAGTCCTAAGGAACATAACTGAGGAAGGCTACAAGACAGACTGGGTATTTCTCCCCCTTGATGTGACCGATGCCTTGAATCAAAGTTTTTCAAGAACAAGCACTAATATATCAGGAACACACAATGTTTCACCACCAAGAGAATTTTCACTAAAGACATTAACCTGAACAGTTGAAACTGCATAGTATAACAGAATTGAAACACTGGAATTATTGGTGGGGGAAGATCCCAGGATGGGGGTGGAGGTTATTGGCTTCATAGAAATAGTTTACTTGGATTGGAGTTTCAAGTGCCAATGGCAAGCAACCTTCTAATATAAAAATGAAAGTTGACATCTACAAGTTAATATCCCCAACAAGGTACAAAATCTGAAGATGCGTGAATGTACACAAAAGCTTATAACTTGAATAAAACTTTGTTGGTCTTAAAGGTGCCACTGGACTCAAACTTTGTTAAGGTACAAAATCAGACAGTGTTTATTGCCATTTCTTATTAGCAGTACAGTAATGTGTTTGATGCAGTCACCTCGTTCAGATGCAGGACTCTCAACAAAAAAGGTTTAGCTTTGTCTCCTATTTTGCTAGACAGATTTTTTAAATTTTAGTCATTTAAGCATTTAACAAGACCACATATTTTACAATTACCAGAACTCACCCGCTCTGCCGAAAGAGTCTCTTCACCAGCTACATAAACGGGAGATGCCATCTCTAGCACAGATAAGTTAGTAGGAGCATCAGTAGTTGATGAGGATCGGGGTCGGCCTGAATGAATGTCCTGGGCAGACTTCCTGTTGATCTGAGGGCTTCCTTTTGGAGGATCTGACTTGCCCCGCTTGCTATGCAAGCTTGTTCCTCTCTTCATTTTAGGTGGCACTCTGATTTGTTGAAGAACTCTGTTCAGAGCTGTAGAGTGGGTAGACACACCATCAATTTCAGCAAATGTGCTTTGGCTTTCCAGTTCCATTTCAGGCTCCATATCAACCTGAGCTTGCTGCACATCATGCGGAGACACTGAGGACCTCCTGCGCTGGTGCTGGAAGAGGTGCTTCAAACCTTGACCGATCACATTAATATTTTCCAAGGCATTGTGGGTAATTTTAGACAACTTTTGCTCTGACTCATGCTGCCTTTTGGCCTCTTGATCTTGAGACTTGCCTCCAGGGTCGGGGTCATCATAAAATTGTTCACCACCAGAAGGCTCCATCAGATGACACCCAAAATTTTGTTTGACAAGTCAAACACAGCTGTCCTGTGCCTTTTGTTTTTTGCTAAAAATGCCAAGATTGTCAGCCAATAAAGTGTGCAATTGCTTCAAGAATGAATATACATGCAGCTGTGCCACGGCGGTCTCATGCTTATCTAATGTTAAACAAAAAAACCCAATTATACTTCATGCACAATCAGGTCAAGATAATCTACTGTGAGAAAACATGCAATTACTTTATTCTTTCCTAAACAAGTCAAGCATTCTCTTAACACAGAGATTTAAGTGCATTTATGTTGTGAGCCAAACACAAAGCATAATAGTTTGCTTTGGTCATGAAGAAATATTCCTAGATAAAAAAGAAAAAGTGAGAAGTGTTAAAAAAATGGACTGTAAATTTAAAGTGAATGCTACTTTGAATAGATCATATCTCCTTGCTAAATGAACTGCCATGCCAGACAACAAAGTGCATCTGGAGAAATATAAAGTGTAAATTAAATTCTGCATCTCATGTCAGTCTGACACAGCACTCTCTCCATGGTATTCAAGAGACAGCAATGTGCATAGAGGTGTGTATTCCCAATGAACTATTACCAAAAACATGGTAGTTAAATGTAAGGTATCTTCCCTCAAGCAGTGACAGAGTTCCTAAGTGACAACACATACCACAGGCAGTTTTAGCTAAGATTCTGAAGTTTCATAAAGGCTTTCTTTTTTAGACTTTAGTGGCACACACATGGACTAATTCAGACTCTCAAGAACAGACATAGCAACCTTCTCCCCCAAGCACAACACTTCACATAGGAGAAGCAGGCAAGCAGTCACAGCTGTGTCAAGCAGCAAGTGTCAAACAGTAGGAGTGTAGGTGGGGAGTAAGCAAGGGATATCAAACTAACTTGAATGCTAGAAGAACATTAACTGAGAAAATTAAGCACAGAAAGGGTCATATCTGTTGCAGTTAGATGAGATCACATGCATAAATAATATAATCTGGGGTTTGGAAGGGTATATAAGCCAGGTCACATGAATAAAGTTCTCATTCTTGGCCAGAAGCAGCAGGAGTGAAGAAAAAAGTTCATGAATATTATACGTGTTTATATTGGTAGATCTTTTCTCAGAGCTCAATAAGAGCTTTATGGCTATCAAGGCAGCCACAGGATTATGCACTATTACATCTAGTTTGAAGACCAAATCTTTCAGACAGAATGCCCAAGCTGATGGAAACACAAGTTTTACATATTTTCGATTTCTTTTAAAAAGGCAAACATCACCAGAGTTACAAGTATTCAATTAAGGTACTATTACTACTCATATTGAGCACATTGTGCAATACAGTGACAAGCACGAAGAAACACAAAACAGCCAAGCCTTGTGATTGTAAAATCTTGCCTGCTCTATTAGCAGAAACTGCTATATGTTGCCATTAGTTTGTCTAATGAAACTATGTTTTTACGGTTGACACAGGCATTTTTTTTAAAGTAAGAACTTGGAATAGAGATTTTGTTCCATTATTACACCAGCAACGGTATACACCTCCGATATCAGCAGTATATAGGAACATTATTCCGTTTATAAACAGGAGCATGTTTTTGTGATAAAGCAGCCCCATGTAGAGCTTTTATACTATCAAAGCTTAGTCACAAATAGCTCTTGCGTTACAGTAGCATAAATGTATAGAAGCAGAAGGTTAATGTCTCTTTATCTTGACATAGTCAAGAAGAGAGTCACGTAATGCACACTAAATTATTTTGTTATTTGTACTCTGCTTTTCTCACCAATGGGGATACAGAGGGATTTTCTAAAGTATTTCATGCCTTCGCCATTTTATCCTCACAACCAAGGGTCTTTAAGCTAAGAGAGTGACTAGCTCAAGGTCAGTTTCCACAGTACAGTGAGGATTCAGACCTGGGTCTCACAGATCCTAGTCTGACACTATAACCACTATCATTCTGGTTATCAATCCCAGATACAGAACCTTAATTCCATTATTTAGATAGACTAAAGCAAGTGTTTTCCATGGGTAAAAAAGAATTTCCTAGAGAAGGTAAAGTAAAGGTAAAGGTTTCCCTTGCTCGCAAACCAGTCGAATCCGACTCTAGGGATGCGGTGCTCATCTCCATTTCCAAGCCGAAGAGCCAGCGCTGTCCGAAGACGTTTCCGTGGTCATGTGGCCGGCATGACTAGACACCGAGGTGCACGGAACGCTGTTACCTTCCCACCAAAGTGGTACCTATTTATCTACTTGCAATTTCTTGCTTTCGAACTGCTAGGCTGGCAGGAGCTGGGACCAGAGACGGGAGCTCACTCCATCATGCAGCACTCAGGTCTCGAACTGCTGAACTACCGACCTTCTGGTCTGCAGTTCAACGTCTTAACCACTTGAGCCACCGCAGCCCCTTAAGAGAAGGTAAAACCCAAGACCAAATATATATATTATGAATGGGATACACAGAATCTCATATATAAGAAAAAGTTATTTGCATACACATGGGCAATGTTTTCTACCTGCATCCTCTCACACTCCATCAAGTTCCATTCCAGAGATTTCTCCCAATCTTTAGAAGTATTTTGGGGAACATAAGGAGCTGCAGTAGGAAAGAGGGGGCTGGACCCAGACCGATGCTTCTGCAGATGCAAGGACCATGGCTTTCCTCCCTCCCACAGCAGTCCAAAGTGTCCTCCCAATCCTGTTCTTGAGGGGAAAGGGGGACCTCCTGGAACAGGATTTCAGGGGGCTTTTGGGGCTGCCACACAAGATGGAGAGGAAAGAAATTCTAGTTCTGTGCGCAGAAATCCCTTGTCTAGTCTGGATCCCAGCCAGGGCCAAAGCCACAGAACACATACAGTTCCACACACTGCCCTTTATATCCAGATTCCAGTTCTGACTTTAGGGAATATTTCAACACTGCCTGACAGCATCTAGAAAAGGTATATACCCAAATACTGTAATGAAGCCACCCCTTTTTGGAAAGTATCTGGATACAAACCCTTACTAGAACTGATCCCAAGATTGCAACATGCTGAATTAGTTCCAGCAAACAGAAATTGCATATGCATCTGTAGCCAAGTCAAAGGGACAACTGAAACCCAATTCACCACATTCTTTCTAGTGTGCATTACAGTATCTCTAAACATCTGTGTTACTAAGAAAAAGCTTCAAAGAAAGACAAACAAATATTGCTCTAAACATAAAAACGTTTTGAGAAGTTATGTTTATAATAATGTAGCAAGGGAGCACAGTTTATGCTGATTTCCCCCTTCTAGTTATAGTCTTCCATGCTGCTTCCCACCCTATTTCCCTTACCCAAGGAACAGAGGGTTGGGCACAGTGAAAAGGCATCAAAACCTCCTTCACAAACTCACACCACTTGCGTTCCTTAGGCTCAAATCCAGTGCTTGCAAGTTTAATATATGGACAGGTTTTTAAATTTAAACTGGTGAATCAGCTTATTTTGGGGGGTAGCAAGTGTTCTAATTAATCCAGAATACAGATCAAGCTGCAAAGCTTCATATCTAGTCAACAAACTGCATATCTGCAAGCAGAGAAAGCTTACAAAACTTACACCAATATTATTTTAGATGGAATATTTTAATGAGACTTTCAAGCAAAAGAGTAATTGAAATGCAGGTGTTAATTTTAGAACAGTGAAGATAATACTTGCCTCTGTTGCTTATCCTTAGACATGACTGACTGGTGGAGTTCCTCTGTCAAACAGCAGCTGAAACAAAATTAGAAAATTAGAAATATGTACATAAGAAAGCATCATCTTAAATATACTCAGTATACAGAACTGCACAATGCCTTTCTGCCTGGCTTCCACTTACAAAATAGAAAGCAGAGCAATGGAATGGTCCTTGTGCACCTGCTACCATTTGCACGTCACCTTAAGTCCAGCTTCCATTCCCCCCATTCCTAGTCTGTCACAGACTTCAAAAACTTGTGAATTTGTAACAACGGGTGAAAACTCTCATAATTTTGACTTGTGGTATCTAAGTGGTAACTTCTAAATGCCCATCATTATTCCTGAACATGTCTGGTATGGTAGGGTAAGCCACATTAATGATAAAAGCATTACACATTGTGACCTGCTGCTATATCACACTTCCCCAGACTATTTTTAGAGCTCCTTTGTAGCCTAATAAGATCATACAGGGCAGTGAAAAAAAGTTTAGTTAAAAAGGGTGTATTTTGTCAATGTATTGCTTCATTAGCCAACCAGCTGTATGATTCTCACTGCTAATGCCACATTCAAGTAACAAAACGGATTGTTTTTCATGTGCTGTGCCTCAGTTAACAATTTGCCACTTTGTGTCAGACTCTTGAACAAACTTGCTCTCAACAAAACTGTCTGTGGCAGTGATTTGTTTATTGAGAGATGAAAATGTTTCAAGCTAAGACGATCTGTGTCAGAACTGACTCCCTTTGTGCCAGTTCAGATAATACACACAATTCAAAAGACACCCCCCTTGGACTAGTCCAATCATATCAATACATCCAGCCCGCCAATTCTACTGTGCACCATTACCCCACCCCCACCCCGGCACCTGCAAGTTTAGTATCTAGTAGTGTCTAGCTTCCAAGGTCAAGTGCACATTCTTCCCAGAGAAAGGGAGGCCCCGCTTAACGCCGTTACAAGCTAGCCCGACTTCCAGCAAAGCAGTCCTCACACCCACACACTCACGGACTCCCTCCTCCCAACCAGAATGACAAATGACAACAGGCATACAGAACCTTAGTGCAGCAAAAGAAAAGCAAGAATCACGGCAAACGAGACTCCAGTTTGAAACTTTGGTATTCCATCGGTCTTCCAAGAAGCTAGTTCAGTTTAATGATGAAGACTCGGCTACAAGTCCCCGGTTCAGATCTCAGCTCTGCCATGAACTCAATAGAAAGCTACCAGCAAGTTACTACCAGACTGTCCAGTCTACCAACTGCAGTTTGGGGATAATACTGACCTACTTTACAGAGCCTTTGTAAAGTTGCAAAGATACATAAATTATTTTGAACACTAAGACAAATATTGGCCAAGGCACTGGCAGGAGTTTAGGATAGTGTGCATGTTGTTGTTGTTCAGTTGCACAGTCGAGTCCGACTCTTCGCGACCCCATGGACAAGATCTCATCAGGCCCTCCTGTTTTCTTGAGGGTGATCCTATTTAGTCTCACCAGCACCTAGTTGGGCTATGAGATGGGTGATTTGTCCAGAGCTTCCCAAGGACTGAACCTGAGTTTACTAACATTAAGCACTCTAGCCACTTTGCCACAAACCAAAAACAATGATCAGATTGATTATAGAAAAGTTTTTAATAAAAATTAAATTGGAAACCTACTTACTCTCTAAAGATTCTGGCACACCATGCTGATACTGCTTAAGTATTCCAGCTCCTTATTTTTTTAGGTATTCCATTAGAAGCACTAAAACAATTGCATTTCTTCTCAGGAGGGAGAACACAGCTTCAATTCAAAGGCCAACTGATGTCAGCACTGAAAAAAACCGTATGGATCCATAGGCTTAAGGGAATAAACAATGCTAGCTGTATGCTAACAATAGCTTATAATGGATATTTAAAAACCACTCAATTGTTCAACTGACAAAGAAAAGAAATGTCTGCCATGTTCCAGTCTAAAAGCCCTGGGAGGAACTGGAAGCTAAATTTTAAAGATCTCTTTTACTTCTCTGAAGTAGAAATCAGCAATATGCTTAAAACAGGCCAATGCAATGACTGTGGAATCAAGGGAGACCACTGCAGTTCCAGACTGCTACTGCAAAAGAAGTGCTTAGCAGTTGCAATAGGGAGAAGTTTTAAATAAGACCTGGAAAAGCAGTTTCAGAGTAGAAAGTTTTCCAAAATCAATACCTTGAAATAGGTGCCTCCAGAGGGACTAGTTAGCTTCTCTGAGCTGTGGGACTCATACTAGGAATGGAAGTAAATCTCTATCAAACCCTCACTTTCTCTGTACCCACTCTCATCCCAGCAGCTGGAGGTCTCCTGGGAAGACAGCAAGCTGACTGCAGATGAGAGTAAAACCACAATATTCTAACAGAACTGTCACATGTCCTTAATGACACCTCTATATGCTTATGTTCAAATGATGGTGTGCAAAATATACAAGTCTTATACTAACTTATACATTTCTCAGCATTAGGGCAGCACAATCCTCCACTCACCACGCATTCCAACAATGAAACATGCAAGCTGGATCAGCGGTATCCTTTATAATGCAACACATAAAAGTTACTATCGCTATTCCTGCAGTCATTAGTTACTCCCAGATTCCACCTCTGAAGACAGCAGCATGTTCAGACCCAACTCCTAAGGCAGAATGTTGATCATCCTTCACTAGGCTGCATGAGGCCCTTAGGCCTGATAAAACAATCCTTCCTCCTAACTCCCATAGACTGCAAAGCCACAATAAATGACTGGTGGACTGCATTTAGCAAGCTGTGCAAGTCTAAATAATTGATTTTTCACTTAATGCCAAAATACCTATTCAAATTTCTTTTCTAAGCCTGCTTTGGATTTTTGGTTAGAAGTAAAATTTTCTGTCCTAGATCGTTTAGCTTTGATCAACATAGTAGACATGGACATTGGCTGAAGAATTCTGGCCTGGATAGCCCATGCTAGCCCAATCTCATCAGATCTGAGAAGCTAAGGAGGGTCAGCCCTGGCTAGTATTGGATAGGAGACCAACATGGAAGTCCAGGGTCATGACACGGAGGAAGGCAATAGCAAACCACTTCTGAACATCTCTTTGCAGGGTTGCCATAAATCAGCTGTGACTTGATGGCAAAAAAAAGAACCCTACCTGCATCCTTTTTATTTACATTATTTATAGTCCTCCTTTCCCATTGATACTCAAGGCAGATTACACAGTGTAAGTCAACCTAATCAACAGGATGAGACAGCTAATAAGTAATGTGATTGGTCTGGGATTACAGAATCTGAAACAAGCAGATATTTGAACAAAGCATAAGTAATAAGCAATGTTAAACAAGCAGTAAACAGTATTTTAAAAGTAGAGATACAATGCACTGAGAATATAATGCATGTAGCCAACAGATGAGATGGTTAGACAGTGTCATTGATGCAACGAACATGAAATTGAGCCAACTTCAGAGGACGGCGGAAGACAGGAGGGCCTGGCGGGAGCTGGTCCATGGGGTCGCGAAGAGTCGGACTCGACTGTGCGACTGAACAACAACAAAAAACCAACAGATAATATAGGAGCTTCACATGTGTCTGGAACCCTAAAATACCCTAGAGCACTCCAGAATACAATGGGATCCATGAACCTCTGTGCGTGGACCATTTAACTGGGTCCTCTCTTTTGCAGGGTTTCAGTGCCACATTCTTCACTGCTTTGACTAGAGAGTGATCAGACCATGGTTCAGGCTGAGACTTTGGCCCTGAAACCAAACCTTCCCAACTACGAAACAGGGCCAACCCTGATTACGTCACCGCTTTTACTTGCTGATCATGAATGTTAATGGTGAGTTCACACACTCTTCAACTGTCAGTGAACTTTGGTTGCTTAAGGTTACTTTCACAGTTAATTGAAACAGTTACAGAAAAATTAAGACTGCTTTTTAGCAGAGATTAAATTGGCCTTATCTTGCTTTAGAAAAGTTAATGAGGACCTATCAGATATAGCTCAACTGCACCTGTTTTGATTATCTCGTACTTAGCTAAGAACCAACCACTTATCTACATAGTAATCACGTGATTAAGATACAAGAGATTTAGAGGATGATAAGGCTAATATTCTTCTATAAAAATGCACAACTGTGATAAGCAAATCAGATTTTTCTGGATGGAAGTCCAGAAGATTACATAAGAACATAAGAGAAGCCAATGTTGGATCAGGCCAATGGCCCATCCAGTCCAACACTCTGTCACACAGTGGCCAAAAATACCAGGTGCCATCAGGAGGTCCAGCAGTGGGGCCAGGACACTAGAAGCCCTCCCACTGTTGCCCCTCCCAAGCACCAAGATACAGTGCATCACCTGCCCCAGCCTGTGAGTTCCTATCTATACCTTGTGGTTAATAGCCACTGATGGACCTCTGCTCCATATGTATCCAGTTCCCTCTTGAAACTGTCCATGCCTGTAGCCACCACCACCTCCTGTGGCAGTGAATTCCATGTGTTAATCACTCTTTGGGTGAAGAAGTACTTCCTTTTATCTGTTCTAACCCGACCGTTCAGCAATTTCATGGAGTGCCCACAAATTCTTGTATTGTGAGAAAGGGAGAAAAGTACTTCTTTTTCGACCTGCTCTATCCCCATGCATAATCTTATAAACCTCGATCATGTTACCCCTCAGCTGTCATTTCTCCAAGCTAAAGAGCCCCAAGCACTTTAACCTTTCTTCATAGGGAAAGTGTTCCAACCCTTTTATCATTCTAGTTGCCCTTTTCTGCACTTTTTCCAATACTATAATATCTTTTTTGAGGTGTGGTGAGCAGAACTGTACACAGTACTCCAAATGAGGACGTACCATCAATTAGGTGAGATTTCTGTATGTGGGTGACTTGGATTTATCTGATAATCCCTAAAAGCAGTGAGACAACCTGAAACCTGGTTTAGTTTTAAAATAGTACTCACTAAAGTATGATTAAGCAATGTTAGAAATTTGATAATGTTAGCACTTTTTAATAGTAACTATAGAGTTAATTTTCACGTGCCTGTACTTCTTAGCATCTTGTTTAATAAAAAGAGCTATTCTTTATACCAATAAAAGATAAAGTCTCTGAAGGTTTCAGTTTAGTTTGCTAGTTATGGTTTGCTAGTTATAGTTCAAGTAACAGAACTCAGACCTTACTTGTTTGTATTATCAGATTTCAAAGTTAATAGCTTTTAATAGTTAAATCCAGCAGAAATCTACCGCTGAACACTTGACTAGGGAAAAATTCTGTCAGAACTGCTTAGTCCAGATTCTCTAATGGGATGTGGGAGTGAAACATCCTGTTACAACAGCTTGCACTAGGAGTCTGTGAAATTTGGACTCATGGAGGATAAAAGCCACCCCTCCTTCCTCCCCAGCCACTAGTGCAGGGTTGAAGGACTACATAACCAGATACAGTTCACTGGGACATACATACCATGTGATTTTCTTCCAATCATGTCTGCTACACCAAGTCAACTTTCTCTTCCTGTTAACATAAAGTTTTGTGCCTCACCAATCTGTTATTAAACAATATTTAAGAGGAACTAAAAGTAGGGGTCCTTGTAACAGTATCTCTTATTTATTTACATTATTGATTATACCCACCCTGTGAGACAAAGCATCTTTCTTGCTCCCCTCCCAAGGGGATAAAGTAACAGGCAAGGCCTGGTTCTTTCTTGCAGGTGTTGTTAATTAAGGGTTTGGTCAGCCTGGCACATTATCAGTCCAAGGCCAGAGGCATTAGATTCTCATGAGAATGCTTCCTAGAGTTGGGAGGGGGGAGATCAGGAGCAATGATGTAAGATTCTGGAGAATTCTCCTAAAGGCGTGCTAGCTGGATGTCACCATCACCTGACTTGAGCAGTCAAAAACTAATTATGATATCCCCCCAAGGGTTAGGGTGGTTCCTTTTCTGAGACTTCATGGATAGAGGCCTAAATCTATGCTTGGAAAATCACTAAAATCATCATCCACGCTAATTTGAGGCCTGCTTTGGATGTAAGGTTTGCACCACCCGACAAGCCTTTTGGAAGTGTTAGGTAGTTGAAAGCTAGCTTTGATGCTTTGTGTTCTGTAAATCTTTTGATAATCTGTTGGCAATAAACTTCATAATGTCTATTCTTTCAATAAATTATATAATTTTTTTAAAAAATAACAATCTGGTTACTTGTGTGCTCTTGTACTGGGAACTCACAGGGTCAGACTGTGCAGTTCCTTGACACACCCCAATGGGAACCCAAAGCAGCTCACATCGTTCTTCACTCCTCCATTTCACCCTTTACAACAATCCTGTGAGGTAGGTTAGGCTGAGAGTGTGTGACTCACCAAAGGTCAGCCATTGACCCTTCCACGGCAGAATGGGAATTCAAACCTGGGCCTCTTAAATCCTAGTCTGACACTCCCAGGACTACACCACAGGCTGGCTCCCATTTAGGATGCTTTGGAGACTAGGTAAGCTGCAAACATTCTTGCCTAGTGGCAATCCATCTCTGAAAAACATCCCCCCACCCCCCCACCCACCATGTCTACCTGATGCACTAAAACACCACAGTCAAACATCCTACCCCAGATACCAATTGTCACACAAACAACAAAAGACACCTTATGACAGACCCCTGTCTCTTTCTCAACATCCAGGCAGATTTTCCTGCCAAAAAGATTTTTAGCTCTCCTCAGTGACTGAGCTGCCCTTCAGTACTGTGTATTCTTTATTTTATAAGAGTTAACTGTCCCACCCTGTCAGAGATATTAGTTTAGGCTTATAGCCCAGCACAGGAACTAGAGGAAATACAGGAGTCGTCTTGTTTTAAAATAACCTCATAAAATGGCAAGTGAGGGTTAGATGTTATTAGACAAGGAATATATGTGTGTGTGTGTGTGTGTGTGCGCGCACACACACATACCCTAAGCATCTCTAAACCTGATTCCTCTCATTCATGTGTGTGTGTGTGTATACACACACACATATATTTACACACACACACATATGAATGAGAGGAATCAGGTTTAGAGATGCTTAGGGTAAACTTTCTAATTTATATAAAACATACTAGATGGTGTTGTTCTGCCTTATTTTCAGAGTTGCAAGATCTTTTCAATGAAAGGTGCTTTGCTCAGTAAATTTCAGCACTAACACAGGTTCTTAATGCTGTTTTCTGGAGAATAGTGTTTGCTTATGATTTCTAGATTTCTCCTATCAGAGTTCCAGGTTTTCCTTTTAGATATTACAGCTTTTCACTAATTCCTGAGGTGTCTAAGCTTCTCCCCTTTATCATAGACCGGGGTTCTCTTCCCATCCCCTTTCACTGGCAAGAAGTTGTTCTCCTTGTCCCTAAGAAGCAATAAGTCCTTTTACTATCTCGCTTGTGTGGGAGTGTTCTCTAACTACATAGACCTTCTGCCAAATCCTTCTCCAGTATCCTTTGTCTGTATAAAGAAGTGTTGTAGCTTTCTTGACTGAGAATCTGAATTCTCCCTCAGAGTAGTTTTACTATATCTTAGACAATGGAGTCCCTCTTCTTCTCTCTACAGAAGTGTTTTTCTGACAATTCCCTGACAGAAATCACTGACTCCCAAAATCTCTTCCCTCAGAAGCCAAACCCTCTGGCTACTGATCCAGATGTTAGATTTCAGATCAAAACCAAAAGTGACTCAATCTTTTCCCTCCAGATCAGCTGCTTTATTTCCTCTCTAAGCTGATGCTGGCCAATCAGAGACCAAGCAGAGCAGCCAATCAAATAAGCTCTTCGCTCCAAGAAAGATTAACTCGTAACTTCCCTGACTCTCTGTCCCAAACAGTATTGTAAAACCTGCTTTGGCTTGCAATTGTCACACACACACACCCCCCCCCCGCATATCTGGTGTGCTATTTTCCACAGAGAAACCATCAAGCAGCCCAGGGCTAACTCCCTGATGCATTAAAGTCATTATTGTCCAACAGGTGTTGTTCATGCAGTCCACTGTCAGCAGTACTCCCAGATATCAAGTATACAATTCTCCCTTCTCTTCTAGGAGTGGTGTTTCTTCTGAATACAGTGTGGCAATAGCTGAGCCCTAGGATATGCACCACAGGGCAAGACCTCTTCTATCCTCGCATTTTTTCTTGTGCCAAGAGGCTCATGCGTCTTGCCATGCTCTGGCCCCTTTGTAATGACTGCTTGCCAGATCAACTTCCTCACCTGACTACTTTTTATTCAAAAAATTCTGTCCATAGATTGGACCTAATTTTCCTACAATCTTTAATTATGCTGCCACTAGAGAACCAGTAGTATGCATGGAACTAGTAGCAACTTGATTGTAAATAGTACAGCAGATTACAGCCATCTATACACAAGATAGAAGTTTCTGTATACTTTGAGAAGTCTACAGGCATGCATGAAAAATATTCATTGCTAACGTTTTTAAAATGAAGCAAACAGCTAAAAAAAGACAGAATTTGTTCACTGCATGCCAGGAGAAATGTTGAGAGCAGATGAAGGAAAAAATAGAGAAAGGGTAACTGGCTTTATCACACCTTTAACAGCTTATATATGGGGGCAGAAATTTAGGCTGCTATAACAAGCTCTAGCCACTCTGAAAATAAAACCCAGGGGTTTGATTAATTAGAATCTGGGGAAAAGCATTTCCTCCAATTCTAATTTAATCACTGCTCCCAAGCTGTGTAGGGAACACAGCTGCTGGTATCTTTCAATATCCTGTAATGTGGAAGTGGAGGAAACCACACACACACCCTATATTCCATAGTAAGGGAATGAACAGCACCCCATTCCCAGTATTCTACTGCTCAGGTTTAGGTCCAGGTGAACAGTTTTCTGGTCAGCAGTGGATGATGAACTACTGAGGTTCAGGGTTTGATGGGCAGGAAGGCACATCTAGCCACACAGTTAAACAAGCAGTGTCACAATTATTTTACTTTCTCCTCCTCTCAACAGTAATTTCTCATGGTTCTTTAGCCTCAGAATGCTACTACATGTAAACACATTTCAGAAAGAGTAGGTCACAGAGGTATCAGAATGACAGATTGTACTGTCATTAATCATAGTTGCTTCATAGGTAAAAGCTTTCCCATTTTCAAGGACTACCAGAATAAGGTGTCTAGGCCAACAGCCTTCTTTCTCTAATTTTTATTCTTGTCCTCATGTGTGCTGCTAACATCGGACAAATTTCCTATATGCATGTGGCGTGTGCTGCTTCTTTCTTAAGGTGGGATGGGGGGGGGGGAGAGCTGTCGTGTTACTCTGTGTACTTGGGCACACAACACATTGAGCAGGTATTAAGTTTTAAATACTTGGGCACGATTCTTCAAGCCTCTGGGGCCAAGAGTGCTCATATTAAGTCTGTGGAAGCTCAAGGAGAAGGAACCACAAATGCTATAATCAAGTTCTTGTGTATAAGGGGGACACACTTTGTTCCAGCAGCCCTAAAATTGTTTCAAGCAAAAATAATACCACAAATGTCTTATGATACTTTCCTTAGCTCTCCACCTTCCTCCTTTGACCCCCTTGAGAGGGTCCAGTCCAAATTTCTAAGGGTGGTCCTTCAGGTCCTAATGCCTTTATCCACTTAGAGACTGGCATAATGACCATGGTAGCCAAACTCACTCTGGCCTCACTTAGGCTTTGGCTTGGAGTCAATTTTCACCCTCAGGGCCTAATTCACATGGTACTAATGGAAAACTTTCAGTCAAATTGGCTGAAAGCTGATTATAACAAGCTGCATTTTCTTGGCTTTTCCCCTCAAGCCATTTTGGCCTTGAACTGGGACCAGGCTAAGGCAATCGTGAAAGAAAGAATAAAAGACATTGAGAGGCAGTCTGATCTGGCTAGATATCCAACTTTTGTAGCATCTGTGAGAACCAAATACTGTGCCGCTTATTCTGCTTACCTTGTGCATCTTGATGTACATAAAGTACAGAAAAGCCTTCACTTTGGCCAGGTGTTCAGCGCTCCACTCAGGGTAGGTACAAGGGAATTCCCTTTGCACAAAGGTATTGCAAATGTGGCTTAGGGGAAGTTGAAACTATCACGCATATGATCCTCAGGTGTCCCTGGTATAAGGAGGTCCGCTCCAAATATCTTGAGCCTATTGAAAAACCAAGTCCCAATATGACGGAATCTGATTACATAAACTACATGCTGTCAGATAAAAATCAGTTCATCTCTAAGGCAGTTGCCAAATTCTGCGCCGTTTGCTGTTGTATTTGAAAAGCATGCTCGTCTCAGTTTTAAGCTGATCTTTTGACTTCTATTTTATGCAATTTTATTGGTTATCTTATTTTATGCATTCCTATACATTTTATGTACTTTTTAGCTATTTTTTTATGTTTGGTGTGTTTCTGCTGATTTACTGACTTGATGTCGTAATAAACTATCTACCTACCTACCCACCCGCCCGCCCACTTGGGCACACATGCACCAGTACATTTGATACAGGTTGCTACAACAGCAATGAGACATTTAAATATTCACACCATTCAGGATGTCCAAGGATGAATAAGCACATTAGTACACAAATTCAGTATCAGAAACTCTGCTGAAAGAAAGCTGATGTTGTTTTGCATCTTATACAGCATGGGTAAAAGACCTTTTTTGGCTCCTTGTTTTAAATCGGTAACTGATTTAAAAATGAACAGGATAGCACAGAATGGTCTCAGGAACACCTGCTTTAAATAGAATTCAGTGGAAATCCATATCTACACACTTGTTATTGATACACTGAATACTGTTTACAAGTCTATGCTTGTCACATTTGTATATATTGTGGGTTTGGGTGGTGTTTTCGATTTGCATTTTACAATACAGTCCTATTTGTTAAATACCTTCTTGTACTAGTATATTTTGGTTTTGCATATTGATCTATTCCACAGGTTCCACACAAAAACTAACAGACTGTTCAGATTAATTTCTACTCCGCTGGATGCACTAATGTTTACCTTCTGCTAAATTAATTGGCCACCATTAATATCAGATATCTGGGTTCAGAATGAAAGTCATTCACAGAGATATAGTACAGCCTTGCCAATATGACAGAGGGAACAGCATCCACAGAAGTGGGATGATCTTACTAGTGACACATAGGATAGTGTTTTATGAAGCCAAGGGCTAGATCCCAGTGCCTACGTGGACTGGCCAGTCCACGGCTGCCAGAATAAATCCTAGTATAACACCAGTAATAATAAGCTTATAAGGCTCCTCACATCACCTGTGCTTCTACTTCGTCAGCTGTGAATCTTTTTTTGGCTTGAAGGAATATCCTTTTCACAGGCATCTCTAAACAAGTTCGAAGAAAGGCTTATCAGAAGCTCAGTAGGAATTCAAGTTTGCGCTGATGCTAGAAAATCATACTCAAATTCTGTTCTGATCAGATATGGCCATTGGCATGTCATTATTAGATATAAAACACAGTGTGACCATAGCTACAACACAATGGGGTTAAGATTCTAGCTTGATAAATTTGTTTGTGCAACCCAAACAATGGAAATATGATCTGCAGTTCTCATGGCACTTAATTCATTAATCAGTACCACACCTATGAATGATTCATACTGAAGATCAGCAGTAATGAACCACAGATTCTGGAACATACTTTAGGCAACCACTCTACCTTAGTGGCATTCCATATACAGCAGAAAAAATTCAGGAATGATAAGAGTAAACCAGTTGAGGAGTGAACATGAGAGAACAGCAGATCACCACCAACCATCCCCTTGACTGTATTGGCAGTAGATTCTTATTTGCCTTTTTTGCGATATACAGAGCCAGCAGCATTAACTATAGAATGACCTGGTTAGAGACTGCAATGGACAATTCAAATGTCTTGCCCTTCAGTAGTTGGGGATCATCCAAACAACCAGGTCCAGGGCTTTTTCTGTGGCAGCTCCAACTTACTAGAATGAGCTTCTGGACGGGATCAGGGCCCTGCGGGACCTTTCACAGTTCCGCAGGGCCACAAAAATGGAGCTCTTCCATCAGGCATTTAGGTAAGGAGCTGTGTTCCATCATCCTTGCCCTGTGCCAACTTTTTTTCCAGCCTGAGCCTGCCAATAGTGGAGGTACTGCCATATGTGTACTTTACTACAGTCGTGACGCATTCATTATGTTAATGGTTTTAATAACTTTATTGTGTATTTTATATTGATTTTATATTGTTGTTTTATTTGTTGTTCTCTTTGTAAGCTGCCCTGAGCCTGCCTTGGCGGGGTAATAATCAAATAAATAAATAAAATAATCCTATCTTCATATGTATCTGTTTTGGGGAAAACTAAAGAAAACTGTAATGAAGCAACACCTTTTTTCTGTTTTAAGGCCAATGTTCTTGGCTAACCAAAACTCCACTTCAAGAGCTGCGGCAGGTCATATAACCCTCAAGTCTTGCCTCACAAAGAAGAGAATGGCCATTGACACTTACCGTGAAAGGTCCTTCTCCTCTGAGGTCAGGAGGACATCTCCATGGGTTATTCCCACGTGCCTTTAGGGAGGCAGAAAATAGTTTTTTCCCCTTCCTGTTGGCGCCTCTGGAATAGCCCATCCCCCAGTTCTGGGACTCTGAAAGCAGTGCTTGCAGCCTAACTCTAATTGCCTTGCTCTAGAAAACATAATTTCAACAATAATTGCAAATGCAAACTTGTCAAACAGAACTCTGCAGAATAAACGAGATTAGAACTGAAATCAGCTCAGAGAAAACAGAAAAGAGAAAGATGACAGTGGGAGGGCTGAGATATCCTCCTGACCTCAGAGGAGAAGGACCCTTCATGGTAAGTGCCAATGATCATTCTCCGCTCCCTCTGAGGTGGAGGGCATCTCCATGGGACCCTCCCAAAGCAGTGTCCCTCAGCTGGGTGGGTCATCATCTTCCTCCAACGATACGACGTGCTGAAGTAGTCTTCTTCCAAATGCCACATCCACAGATGCAATCATGCTGATCTTGTGGTGTCTCACAAATGTGGATATGGATGACCAAGTGGCAGCTTTACAAACTTCCTCCACAGAAGCTCTGTTAGCAAATGCTGCATTGGTTGCGGTGCTCCCCAGAGAATGGGCCATAATGCCGCTCGGAACCTCTTGCCCCAAGACCTTGTAAGCCTCCATGATGCAGGACTTAAGGACTGAGTTTATTACAGTCTTGGACATTTTCTCTCCCTTACGCGGCAGAGAAATGCTGATAAACAAGAACTCTATCTTCCTCCAAGATTCCGTCTTCTCGATATAAATCTTGAGAGCTCTTTTAACATCTAATGTATGCCACATCTGCTCTTTAGGATGCTTGGCAGAAGGTAGGCAGACAGATTCCCTGTGAACAATGAACTGTGGAGAATACCTTCATACGAAAGGTTGGGTCGGTATGTAGTACCACTTTGTCTCTGTGACAGACGCAGAGAGACAATTTGACTGACAATGCCCCAAGTTCGGAGACTCTCCTTGTTGAAGTGATGGCGACCAGGAACAAGGTTTTCATTCTCAGCCACTTCAACCCCACCTCTCTGAGAGGCTCAAACAGTGCTCTCATGAGTGCCTTCAGAACTGTGTTCAGCCTCCAAGTCGGGAAGCGGTGTACTTGTGGTGGTGATTTCATTGTAGCTCCCTGTAGAAAAAGTTGAACATGAGGATGTCTGGTAATCTTGAAACCCCCCCTAACTAAGGGAGAACAATGGATAAAGCCACTATCTGTCTGCGAAGGGTGGAAGAGAAGAGAATCAGGAAGGCGAGAATCAAGGCTACAGAAAGTGAAAGAGGTTCAACCTTCTTACATCTACACCATCTCACGAATGCCTTCCAGGTGGTGTTGTATATGCAAACAGTAGACTGTCATCTGGATGCAAGGATGGTATCCATGACCTGTGTGGAGTATCCGAGTTTTGCTAGATTGCACTGCTCAATCTCCAAGCAGTCAGACATAACCAGTCTGGATCTGGATGCCACACCGGTCCCTGGGACAGTATATCCGGGGTTACCAGGAGAATCAGTGCTGGAAGAACAGACCTCTCCTGTACTGCTCAGAACCATGGATGGCAGACCCATCTTGGAGCTACTAGGATGACTTCTGCTCTGAGCTCCCGTACCCTGCAGATGGTCTGGGAGATCAGAACAAATGGCAGAAAAGTGAACAGTAGGCCCCAGGGCCAAGTTGCACTGAGCACATCCGTCGCCTCCGCCTCCTGGTGGTAGTACCTGGTGAAAAACCTTGGCAGCTTGTAGTTTGTCAGTGATGCAAACAGATCCACTGATGGTTGACCAAAGTGTCTTACAATCATGCTGAAGAGCCTTGGATGGAGAGCCTATTCACCTTCCTAAATGGTCTCCCTGCTGAGCCAATCTGCCTGAATGTTCTCAATCCCTTTTATGTGTTCTGCCCTTATGGAAACAACATTCCTCTCCACCCAGGAGAGAATCTTCATCACCTCTCTGTGCATCTGAGGAGACCATGATCTGCCCTGTTTGTTGATGTACACCTTGGCTGAGATATTGTCCGTCCTCACAAGAGGTTTTGGTTGCGCAGACGGGGGGTGAAGTGGATCATAGCCTGATGGATCGCTCTGATTTCTAAGAGGTTGATTGGTAGCATCATCTCATTCGGAGGCCAAGTTCCCTGGACTGGAGAGCCCCTCCAGTGTCACCCCCAACCCTGTAGACTCGCGTCCGTGAAGAGCTCCCTGGTGTGGCCTACACAGTAGTCCTTGCCCATTAACAGGCTGTTCATGTCCATCCACCAATGTAGACTCCTTTTGACCTTGTAAGGAACCTGAAGGTTGATGCTCCTTTTTTCCATAATGAAAAGTTGGTAAGGACAAAGAAAGACTTGTAAAGGTCTGGCGTGTAGGAGAGCCCATTGTATCTTGTCTATACTAGCTATCATCTGTTCCAACGGTCTGGCCAGCTCCATGAGGGATGAGGATCTGCTGCGGTATACTAGTGAAGCCAAGTCCCTGAGTTTCCAAGCTTTGGACATCAGGAAGAAGAAGGCATTGTGAGTAGTGTTGATCACTGCATTCAAATGTTCAATCTGTTGTGTTGGTAGAAGAGAACTCTTTTCAAAGTTGATCAGAAACCCATGATTCTGAAGGCATTGTATCGCTTTTTCGGTGTTCTTGATGGACTCCACCTGATTGCTGGCCCGAACCAACAGGTTGTCTGGATACGGATGTACATGTATCCCCTGACTCCTGAGATGCAACACGGGGTTGATGATCAACTTGGAAAAAAGTCTGGGTGCTGTGGAGAGACCAAAGGGGAGTGCTCTGTACTGGAAGTGTTGACTGTACATGCAAAACTGAAGAGTACTGGAAGTGTTGATTGTACACACAAAACCGAAGAAAACGTTTGTGGGCCAGATGAATTGGCACATGAAGGTACACCTTTGTAAGGTCTATGGAGATCAGAAACTCGTCTGGAGATAAGGAAAGGAGAGATCAGAAGAAAAAAGGCAAGAAAGAAGCAAAGAGGAAAAAAGAAACTACAGCTAAAGCCTAACTAAGTTTTTTGCTGCTGCTCCCTACTGAGGTAGGAATAGAATTGGGGGATGGGCTATTCCAGAGGTGCCAACAGAAAGGGGAAAAAACTATTTCCTGCCTCCCTAAAGGCAGAGGGAGAACTCCAGAAAATCCCTACACTGAATTGCACCTAGAAATAGATGGGGATCCAAAGTTCTGGTTCTTATTTTTAAGGTCCTAAATGGCTTGATGCTGGGATATCAACTCATCCCATACTGTCCAGCCTACCAATTAAGACCCTCTTCACAACCTGTTCTGTGTGCCTCCAACTACAGAAGACAGGCAAGAGGCAACTGGAAAATAATTCGCTACACAGGCCAGGATGGCTCGGTTACTGTCACCAGGCAAAGGGACTTCTCAGTTGCGACCCCTACCATGTGGAATGCACTCTCAGATGATGACACTTGTGCCCAGCTGTCAGACTTGTTTAGTTTCTGCAGGGCCTGCAAGACCCAATTGTTTAGGTTGGCCTTTGGAATACAATCCACATCTGAGTTGTTTTTGTTAGTGTATGGTGCTAGCCACGTATTTTAACAGCTTACTTTTAATGTTAATGTTCTATATTTGATATTATTTTATGTCATTTTTTAACTCATATGATGTTATGATTTTAATGTTGTAAGTCACCATGAGACCTTTTGGGTGAGTGGTGACTAAAAAATCTAATAAAATTAAAAGGAAGGGGTTTCCCCACCACCACCCGTTTTTTATGATCTGCTCCTAACTTAAAGACTGTTTTATCACTATCCTTTCAGAGTGCTCTGTTTTATGTGCTTTTATTGGCATGGTTTATTTTACAGTATTAGTTTTGCTTTATTGTTGTGAGCTGCCTCAAACAGGGCTAGAGAGACAGCCTTTCTGAATTAGCTAGAAACTGCCCTTTTATCTATTTAGCACATTTTTATCCTTTCCCCAAGGGATTGGGGTGGTATACATCCTCCCTCACATTCACAGAGATACTGTCTCAAGTTATCCAGACTTCCTTAGCCTCCTTCTCCCAGCTCATCCTCCTTCACATAGAAGAAAGACTAACAAGAGGGAAGCAGTTGCCTTACTGGACACTATGAAATTGCCTGAGTATCCCTCCTAGGGTGGAGAAGGGATTTTTGTCACACACATCCAATGACTGCCCTGGGGCCACAGAAAGGTTAGCCCCCAGACAGTGCCAGTTCTACCCAAAAGCAGAATATCCAAAAGTAGCGGGCATCATGCATACAGCTTCTTTAAATGCACGCATCTCACAGCAAACCCTGAACTCCTTTACATTCTTCACTAAGAATGATGAAACAACCTCTTCAACGACAGCAGCCATGCTCTATAGATAGCTTACAATCGGTGCCCAAGGCTCAGGCACCCAAAATAAACTGCATAAGCACACCTGAAGCCTTGATTTCCCTTTAAGAACAGTCCTTCTTCCAACAATGCAGTCATTTAAGGAAAATTAACTCAAAGAAAGCTCACTGTGCAAGAAAAATTCCCCACAGCCTCTCAGAAGTATTCATCAAGTTCACATTCAAAATTCATGCACTGAGAAACTAACTGTATTTAAGAGAGTGAACACATTTCAGATGAGATGTTGAAGTACCAACAATGCTTTAACCTTTGTAGTTATCAGTGAATTCTGTTACCTAGACAACACAAGTTAATTCCTACATTCAGTTAGTTTAGTTTAATACAATCTCAGTAGCAGAACATAAAGTACAAATCAATGAAGCTTAGGGAGGGGAAATCAGCCATTTTTAGAATGTGTTCAAACAGTTCTTAACCCACTCCATGAACAACTAATGCAGAATCAGAAAAATATCAAGTATCCATGTCATTCAGCCAGGGAATATCTTGCGTTCACATTCTTCAATTACCTTCAACCATATTTGGTAAGAAGATCAAATGTCACAACAGCTGACTTATCACTGCACAAATCTACCACATAGCTTTTTATGGCTCTTAAAAATGAGAAAATCAAGCTTTTGACATGAATGGCTACATCAAAGCCTGATGAAGTCCAAAACAGAAGAGAAGTCCTCAGAACAGTTCTAATTTATTATCTATATCAGGGGTGTCGAACTCATTTGTTATGAGGGCCAGATCTGACATAAATGAGACCTTGTTGGGCCGGGCCATGCGTGTCATAAAATGTAATGCCAGGTATATAAAGGACACAAACACAAAGGGGTTTTTTTAAACTTAAAGACATGCTTAAAACATTAGCACACTTGCAATATTGTGTTTATTTAACAGTGTCTGATAACTGACACCTCTTACTCTGAATTATTGCATCAAAATGTCTGTGCTGTTGCAATCCTGAGTATGCTATTCAGGTGTATATCTATAAACTGCAAACCTACGACGATGCAGCAGCAGCAGAACTGGAAGAAGCAGAAGACACTGTGGGTCTGATAGAAGCCCTCCGGGGGTCTGATCCAGCCCCTGGGCCACATGTTTGACATTCCAGATCTATACTGTTTCTCTTACAGAAGCAGCAAACTACCCTTTCATTAGATATAAACACTGAAGTCATATAGCAAAAGGCTCTCAAACTCCTGACATGTAGGTAAATTACATTTTTATTCCAACCTTCCTCCAAGACACACAAAGTAGTACATATTTTCTCATCTATGTTATCATCACACCCACTCTAGGAGGTAGGCTAACAAACAGCAAGCGTCACAGAGTTACCCTGTGAGATTCTTGGTATAATGTTAATTTCAATCTGGATCTTCCTGGTTCTACACTGACACCCCAACCACAATTAGCTGATCTAACCTTGAAATAGAGCTCATTGCCTCAAAAATATGTAATTTTACAACCAATTTGTGAATGAGGCTTCCTGATGAATCTCAGTCTTTATCTCAGTCTCATTCAGTTCCAAGTAGTATTCTGTTATAGTTTCTACAATACAGTAATGTTCAAGAAATATCTTTTTACTAGTGTTTTAATTGTGTATACTGTATTTTCATCAAATTTGATGTAACCTGCCCTGAGCCTGCCATGCTAGGAGGGTGGGATATAAGTCGAATAAAATAAATAAATAAATAAATGTTATGCTTTACAGTGCACTGAAAACAATACCACAGGTCATCACTTTCATATTTACATGGAATTTGAACTTACAAATTTCCAATAGCATGTGCAGCAAGTAAGATTCTCTTTACATTGCAGAAGTCAATCCAGAAAAATGTATAGATATTATAGGACTCTTCTTCAGTGTATAATACTATAATACATTAGCCTTGCCTCATACCATGTTTGAGGGTCCTGTAAAGTTTTCTTTCGGCAATTTAAACTAGTGCCTTTAAATTCCCCATTGTTCCAGAGAATCTCACCGCTCAGATCTGTGCTGCCCCCAAGCAACTGATAAGTTCCTCTTGGCTTGATCTAAAACTGCCCTGATAACTACAAATTCTCAAAGCAAGTATTTTCAAAACGGTTTTCTGGCACGACAGTTCTCTCAGCTTGCAGTGTTGGCACACACACAATTGTACAAGGTGCACGACTTCAGTGCCTCCTAGCAATTGCAGCTTAGTATATGTATAGAAATATTGATTTCTAAAAATCCATGCCTTCTCCTGTGATTACATTCTGATAACATGCTGTGTCTTATTTCCTCTCGCAGGCCAAATGGCCGACCATTTGGCCAGAGAAACTTTATAACCATGCCATATAACCACACATTCTTTCACACCTCTAAGGAAAGAGGCAGACCTGATGGCTCCTGGCTCTGCCTCACATGCAAAAAGTCACGTAGGCAATGGAGAAGCTGGAGTTTGGGGTCATGTGACTGCAGGCGTGGTCTCCAAACTTCTAGCCTATCCCCACATGCAACTATGACAACCAACAATTGGGCACACCCATGCCCACTCGCAATTGGCTAATAGCCACATTAATTTGTGACTGGAATTGGGCTATAATTGTTTGATCCCAATGAGAGAGACTCTCTTGCTCTGGCTCTCTGCTCCTGTTCTCTCTGCTTGTTTTTTTTTTTTAACCTTAGATTTTACTATACCGCCCTAACCCCCGAAGGGGTCTCTGGGCGGTTCACATTATGCTGTTCTAAGAACTGCTGTACCTATCTAGGGCCACATCTGAATTTGGGGTGGGACTTCCTACCGGCACCCTGGTGGAATATGCACTCCTTCTATTTTTCTTCTGGCTCGGCTCGCCTTGATGTTCCTCGGCTGTCCTCGGCTGCTGGCGTGGCGTCCCTTCCGGCTTCCGATCTTTCATTCTCTGGCAACCACAGCAGCCACGACAGCTTTCCCTCAGCTCTCCCTTGGCGCACGGCTTCCTGACGCTCCGGCCGGCTACGTCTGTCAGGCCCCGCCTTCTGCCTCCGCGTCATTCGTCGAGCGCCTCCAGGGTCGTACCGCTGCTGCCATCGCCGCTCGATGCTTGATGTCTTCCTCTGCCACCAGGGATCGCTCTGCTTCGCTTGCACCTGAAATGCAGCCCTTGAGGGACAAAGGGTGGCTTTGTGAACTGGATGCATGCTTGCACAAGATGGGATTCCTACTCAAAATCCCTTGGTGCTAACTGGATTATCACAATGGACAATCTTGAACTCTTGGATGATATCCTGACTTGGTAACTATGAATCATTAATGTTCAGTTAAGGCAAACAGCCCTAGCCTTTGTTATTTTGTAAACTCTGGTAGTCTGTACTGAATAAAACATTATTCTTGTTTCTAAATGGTCTCTGATGTTGTACCTGAGTTCCAAGTCTAAATCTGGTGGCTAACCCTGACCACATACGCTACCTTGGTAAGAGTGTGCATCTCTGAGTGAGTTGCTATTGTGTTAAATCCCAGATGCTAACTAAGGGTTTGGAATCTCTCCCTTAGGAAAGGCAGGGACTAGTGAAAAGAGGTTCTGGTGGCATATTGTTCTGAAAACCTGAGAGGGTATTGTTAGATCACGCTAACAAAGACCCGTAGAGTGATTTCAGCAAGTGATTCAGCTTTATTCGAACAAGCACACAAACGCATTAAGGAATCAGAACAACCTAACATTGGAGCTGGGCTCCTTTTAAACATACCGGGCTAATATAGCCACGCCTACTATTTACATAACAACCAATCAGATTGCATAGATAAAGGCGAATCAGTGTCCTTCCCGCTCAGGGAACAGCTCTTCTGTGATTGGTCGCTGTTTTGAAGCGACCAATAGATTGTTCGTACTGTCGGAGCCTTGGCCGGCTCGAAGCTTAACATGGGGAGTGTATTGAGCGATTCATGTTATGTTGTCAGTACATAACAATTCCTCCCCCCTAAGTTAAGACACGCATTTACAGTTATATTTACATTCATACATATATCCGATGGTGATTAAAATATCTCTTCCACAATGGAAGAGGAGAGACTTAAATAAGAATTTGAGCTTTGGTTTTGATTTAACTTGTGCAACCAATTGGATGAATTCCATAATTTGAGGGTTTGGGTGGGTGTGACCTGTACAGTATCACAGGCGTGATTGAAGTTGCGGTAAACCTAAATACCCAAATGCCATGGCTTATGCATTTTAGTGTCTAGATGCAGAACAGGACTTACTACTTTAAAAGTTTCACAGAAAGCAATCAAATCAGAATGAAATTAAGGGGCTATCATAAAAAGAACTGTGCATGAACCTACAAAGTAGGGGACTCTGGATACCTGGTCTGCTGAACACTGACAACACTTCATCTCAGTCAATATTTGAAGCAGGAGAAAAACATCTGAGGAAGTGCCTATTTGTAGCAGAGCTGAACATTGTAAGAGGAAGCATTCATATCCTGAAGCAGGCAATCACGAATTCTGACAACCATCACTATAGTCTACCATATAACAGAAATATCACTAAAAATAAGCTTTTTTAAACAGATCACTACATCTCAACTTCATTTTAGAATGATGCTTATTTTTACCCTGAACATATCTGGTACCTTGAAATCTGTACATCACTGTTCAAGAAAGTAGGACGCTTGCCCATTAGCAAACTCTCATGAAGATATTGATTCTGTGTACATTCAATATTGGCAGAAATTACAACTCCAGACCCAGGTGATCCATCAATGCAGCTTATACTGAGGACATGTACTCCCTTGAATTTATTGCAGCATTTACTATGCTGTTACCTGAATTTCACATTAAACAGAGTTAAATATACCTGGCTTTGGGCTCACACTGAGGAGGGAATGATACCGAAATAAAATATATGATGCTTCACAAATGTAATGTGTTGGATCCAGTGACAAAACATGCAGAAGTTGGTAAAGCAGATCTTTTTCTACTGTCCCCTTCCCCAAGCAGCCTGCTGCTTACTCCACATATGCTCTCCCAGGATCCAGACAGCTTCAAAGAAAATGCACCGCAGTATGGGACATGGCAGCAGGGGGGGGGGGCCTGGGTAAAACCACCTCCTGCTCTAGTGACACAAGATGCTACTGGAAGAGCGAGAAGGAAGCAAATTTACCAACTTCCCTTTCACTGCTGCAGCATCCCAAATTGCGGTGCATTTGGTTTGCAAGGCTCTCCTGACCTCCAAAGAAGGCTTTTTGTGCAAAATGAAAGCTAGTTGGGGAGGAGAGGAAAACAGCTCAGCTTCTGCCAACTCCTTCTGCAAGCTTTCCTCCTTGATCCAACCCTAGGTCTCATTTCAGCTTGTAGGGTCACTCAAGATTTAAGGCTTTTAAAAATCTTAATTCTTCCAAGATTATTTTTCTAAACTCCAGCTTAGTAAAATCAATGGTAGCAGGCATGAAGAACTGAAATATGAAAATGTCTGAGGCCTGAGAATATGATAAATATATGTAACTGCTTTTAAAATACAAAGTTACTTCACAGTTTGCCTTTGCTCTATTTCATGAATGACCCTGGACAAGACATTATATTCACATCCTTTATTATGCAGACATCTCATTTCAAACATTTTATTTCAAGCAGAGGTGCAGCAGCAGAAAGTTTTCTAGTGCTTCATTTTTTCACCAAAGAATTTCTGTTTCCAAAAATTCTTTGGATGCCATTATCCATAAGTTATTATCACTTCATTTATAACATGCATTTCTCCCCAGTGAGGTCTTAAAGCACTTGCTGTATTTATTCAAATGCAAGACAAGGGTTTTTTCCTGACATGTCACGAATAAAATTGGTGTCACCATATATTCCCAAACACGTTACTGTTATGCCCAATAATTATTTATGTGTATAACTTTTTAATGGGTTGTTGTTAACCTTCAGGGTCAACTACCTTTTGAGTAAATAACTACATCATTCTTCTCTTCATTCTATCCTTACAACCACACTGTAAGGTTAATTTGAGTGTGTGACTATCCCAAGATCACTCCGTAGCAGAATGAGGATTCAAACCTCAGTCTTCCAGATCCTCGTCCAACATTTTGACCACTACACCTCACTATTGTATAGTAGGCAAGTTGGGCAGCTTTGAAGTTGTAATTAACATTTTCCAAGAGTTAACCATAGGAACTACATGGCAGAATATTTTTTTTAATTTGTAACCTGTAAAACCAGATAAATAAAATAATGCACATAAAAAACCCTCAAATTATGGAATTCATCCAATTGGTTGCACAAGTTAAATCAAAACCAAAGCTCAAATTCTTATTTAAGTCTCTCCTCTTCCATTGTGGAAGAGATATTTTAATCACCAATCTGATACTGAATTTACAAATCATGCATGTGATGCTCCAGAAAGTGACAATGAAACCCGAATGCCCTCAGCAGCCTCTCTGGAAGAGATAAGTTATGTTGAAATAGATGAGTGTACCACCATGCCCTTTGGTACGTGCACAGTTTTTTTGTGTGTCAACAAGTTTTCAATGCCTTTGGTTTCCTCCCTAAATTTAAAAAATCTATCTCAAAGGTTATTGGCAGACTTAGCTCACTAAGAAGAAAGATGGTATGCTTTACTAATATATAAGAAAAACTATCTGCAGTAGGTCCTGTGCTTCAGTAACCCAATTCTAAGTAGGCAGCTTCACAAGAAAGCAGGAGTTATCATTCCACATTTACAAGAGACTACAAATGTTTCTAAATAAATCCTTTAGAATTCTCTACACTAGGTTCAAGTGAGGTCAGTTCATGCACCATTATGCAAGCACCAGAATATCTAAACTGTAATGCTTCAATGCACATGTGCCTATTTGACTAATTTAATCTCCAGTGTTCTTTACATTTTAGCTATTTGTATTTAGAAATAACCACGTGTCATTAGGGGTTTCTGGCACTTCTTCCTAGGGAAGAAATGCTGTCAGATCACATTGTATTTCCACTCCAATTTCACATTACTGGCCTAGCCTCTGCTTTGGCAAAGAAATAATTAGAACAGGAATACAGAATAAAACTGCAGCTATAAGACTGCCCATATACAAATCTATGGTGAGACCATATTTGGAATATTGTGCACTGTTCTGGCCGCCACACCTGGGGAAAAATATTTCAGACATTGAAAAGGTACATTAAAGAGCAACCAAAATCATCAGGGGGCTAAAGCAGCTGCCCTATGAGGATCAGTCAAAACACTTAGGGCTGTTTAGCCTGGAAAAAAGGCAAGTAAGGGGATGCATGATAGAGTTTTATAAAATTATGTATGGCATGGAGAGAATGGACAGGTAGACGTTTTTCTCCCTCAACCTTAATACTAGAACCCAGAGTCATTCACTGAAGCTGAAGGGTAGGAGATTCAGGACAGACAAAGGAAGTATTTCTTCAGAAAGCACATAGTTAATTTGTGGAACTCGCTGTCACAGGATGTAGTCAGGGCTGCCAATTTGGAAGGCTTTTAAAGGAGAGTGGACACATTCACAGACGATTCTGCTATCAATGGCTACTAATTATGATGGATATCTACTCCCTCCAGTACCAGAGGTAGTTGTTGTTCAGTCGCACAGTCCAGTCCGACTCTTCGCGACCCCATGGACCAGATCACGTTAGGCCTTCCAGTCTTCCGCTGTCCTCTGAAGTTTGCTCAACTTCATGTTCGTTGCATCTATGACACTGTCTAACCATCTCATCCTTTGCCGTCCCCGTCTTCTTTGACCTTCAGTCTTTCCCAGCATCAGGGTCTTCTCCAGTGAGTGCTCCCTTCTCATTTGGTGGCCAAAGTATTTGAGCTTCAGTTTCATTATCTGGCCTTTCCAGGGAACAGTCAGGGTTGATTTCTTTTAGGATTGACTGATTTGATCTTCTTGCAGTCCAAGGGACTCTCAAGAGTCTTCTCCAGCACCATAGTTCAAAAGAATCTATTCTTCAGCGCTCGGCCTTTCTTATAGTCCAACTCTCGCAGCCATACATTACTGGGAATACCATTGCTTTGACCATGCGGACTTTTGTTGGCAGAGTGATGTCTCTACTTTTTATCATGCTGTTTAGGTTCGCCATTGCTTTCCTCCCAAGGAGCAGGCGTCTTTTAATTTCATGGCTGCTGTCACAGTCTGCGGTGATCTGGGATCCCAGGAACGTGAAGTCTGTCACTACTTCCACGACTTCCCCTTCTATTTGCCAAAGAGTGATGGAGCCGGTTGCCATGATCTTAGGTTTTTGATGTTGAGCTTCAAGCCCACTTTTGCGCTCTCCTCTTTTACTCTGAGCAAGAGGCTCTTAAGGTCCTCTTCACTTTCTGCCATTAGAGTGGTATCGTCTGCATATCTGAGGTTGTTGATCTTTTCCCCAGCAATCTTAATTCCCGCTTGTGATTCATCCAGGCCAGCATTTCGCATGATGTACTCTGCATATATATTAAATAAGCAAGGTGACAATATACATCCTTGTCGTACTCCTTTTCCTATGCTAAACCAATCAGTTGTTCCATATCCGGTTCTAACTGTCGCTTCTTGGCCCTTATACAGGTTTCTCAAGAGACATGTGAGGTGGTCTGGTACTCCCATCTCTTTAAGGACCTGCCATAGTTTGTTGTGATCCACACAGTCAAAGGCTTTAGCATAGTCAATGAAGCAGAAGTAGATATTTTTCTGGTACTCTCTTGCTTTCTCCATAATCCAGCGAATGTTGGCAATTTGATCTCTAGTTCCTCTACCTCTTCGAAACCCAGCTTGTACTTCTGGCAGTTCTCTATCCACGTACTGTTGAAGCCTAGCTTGTAGGATCTTGAGCATGACCTTGCTAGCGTGTGATATGAGTGCAATTGTGCGATAGTTTGAACATTCCTTGGCGTTGCCCTTCTTTGGGATTGGAATGTATACTGATCTTTTCCAATCCTGTGGCCACTGTTGCGTTTTCCAAATTTGCTGGCAAATGGAGTGCAGCACTTTAACAGCATCATCTTCTAAGACTTTGAATAGCTCAGCTGGAATACCATCACCTCCACTAGCTTTGTTGTTAGCAATGCTTTCTAAGGCCCATTTAACTTCACATTCCAGGATGTCTGGCTCGAGGTCAGTGATTATACCGTCGTGGTTGTCAAGGACATCGAGGTCTTTCTTGTATAGTTCTTCTGTGTATTCTTGCCATCTTTTCCTAATCTCTTCTGCTTCTGTTAGGTCCCTACCGTTTTTGTCCTTTATCATGGCCAGCTTTGCATGGAATGCTCCCTTGATTTCTCCAATTTTCTTGAAGATATCTCTAGTCCTTCCCATTCTATTGTTTTCCTCTATTACTTTGCACTGTTCATTCAGGAAGGCCTCCTTATCTCTCCTTGCTGTTCTCTGGAAATCTGCATTCAGTTGGGTAAATATTTCCTTTTCGCCTTTGCCTTTCGCTTTCCTTCTTTCCTCTGCTATTTGTAAAGCCTCATCAGACAGCCACTTTGCTTTCTTGCATTTCTTTTTCTTTGGGATGGTGATTGCTGCCTCCTGTACAATGTCACGAACCTCCATCCATAGTTCTTCAGGCACTCTATCTATCAAATCTAGACCCTTGAATCTATTCTTCACCTCTACTGTATATTCATCAGGGATGCGATCTAGGTCAAACCTGAATGGCCTAGTGGTTTTCCCAATTTTCTTCAGTTTAAGTCTGAATTTTGCAATGAGTAGCTCATGATCTGAGCCACAGTCAGCTCCAGGTCTTGTTTTTACTGACTGGATAGAGCTTCTCCATCTTTGACTGCAAATTATATAGTCAATCTGATTTCGGTGTTGCCCATCTGGTAGTCTGTCTCCTAGAGGTAGCATGTCTTCTTAAATAAGTTGCTGGGGAGAACAAGCAGGGTGATGCTGTTGTGCGCTTCCCAGAGGTAGCTAGTTAGCCACTGTGTGAACAGAATGCTGGACCAGATGGGCCTCTGTTCTAATCCAGCATGGCTCTTCTTATGTTCTTAAAGAAAAATGTTGACAAGTCAGGAAAACAATTACATATAAAACTTCAAGATGGGTAGCTATGTTAGTCTGTCTGTAGCAGTAGATCAAGATGGATAGTCGTGTTAGTCTGTCTGCAGCAGTAGAAAAGAGCAAGAGTCCAGTAGCACCTTAAAGACGAACAAAATATATGGTAAGGTATGAGCTTTCTACCGTAGCAGTAGAAAAGAGTAAGAGTCCAGTAGTACCTTAACAACTAACAAAATTTGTGGTAGGGTATGAGCTTTCCTCAGTTACTGCTCACTTCTTCAGATATCTTTTCTACTGCTACAAACATGGCTACCTATCTTAATCTATCTCCACAGAATGCACCATGTTTAGCCATACAGAATGGAAATCTATCAACCTTGTGAAAGGTAGCCCACAATCCATCTCTCCTTCACTCTCTATTGATATGGGATGCAAGAAGGAAAAAATTAGTGCCTACTATCTCTCCATTATCTTCTTTTTTTAATCAAGCCTGGTTTATACCAGGCACTGATTTCAACTGTTCTAAACCATGAAGAGCAGCTAGGCTAACCCAACTGATAGACATATCCCATAATGGGCATATTTTACAGAAATCTACACTTGAATTAAAATTAGACTGAGAATTATTATGGTTTCAATATCTCCAATTAAAGGACATGATTGAGCACTCTGCAATCACGAAACCAGCATTTAGGCCATTTACAGATTTTGAAAATTTACTTATGGGAGCAACAGATGCCACACAAAGGACTCATCTCAAAAATATACTGTGTATTGCCAACCGTGCGATACCACAATATCAGGAAAAAATAACAGATGGACTGTACCACTGTTTTTACTGATTCACACTGGGCTACAATTTGGAATTTATCCAACTTGGTGTCTAAGGCAATCAGTGCCAAGCTAACATCATTTAAAGTAATCTCACGCTGGTACCCAACACCCCAAAAATTGCACTATATTGGTTCTTCAAAACGACTTACTTGTTGGAAACAATGTGGGGAAATAGGTACCTAGATCCATTGTTGGTAGAGCTGTAGCCGTATCACCAAATTTTGGCAAAAGATTATAGCGTTGATACAATTGGTGACAGGATATTCGCTCCCCCTAAAACCTGAACTTTTATTATTCAACCTCTGGGACGATCCTACTATACTCCAGATAAGAAATGACTTGATAATAACACTGCTAATAGCAGCTAAAGTGGCCATAGCTTCTAAATGGAAATACAAAACCATTCCATCAACATCATTATGGTTTGCCAAAATTTAGGACTGTTATGGGGGGGGGGAATCAGATCATTTTACACAGTCAGGGACAAAAAAATTACACAGTCAGGGACAAAAAAATTATCAATCCAAATTTATAGAAAGATGGTTTCTGGTCATAAACTACATAGCAAGACATGGAGTAATACTTCATCATACAAGTTCATCCGACTTACTTTTATACACCCCTTGATTATGTTAGCTTACTTACACCAGCATTGTTAGATAGTCAATAGAGATTGGTTTTTATAGTTTTGCCAGATAACTCCTCACATAATATCACAAGTTTTGTTAACTATATTAGCTGGTAAAGGTGGATTGACTTTATTTATGTTTGATATATAGCAGGCTTTATCACAGGTTATTATATACTACTATCACTTTTCCTGTTGTTGTTACTGTTTTGATACATTTATAATAAAAAGTATAAATTAAAAAACCTTGTGAAAGGTATCTGAAGAAGTAAACAGTGACTCACGAAAGATCATAGCTTACCATAAATTTTGTTAGTCTTTAAGGTGCTACTGGACTCTTACTTTTTTCTACTGATACAGAACTTCATTACACAAATCTTCTGGAATTTCCCTACCATTTTACATGATACACAACAATCACATACTTAACATTTCCATATAACTTTCTCCTATAAGCTCAAAACACTCCAGATTTACTACTAGAAACTCTAACACCCTTCTGTGGTAAAGGAGTATTATGTACAGATGTGCAAGCTATGTGAACATCACCGAAGCCAAGGTAATATTTGAAATATGAACTTCCAGCTCATTTTGTGTATTGTCAACTACAGCATCATCTCTCTGAAGATCTTATCAACTCATTTACAAGTCAGTTCACCTTTGAATGAATTTATTTATTAGGCTACCCTTGCTAGCCGCTTACTTTTGGAAAACAGGTAGGCATTAATTATACCAAACACCTGTACCTCTCAAGCACTGTCATTTTTACTACAGATTATTCCAGGCTTACCTCTATAAGCAGTGACAGGATGTTGCCAGCATTCTGAAACATCATTAAATAAATTATGAAATAAGATAGTTCCTAATAAAAGCCATGGGGTTTGGGGTATGGCTAAGGCTCAGTGGAAGAGCATCTGCTGTGTGCAGAAGGTCCCAGGTTCAATCCCTGGCATCTCTAGTTAAAAGAAGATCAGATAGTATTAGATGAGAAAGGCCTCAGCAAGAGAGCCTGGGCAGACACTACCAGTCAGAGTGATTAAACACACAGTCTGACGTCATGTAAGGCAGAAACAGAAACTTTAGGGTGATTTATAAAATCCATACTGAGCATTAAAATCAAACACACTCTAAAGTGAATCCATAATATTTAAGGGTTAAGAACATGAGAAGCCATGTTGGATCAGGCCACTGGCCCATCCAGTCCAACACTCTGTGTCACACAGTGGCCAAAACCCAGCAGCCATCAGGAGGTCCACCAGTGGGGCCAGAACTCCCGAAGCCCTCCCAACCCTTGTCCCCCAACCACCAAGAATACAGAGCATCACTGTCCCAGACACAGTGTTCTGCCTATACCTTGAGGCTAATACCCACTGATGGACCTCTGCTCCATATTTATCCAGCCCCCTCTTGAAGCTCTCTATGCTTGTAGCTGCCACCACTTCCTGCAGCAGTGAATTCCACATGTTAATTACTCTTTAGGTGAAGAAGTACTTCCTTTTATCTGTTCTAAACCCACTGCTCATTAATTTCATTGAGTGCCCACAAGTTCTGAGAAAGGGAGAAAAGAACCTCTTTCTCTGCCTTCTCTCTCCCATACATAATTTTGTAAACCTCTAATGTCTCCCCTCAATCACCATTTCTGCAAAGTACAAAGCCCTAACCTCTTTAACATTTCATCATAAGGAATTCCACCCCCTTAATCATTTTAGTCGCCACTTATTACACCTTTCCCAATGCTATATCTTTTTTGAGGTACAGTGACCAGAACTGTACACAGTATTCCAAATGAGACCACACCACAGATTTATACAGCAGCATTACTGGCTAATATGTTTTCAGTCCCCTTCCTCATAATCCTAAGCACAGCATTTGCCTTTTTTATTCTAGTTGTACACTGAGTCAACATCTGTGAGTTACCACCACAACTTCAAGATCTCTCTCCTGGTCCATTACCAACAGTCTGCACCCCATCAACGTACATCTTTCATTAGGATTTTTGGCTCCAACGTGCATTACTTAGCACTTGCCCACACTGAACTTCATTTGCCACATTGATGCCTGCTCGGACAACCTCGACAGATCCCTCAGGAGTGCCTCACATTCCTCCCTGGTTCTCACCGGCCTGAGCAACTTAACGTCATCTGCAGACTTAGCCACTTCACTCCTTACTCCCACTGTAGTGGTTAAATGTGAGGACTCTAATCTGGAAGAACCGGGTTTGATTCCCCACTCCTCCACTTCCACCTGGCTGGATGACCTTGGGCAAGCCATAGCTCTGTCAGAGCTGTTCTCTCAAGGACAGTTCTAGAAAGAGCTCTCTCAGCCCCACCTACATCACAGGGTGTCTGTTGTGGGGAAGGGAAGGGAGTTTGTAAACCGCTCTGAGATTCCGAGTGAAGGGCAGGGTATAAATCCAATATCTTCTTCAAGTTAAAAAGCAACAGACCTAGTACGAAGCCATGCGGTACCCTACTGCTTACCACGTTCCACTGTGAAAACTGCCCATTTATACTCACTCTCTCTTTCCCGTTAATGTACTTGAAGGAATTTTTATTGTTGGGCTTTATGTTTTTTGCACCATCTTCACTGTATACAGTGATTCTGATCAGTGTCAATAGTTTTACTATTTTTAATGTTAGGTTATCAGTGCTGATGGAATTACGTTAAACCTTTACATCAAATCCTTGCAAAGTGGAGCTGTGGGGGCAACTTAAGCCCCAGAATACTGAAGTGAAGAACACACTAGCCATTCATATTCTTTAGCAAGCAGGCTAGACTGCAAGAGGCCTCTGTACATCAATGTACATTTTATTTCGTATGTTTAGCCATTCTCAAAATTTGCAGTTTGAAATCCTTCTGTTAAAGAGCTACTATTGTTGCTGGAGAAGACTTTTGAGAGTCCCTTGGACTGCAAGGAGATCAAATCAGTCAATCCTAAAAGAAATCAACCCTGAGTGTTCCCTGGAAGGCCAGATACTGAAGATGAAGCTCAAATACTTTGGCCACCAAATGAGAAGGGAGCACTCACTGGAGAAGACCCTGATGCTGGGAAAGATTGAAGGTCAAAGAAGAAGGCGACGGCAAAGGATGAGATGGTTAGTCAGTGTTATCAAGGCAACAAACCGGAAATTAAGCAAACTCCGGAGCACGACGGAAGACAGCAGGGCCTGGTGTGATGTGGTCCATGGAGTCGCAAAGAGTCGGACTCGACTGTGCGACTGAACAACAACAACATTGTTACTATAGATACAGGTGTAGCCATGTTGGTCTAAAGCAGCAGAACAAAGTTTGAGTCCAGTGGCACCTTTAAGACCAAAGTTTTATTCAAGGTATGAGCTTTTCTGTCTGCAGGCATGTTTCCTCAGGTTGTTTATTGTCTTCTGTCACCACCGACTACATATGGGTTCTTTAAACCAATCAACGTTACAACTGCTAGTTCTAAAAGTAATTTTCTATGCAAACATCTTTTCCAGCTTGATTTTTAACTAGAAGTCCTGTTTAAATCTTACATGCCATATTAACATGTAAAACTTTCATTTGCTGTAATAAAAATGTGTTGAAAGTTTCACACACACAAAAAAGAAAACGGAAAGTTAAAGAATAAAAGACCAGAGGTCCTTAGGGGCCAGGACTAAAAAAAACCCCTTGTGTGTGAATATATACATACACCCACAGCAAACCATATCAAGAGACATTAAATGGATTCCATAGTCTTCCACATCATCAAAATGCAAAGATAAGATATAACTGTGGGACTCAGTTATCTGGAAATGCTGTGTCTGCTGTTTGAGGTATCCTTTCCAAGCTGTTTCCAGGACATCCATTTGTTCCATAATATACTACAGGGCACAAGCATCATTTTCGTCTGCTCAGACAACCTTACCCTTTGATGACTAACTCTGTGCTCTTCCCACCCACAATTCTGTTCACTCCTTTAGATCTCAAATTCAAAACAAACCCAACAAAGGAAATTGCTGAATTACGAGTTATTACAACACTTGGAACAAAAACCTCCCTAAGACTCAACAGGAATATTGGTTTCTTATTCCATTACATATGCTAACTCATTCAGTCCTCACATATGTATTCTCAACAAGGAGGACTATACAACCTCTGTATTTTAGTGTATTTCTTTTTCAGAATAGTATATTCGAATACTGAATGTAATGCACAGAATATTGGTATGTTTTGCTGCAACCACCTAAAAAAAAGGAAAAAAATGCTGTTAACTGACCTCCACACCTGAGAAAAGAGAATGGAGAGTATCAGTTTACTTCCATAATTAGAAAAGATACCTTTACACATTTTGGCATATTTATCGCTTTACAACTGTTGACCTTATAACCTTAGCTTGTTATTTAGTTTCTTTGCACATCTTCATTATGTTAGATGTTAATTTGCTGTTCAGCCCCTGTCGATAAGTTTGAACCTCACCTACCATTCCAATGTATTTGAAAAAGTGTGCATACCTTGTATACACTTTGTTGGTCTTAAAGGTGCCACTGGACTCTAATTTTTGTTCTACTGCTTCAGACCAACAAAGCTGACCACCTGGATCTATCCTCAAAACAAACCAGAAAGGGGGGGGGGAATCAAACTGCTTCCCCACAACCCCACTCATCACAGCGACTCAAGAAGATACCCAGCCTAGAGCTCTGCAGGAGACCCTCTGTCCCACACCATGCAGCCAAAACTAACATCACAGTGACAAGGGAGAACACTAGTGCTGAAGACATAAAACCACGAAGTCACCTGAGAGATAAATGCTTTGCTTCCCATGTTTGTTGTGATGCTGCCATCGTGGAAAACAGAATCTGGATGAATACCAGAGTAGAGCACCATAAAAGGCTCCATAGTCTGGTTTCACGCTGTCCTTTCGAAAGACAGAGAGACTACCCGGTCTTCAGAAAGGTGGGGAGGAAAACAATCCAGCTTCAGCACCATGCCAAGAAAGATCATTCCAAATGGGTAGCCCTGTTAGACTGAAGCAGTCCAAGAAAGAGACTTCAAACTGGACTTAAAGATTCTCGCCCCCTACATCCCCCCCCCCCCCGGCGATACATCCGAACATTTCAAACAAAATCCTTTCGGAAAGGAGGACGACTCCACACACACACACAGGGATGAACTGCGTGTTCAGACGCGGACCTACTGAAGGAGCGGGAGGAGGAGGTGGCGGGGGGGCAACAGGCAAAGAAAGAAAACCGAATTGGACGGCTACGAAGAGGAAAAGAAGACAAACGTAAACGGAAGATACGCAATTGCGGGTGGAAGGAAACCAGGTAGCGAGGACCCCCTCCCCCCGGGCACTTCTGTGAGAGGCGTTGGGCCCCGAAGTGAGGGAGGGAGGAAGGAAGGAAAGTGGAGGGGTCGCGCAGGCCGAGGCCACTTACTGGCTGAGGGAGTCGGGGGAGGCGACGCCCCAGCGACTCCTGCGGCGGCGGCTGCTCCATCCCCCGTCTCCCAGCGCCGCCGCCGCCGCCGCCGCCGCCGCCGCCAACTCTCCTCCTGCCGCCGCCTCACGGCAAAGACGACGCCGCGTTATTGCGCAAGCGGAGGGAGGGGGAAAGAGGAGGTCGCGCGAGCCGCACATACACAAAGTGACGTCACGGCGAGCCACTTCTCCGCGTGCGGGGAGGAGGAGCAAGGAACCGTTGGAGGGGCTGGTTCCACCCTCTTCCCCTCCTGACATTGGAGGAGGGGAAAGAAGGGGGGTGGGGCTCCGGGCAACAAGGAAAGAGGCGGGGTTTCGTCCTTGCTTCCTGCGTGGAGATTCTGGTGCCCTGATTCCAAGCGAAATGCGCTTCCTCTTTCCCACGGTTACCATGGAATCGTCGCACGCTTGGCTGCGTGCCAGGAACACGTGTTCCTCTGAGTGGGGCGGGGAGGGGAGGAAGGCGATTCTCTCTTGCCTTTCATGTCGGCTTTCTTCCCGCTCGTGGTGCTTTTATGTTTGTCAGTTCCCTGATAGAATCGAAGTGGGTCGCCGAGGTGTTCTGAAGCAATAGAACAAAGTTACAGTCCAGTGGCACCTTTCAGACCAACAAAGTTTTATTAAAGGTGTGAGCTTTCGTGTGCATGCACACTTCGTCAGATGATAAAATGGAATTACATATCATAGTTGTACATATAGGAGTGGTTTGTTAAATTAGCATGCAAAATAGTGAGGACCAGGCCTCAGTTCCTGCCCCAGCAGCGCACCGGAGCACTGCTCTGCCAGTCAGGAACCCAGGGGGCAGGCACATAAGCCCCGCCCCCTGCTCCCACCAGCCATCAGTTGGGACATGGTGTGTGTGTGGGGGGACGTTCCCCACCACCCTGAGCCCCGGGGTGGTGGCCTTGGACTCGTAGGGGCAAATTCCACCTCTCACACAAGAGGTCATTCTGGCTCTCCCAGCTCTCCTTCGGGGCCCCTTAAAAAGTTATGGCCGCAGCCGCTGTTCTCTGCGACAGCTGCAACGCCCACGCGGGGGCAGGGCGAAACGTTCTCCGGCCTCCCTGAGCCCCGGGGTGGTGGCCTTGGACTCGAAGGGGCAAATTCCACCTCTCGCGTATGATGCCGCTCGGACGCGAGAGGTCATTCTGGTTCCCCCAGCTCTTAGGAGGGGCTCTTTAAAAAGTTATGGCCGCCCCGCTGTTCTCGTAGCGTCATGTCCTGGCAACAGCTGGTGCAACGTGTCTCGCCGTTCCCGCGTGCCGGATTCTGCAAAGACACACGATCCCCCGCTGCGACTTGGCAACCCTACCACAGCCCTCCCTTCCCAGGCCTCCTGCCTGCACTCACTCTGAGCCAAGTGAGGGATCTTTCTCCTCAGACCAGACTGTCCCCTCTGTGAGACAAGACCACAGAAGAGCAAAAGAACACAGTCCCCTTCAGTTCAGCTCTGTGAGAGGAAAGAACACCATTTTCCACAGCCCACAAAGTATATAACAATCATCTCAGAAATCCCTGGACACTGATTGGCTACAACCGTTGCTAAGCCTTATGGGGATTGTAGGCTGTGTGCGCTTTCCACTGCCATGCAGGTCTCTCCTGGGACCAGGCCGCACTAGGCCTTGCTCCCAGTCCTACACAGATCATTACAACCCTGTAAGCCAAAAAACTGCATGTGGAAGGAAACAGCCTTGGGTGTCCTCTTCTAAACCTTGGCCAGTTCTGTAATAATATTTTTTTCAGATACAGTGACCAGAACTGTACACAATATTCCAAACAGGGGTCGCATTATAGTTCTATACCACCTTGGCTACACCCTATGGCTTGCAGGGAGCCAGGTTAAACTTTTTAATCCAGACTCAGAATGTAACCTTTTTTTTTCAAAACTGAAAAGTCCCAGTATACCTTTTGCATGATGCCATTCAATCTGCTAAAGTCAATAATTGTGCTTCTATTGTGCCTGAATTTGATTTCAGATGTCACCTCCATCATGGTATAGGCAAGATACCTCATCTGGTACAGGAAAATATGCATCTAGGACAATGACAGACAACAAGCCTGTGGAACCTTGGCATCAGTTTAGATCATGGATCAGTGGCCCTACCTATAGAGAGAGCTTATAGATTGCAGAGAAATTAACTGTGTTCCAAATATTCAGGTTTTTCCTCCATCAACGAAGCTATTCCCCCTTCCATTATGTCTATTGATTGTATTTTGCACCTAGACTCAATATAAGGTTATCTCCAATAAGGTAAAGGTTCCCTTGCTCGAAAGCCAGTCGAATCCGACTCTAGGGTTGCGGTGCTCATCTCCGTTTCAAAGCCGAAGAGCCAGCGCTGTCCGAAGACATTTCCGTGGTCATATGGCCAGCATGACTAAACACCAAGGTGCACGGAACGCTGTTTCCTTCCTACTGAAGTGGTACCTATTTATCTACTTGCAATTTCTTGCTTTCGAACTGCTAGGTTGGCAGGAGCTGGAACTAGAGATGGGAGCTCACTTCGTCATGCGGCACACTCGGGTCTCGAACTGCTGAACTATCGACTTTCCACAGCCTGCAGTTCAGCGTCTTAACCACTTGAGCCACCACAGTTCCAATTAGTGAGCATCAATTCACCAAACCTTGAAAGTAATAGAGACGGAATCATATTTAATGTCCCACTTGGCATCACTGTATAGATGAAAAAATCTGCAAAGGTAAGGGCAACCTGGGATACGGTAAATATTTCTACACCCCTCCCCCCCCCCAAAAAAAGAATCCCCAGGTTTGTAGAAGATTCTGGGGGGAAATAAGTTGCACAGCCATTGACATCTCTCTGTAAATGTCATGCAAAAACCCAGCTTACATCTTGGGTTGCCTAGCAACCCAATATTGCTGCCAAAAAAGCTTTTCTTAAAACATAGGCATTGGCGGGGGGGGGGGGCAATTGGGTGCATTGGGGCACAGACAAAATCAGAGGATTGAATGCATGTTCTTGTAAGAGTGATTAACACATGGAATTCACTGCCACAGGAGGTGGTGGCGGCTACAAGCATGGACAGCTTCAAGAGGGAATTAGATAAGCATATGGAGCAGAGGTCCATCAGTGGCTATTAGCCACAAGGTATAGATAGGAACTCTCAGTCTGGGGAAAGTGATGCTCTGTATTCTTGGTGCTTGGGTAAAAAAAGTGGTTAAAAAAAAAAGTAATGGCTTCTTTCAGTTGCTAGGGAAAGTGAGAGGGTGAGAGCTGCTTTCTTGAAGCTCCCTGTTGATAACATCTGTTCCTTCCTCCCCTTCACAGTATGGTCCGAAACATAAAAGGAAGGAAGACGTGTAGGTGTCTCTGAAGGGAGGAGAAAACACCACACTGTTGTGTTACTTCAAACTGCTCAAATATTTTATGTCTCCTGTTGCAAAGTCTGTGTATTAAACTTGACCAGGTACTGGAAGTCAGAGATATTAGACAATTACACAATACGTAATTGTAGAAAAGAGCAAGAGTCCAGCAGCACTTTAAAAACTAACATAATATGTGGCAGGCCAGGGTATGAGCTTTCGTGAGTCACTGCTCACTTCTTTAGATCCTGCCCTGCCACAAATCTTGTTAGTCTGTAAGGTGCTACTGGACTCTTGCTCTTTTCTACTGCTACAGACAAACACAGCTACCCATCTTGGAATATGTAATTACACAATATTTGTTTCTAGGTAATACTCCCACACACACACACAACAGTGTTATGTACTGACAACATAACATGAATGTTAGTCTGTAAGGTGCTACTGGACTCTTGCTCTTTTCTACTGCTACAGACAAACACAGCTACCCATCTTGGAATATGTAATTACACAATATTTGTTTCTAGGTAATACTCCCACACACACACACAAAAGTGTTATGTACTGACAACATAACATGAATCGCTCAATACACTTCCCATGTTAAGCTTCGAGCCGGCCAAGGCTCCGACAGTACGAACAATCTATTGGTCGCTTCAAAACAGCGACCAATCACAGAAGAGCTGTTCCCTGAGCGGGAAGGACACTGATTCGCCTTTATCTATGCAATCTGATTGGTTGTTATGTAAATAGTAGGCGTGGCTATATTAGCCCGGTATGTTTAAAAGGAGCCCAGCTCCAATGTTAAGTTGTTCTGATTCCTGAATGCGTTTATGTGCTTGTTCGAATAAAGCTGAATCACTAGTTGAAATCACTCTACGGGTCTTTGTTAGCGCGATCTAACAATTGGCGACGAGGATGGGATATTAGAGCAGGTAGGCAGTCCTGCAGACATTCCCACACAGACCCAGAACGAAGGCGAGCAAAGCACAGCAGCCGATCTAGCGGAGGCGCCACCAGACCCGGTGCCCAAGTCTCCCCCGATGGCTGGGAATCAGAAGTTCGAGGCATTCGAACCATCGTCCGAAGATTGGGACTCTTACCTCGCCAGGTTCGAGTTCCATTTGGAGACACACGACATCACCGAGGAGACAAAGAAACGAGCATGCCTCCTGAGTTCGTGTGGAAAGGACACCTTCGACATTGCGAGGTCGTTGGTGGCCCCGACCGAGGTGAAGACCGTCTCCTTTGCGGACATCACAAAGAAACTGAAGGCTCACTTCTCACCGCAGCCTTCAGAAATTGCCTGCAGGCATGCCTTCTACAAAAGGAACCAAGCGGCAAATGAGACCATCGCAGACTTTGTGGCGGCCCTTCGAAAGGCAGCGAGGCCGTGCAATGTTGCGGATGTGGAAATCGCCCTCCGAGACCGATTGGTATGCGGCCTTCGGGACGAGCGCCTACAGCAGCGGCTATTCGCCAAACCAACGCTAACCTGGGCTGTGGCATACGAAGAGGCGGTTGCGGCAGAGGCGGCCGACAGGTCCACCAAAGAGGTTCGGCAGCGCCAGGCGACGACAGAACAGCACGTCCACTCCCAGTGCAATGAGGAAGAGGGCGTTGATGCGCTTGAGGATGTCAACGCGGTTAAGGGCAAGCGGACCCAAATGAAGACTGCTCCTAGCAAAACCTGCTCCGGTTGTGGTGGGAAGCATCAACGTGACGCCTGTTGGGCGCGAGACCTTGAATGCAGAGCGTGCGGACGGCGTGGGCACATTGCAAGGGTCTGCAGAGCGGCAAAGAAGAATCCAGTTTCCAAACCCAGTGAGAGACGACGTTCCCCGGCAAGAGAAGCATACAGCCAAGTGACAGCCACGCGGCCAAGCGCACCAGTTGTCAACCGCACCAGCTGTCCTGGTAAAATCGTTATCACAGTACTCCTAGACGGCCGCCCCTGCTCCTTCGAGATCGACTCAGGATCATCGGTTACCATCGTTTCAGCGGAGACGTGGCAGAAGCTGTTTCCGGACCGAAGCAAGCGGCGGCTGCAGCATGCGGACATGCGAGTGTCTGATTTCCAGGGCAGGAGGATTCCGTTGGTCGGCAGAGACACTGTGAACGTTGAGTATGAGGGGAAATGTAAAAAATTGTCGTTCTTAGTTACTGAAGGGGACTGGGTTAACTTGCTGGGGCTGGATTGGTTTAGCCCTCTGGGTATCGGAATCTATGGGGTAAATAAGCTGTCTGAGAATAAATGGAGTATGCTTTACGAGAGGTTCCCTGCAGTGTTTGGGGATGGGTTGGGGAGGTATAACGGGCCCCCCATCTCATTTGAACTAGACCCAAATGTGGCGCCCATAAGGCTTAAATACAGAAAGGTACCAATACCTATTCGGCCACGGGTAGAGAAGGAGCTGGACAAGCTCATAGCACAAGGGGTTCTTGAGCCAGTACCGCACAGCCGATGGGAGACCCCCATAGTGACGCCAGTGAAGCCGGACGGGTCTATTAGAATATGTGCCGATTACAAGTGCACTATTAACAAGGCGCTTCAGCAGCATTCATATCCAGTACCAGTGATCAGCCACGTCTTGGCTTCGTTAGGGGGTGGTAAACTTTTTGCTAAATTAGACTTGGCCCAGGCCTATCAGCAACTGCCTGTCACTCCGGAAGCGGCTGAGGCACAGACCATAGTGACTCATAGGGGGGCATTTAAAGTTAACAGACTCCAATTCGGAGTAAACGTGGCCCCTGGGTTGTTTCAAAGTCTAATGGAACGTCTACTTAGGGGGGTTCCGGGCACAGTGCCCTATTTTGACGACGTCTTGATAGCCGGGAAATCCGAACAAGAGCTACTGGACCGAGTCACAGAGGTCCTAACACGTTTTCAAAATGTTGGGTTAAAGGTTAAACGTTCCAAATGCACCATGGGCGTTGAAAGTGTGGAGTTTCTGGGTTTCCGCATAGACGCGGAAGGGGTTCACCCCACAAGTGAGAAAATTGAGGCCATTAAAAATGCACCCAAGCCTGAAAACAAAAAAGATTTGCAAGCGTTCCTTGGTTTGCTAAATTTTTATCACGCGTTTTTGCCGCACAAGGCATCAGTGGCAGCACCCTTGCACGCACTTTTGCACAAAGAGGCGAAATGGACATGGGGGCCAGCCGAAAAAAGGGCTTTTGATGGAGTTAAGGCATTATTAACATCCGACGCCGTTTTGACTCATTATGATGAGCAAAAGCTCCTGATTTTGGCTGCTGACGCCTCGCCTTTTGGAATAGGCGCCGTTTTGAGCCATCTGATGCCAAATGGAAGCGAGGCGCCTATCGCTTTCTATTCACGGTCTCTATCTGAGGCGGAGCGGAACTATGCCCAGATTGACAAGGAAGGTCTGGCTTTGGTAGCGGCTGTCAAAAAGTTCCACGATTTTGTTTTTGGCAGGAAATTTGTGTTGGTCACAGACCACAAGCCGCTACTGGGGATTTTTGCGCCCGATAAGCAGTTGCCAAACATCATGTCCCCTAGGATGCTTAGGTGGGCGCTGTTTTTGCAGGCTTACGACTTTGATCTGGAACACCGGCCGGGTAAGGCTATAGGGCATGCTGACGCACTCAGCCGCTGTCCCTTACCTAACCAAGGAACGGACCCTGCCCCGGTATGTGAAGTCTTGGCCATTGACGAACTTCCCCAAGCCCCAGTCTCATCTAAGGACGTGGCCGCACACACTGCTAGGGACGCCGTTCTGTCCCGTGTACTTAACTGGGTGTGGAGGGGGTGGCCAATGGGCAGCATGGAACACGAGTTCCAACCGTACAAAACCCGCCAAAATGAATTGTCCATATCAAAGGGCTGTGTACTATGGGGAAACAGGGTGGTGGTTCCAGACACACTCAGGCAGCAGGTGTTACAATCCTTACACGAAGGGCACCCTGGTATAGTACAAATGAAGGCCCTGGCGAGAGGGTATGTCTGGTGGCCTAAGATGGACGCGGCCATTGAAGAGTGGGTACAAGTTTGCAACCAGTGTCAGCAAAGCAGGCCAGACCCCCCAACAGCCCCACCACAGAAATGGGAATCCACGGGTAAGCCATGGTCAAGGCTTCACATAGATTTTGCTGGCCCAGTACAAGGGCAAATGTTCCTTATAATTGTGGATGCATGGTCCAAATGGCTTGAGGTGGTGCACATGCGCTCAACCACGTCTACCGCTGTTGTACAGGCATTGCGCCGGTTGTTCGCAACCCATGGGTTGCCGGACACACTGGTCAGCGACAATGGCCCTCAGTTTGTGTCCGAGGAGTTTAGACAATTCCTCACAAACAATGGTATCCGGCAAATGACTGCAGCCCCGTTCCACCCAGCTTCGAATGGTCAGGCCGAACGGATGGTCCGCACGGCCAAAGAAGCCCTGGGACGATTGACAGAAGGGGATTGGAGTGTGAGGCTGGGGGCGTTCCTATTGCGCCAGCACACCACCCCATGTAGCACAACAGGTCGTAGCCCGGCCGAGCTACTGATGGGCAGGCGGCTAACCACCTGCTTAAACCGCCTTCACCCAGATTTAAATGAACAGCAAGAGGGGCGTACATCTCCTCAAACGAATGTGCGCATGTTTAGGGAAGGGGACAAGGTTTTTGCCCGTAATTACGCCAGCGGACACTTATGGGTCCCCGGAAAAATCTGTGGTTGTATAGGCTCTAGGATGTATACAGTGCTGTTGAATGATGGCAGAAGGTGGCGGCGCCACGTGGACCAATTACGAAAGCGTTGGGCCAAGGACAGCGCTGACTCTCCGGCTGGGTCCTCAGAATTAGTTATTCAACCTCCCGCAATGGAGGAAAACGAGGAGTTGGCAGGTATTACGGGGCAATTCCCTGAGTCTGAAACAACAGACCCGGCCGTACAAGCGCCTGATTCAGGGTCTGTGGAGCCACAGTTGGAAGCCCCGCCAACTGAACCTATTGTACTTAGAAGGTCACAGCGTACACACAGACCTCCTGCATACTTGGCTGACTATGAGTGCAGCAATCTGTTTGAGTCTGCCTGACCGGCATCGGATATATGTTTGAATGTAAATATGACTGTAAATGCGTGTCTTAACTTAGGGGGGAGGAATTGTTATGTACTGACAACATAACATGAATCGCTCAATACGCTTCCCATGTTAAGCTTCGAGCCGGCCAAGGCTCCGACAGTACGAACAATCTATTGGTCGCTTCAAAACAGCGACCAATCACAGAAGAGCTGTTCCCTGAGCGGGAAGGACACTGATTCGCCTTTATCTATGCAATCTGATTGGTTGTTATGTAAATAGTAGGCGTGGCTATATTAGCCCGGTATGTTTAAAAGGAGCCCAGCTCCAATGTTAAGTTGTTCTGATTCCTGAATGCGTTTATGTGCTTGTTCGAATAAAGCTGAATCACTAGTTGAAATCACTCTACGGGTCTTTGTTAGCGCGATCTAACAAAAAGAATCCAGAGAGATACATCATAATCTTGTGATGCTTATTTACTGTGACTGGCCCCAGTATTTTTTTAGAAGGTTGCACCCCTCTGAATGGAAGCTGAACTGATATAGGGGAATGAGTGCCCTTGTTCTGTTTGGCTCATATAATTAGCCCATCAGCAGTGGCAATGGAGGGATTGTGCTATTTTAAAGTCAAAAACATTTTTCTTTCAAATACTGGCTTGCTCATGTTTTCATGTAGATCACATTTCCAAGTTCACTTTATTACTTTTTTCTACAATAAATACACAGTATAGAAAACATTTAAGTTATTTCACCAGGAGTCACTACTTTTCAAACAAATAAACCCTGCTCTGACCAAGGTTATTATTAATTTTTTGCTTATTATGGCCCCACCCCTGCTCGCTCCATTTGCCATCACCACAGCTTGCAGCACTTGCAGTATTTAACAGTAGCTTGAATACTGGATGAGCAATTCTGCCTCCTGCCAAAAGAGCTGAAGGAATACCTGATGTAGCAACAGCAAAAGCAATCATACTTTTTTCTTTTTTGCAAACTGTAGGCAAAATTATCCTTTTCTCCTTTTTATCCTGACATCAACCTTGTAAGGTAGGTCTGGCTGAGAGTATATGATTGGCCCAAGGTCAACCAGCAACCTTCTATGGCAGGCTGATGATTTGAACCTGGGTTTTCTTTATCCTAGCCTGATTCTAACCTCTATACCACTCTGGTTCTGATAGCTCAGGAAAGTTCTTATTCCCTGCTTTGTTTTGTAAAGGAGAGGATATCTTTCATCTTTCCTGTATGTGCTCCCTTCACCTTCCTGGCTTCTTATAAGTAAACCTTGGCTTCCATTGCAAATAGCATAGGGATGCTCTGGAGCTAATTTGAGCCAGGATGTTCCAGTTCCTTCCATTTTTGGCACTACAAATTTCATGATCGTTCTGAAGTTAGAGACCAATTTTCAAACACCTAACTTTTTTTTCCTGATCAGTTAGGCCTGCTCAAAACAGTGAACATTAGCTTCCATTACAAATTGCTGGGGGGGGCGGGGTGGACACAGGACTGCCGACAGGGGGTATTGAGAGGACAAAATTGGGGGGGGGGGGCAGGTCAGCTGGAGGGCCCCTGAAGCCAGGGATCATGCTATATCCACAGACTGCATTAAAAATAAACACTTGCATCTTAGATCCTGCTAAACCTCATCAGCCCTGCCAGGATTGGAGCGAGGCAAGACATGCCAGAACAAGGTACAGTCAATGCCAGGATCCACCCAGCTCCTGCACAGCCAGATCTTTCAAAGGGGCAGCTCTGGTAATATGTGGTAGCATTTTTTAAAAAAACAAACTTTTTATTGTTTTTTCCTACATTTATCTCTTTTCTACACTTTTATCTTTCTTTGTTTTGCTCATTTCCTTTCATTATCTACCTTTCTTCTATCCCCCCCCCTCTAAGTCCCCACCATCACTTTCCAGTCTCAACTGATTCTCATCTATCCTGGTTAGCAACTTAAAACATATTTAATAGTAGTATAGCAGCAAACCTTAGTTAATATTGTGAACAAAAAGGGGAAGTTGAGATTTCCCTATAATCTATCAAAGTAGGAAAAGGATGCTCTCCCCGCCCTTTGCATGCACGATAATAAATATTAATCTGCTTCAATGGTAACAAATGCAAAACAGAATTTAGAACTTATTTATCTTTTATATTCACCCTTTTTCTCCAATGGGGACCCAAAGTGGCTTGCACCATCATTCTCTCTTCCTCCATTTCACCCTTCACAACAGCCCTGTGAGGTAGGTTAGGCTGCAAGTATCTGACGGGCCCAAGGTCACCCAGAGAGCTTCCGTGACAGGGTGGGGATTCAAACCTGGGTTTCCCACATCCTAGTCTGACAGTTTAACTACTACACCAAGTTTAGCTTCCATTGCAAATAGAAGAGAAGAAGAAGAAGAGGAGATTGGATTTATACCCGCCCTTCACTTGGAGTCTCAGAGCAGCTTACAATTGCCTTTTCCCTTCCCCTCCCCACAACAGACACCCTGTGAGGTAGGTGGGGTTGAGAGAGCTCTGAGAGAACTGCTCTTTCAAGAACAGCTCTTATCAGAGCTACAGCTTGCCCAAGATCATCTAGCCAGGTGCAAGTGGAGGAGTGGGGAATCAAACCCGGTTCTCCCAGATTAGAGTCTGCACACTTAACCACTACACCAAACCGGGGAACCAAACCGGGGGGGGGGGTAACCTGGGCCAGGATATTCTGATTCCTTTCAGTTTTAGCTGTGGAACTCCCGTGATCATCCTGAAGCTGGTGGTCAATTCTGAGATTCCTAGTTTTATTTTCTGATGAGATATGCCTGCCACAAATGGACAGACATGGCCATGCAGATCCTTTTATAATTATAGGCGCGTGGTAACAGCCAGCCTTGTGATTTGTTATGATATTTGGTTTGGATAGGATCTTATGGGGGTGTGTCGATGGAATCTTTGTCCAGGGACCCATGGCGGCTCTCAGTGGTCAGGTCTAGAGATAACCATGGTCTGGATAGGGTTGCCCACACCCAGGTCCCAGCAGGGGTTTCCCCACTTTTGGGGGCTCCACTCCACCACTGGCCAGTGGGGGAAACCCCCACCCCCAAACAGGGATGTCACCATGCAACCTCCCCATCACAATGATGTCACCCAGAAGTGACATCATCGTTTCACTGAAGTTGGGGGTGACACTCTAGTTTTTGGGCAAACTCTATGGTTTTGAAGGCCCAAAAATTAAAGTGTCACCCTGTACAGGTATTAGCCCACCCAGGCCAGTCCAGGGATTGGAGGGAATCCTGTACTTTTTCAGTACATTAAACAACAAGCCACGAGATGGTCTATATCCTCTCTGGTTTCCAGAACAATATGCCACCAGAACCTCTTTTTCAATAGTCCCTGCCTTTCCTAAGGGAGAGATTCCAAACCCTTAGTTGGCATCTGGGACAGAACACATTAGCAACTCACTCCAGAGATGCACACTTTTACTCTCCAATAGTAGTGTATATGGTGAGCGTTTAGGCCACAAGATTTAGGCTTGGAATGCAAGTTACAACATCAGAGACACATTAGAAATAAGAATAATTTTTATTCAGTACAGAGCATAGCAACAGACTATAAAAGATTACCAACATAACAAAGGCTAGGGAAATTTGCCTTAACTACACATTAAAGATTCATAGTTACCAAGATCAGGATAGCATCCAAGAGTTCAAGATTGTCCATGGTGATAATCCAGGTAGCACCAAGGGATTTTGAGTAGGAATCCCATCTCTGCACACCATGTGCTCCAAGTCACAAAGCAACTCTTTGTCTCTCAAGAGGCAGCACTTCCAGGTGCAATAAACAGACAATGACAAGAAGGGAGAGCTAAGAGCAGAGCAAGAGCAAGAAAGAGCTCATTCCCATAGGAATCACAATTATACCCCAATTACATTCATGATCAGCTGTGGCCATCAGCCAATCACGAGCGGACAGGGGATGTGCCCAATTGTTGGTTGTCATAGCGGCGTGTGCGGATAGGCTAGAGGTTTGGAGACCACGCCTGCAGTCACACAGGTGACCCAGCTTCCAGCTTCTCCATGATGTACGTGACATGGCCCTTGTAGCCTTAAAGCAGGCGCCTTGAAGTCTGGCTCTTCCACTTAGAGGTGTTAAAGAATGTGTGGTTATATGGCATGGCTATTGAGGTTATATGGCCTGCCCTGGACCATTTGACCTGCAACAGGAAACAGAGACACAGAATGTCATCACAGGAGAAGGCATGAGACTTTTAGAAATCAATATTTCTATACACGCCCCGATGTCAGTGATGTGATCAGGGGTCATTTTGTAGAAAAAGAGGTGCAGGAGCTCATTACCATAACATTAGCATAACTTATTTGCATATGCCACACCCCCGGACATCACCGGAAGTGTGTCAGAAGGCAACACCCACCGCTCAGGCTCCACTAGACTGTTTTGGATTCCTAGCTATTGGGGGGGGGACGTGCAGATCTGTCCTCACAGAGGAGGAAGAGCTTGTACCTGAATAAAACTTGGTCTTAAAGGTGCCACTGGACTGTTTTAGACCGGGGGGCTGGGGGGGCTCTGAAACTTACCTGGCTGCTTCTTGCTCTGACTGAGGACTGAGGACTGCTGTGAGCAGGGGGTGGGACTTGTTGCATGTGCCCGCCCCCTGGGCTCTTTACTGCCAAAGCTCCACTCCTGTGCGCTCCTGCAGGAAATGACCCCTCGATGTGATGATGTCATCTCCTGGTGACATCACTGTGTTGGGAATGTTGCGCACATGGCAGAAGATCCCATGAAGGACCCAGGAGCCCCCCACTGGATGCAAGGTAGGACCTGGCACCCCTAGGTCAAGGTGTCCCAGTTGCCTTCATTTTTGGCACTGCAACTCCCACAATCATCCTGAAACTGGTGGCCAATTTTTTGAGGCTCATGAGCTTTATTTTCTAACTAGGGAGCAAATCCCATTGTGGAGGAAGATAATGGGTTCTAGAAAGGTAGGTAGGTAGGTAGGTAGGTAGGTCTTTCCCCCTTCACGATACCCCAGAGTCCGTTGGCGAGGGAGCAACTTGTGTGCGGCTACCCCGGTGGGCGCAGCCAGCAGGCTTCGGGCCACTGTAGGTGGGCTAGGGCAAGGATGGTGGTGGCAGCGGTTGTAAGATTGGGCTCGGCCTCAGTTCCCCCCCACATTGGAGCGGGTGGCTGGCGGTAGTTGGGCTCAATTGAGTGCGGCGGCGGCAGCAGGATTGGACTGGGTCTGAGGTGGCCCCCGCTGCTGGAGCAGCCAAAGGGCGGAAGAGGGAGGGAGGAGAAGAATGCAGAGGTATAGCGCGGAAGGTAGGAAGGGAGAGAAGGAGGGAGGGAGGCTAAGAAAGCTGAGATGGGGGGGAAGGAAGGAAGGGAGGGCCAGAATGCAAAGAGACAGGGAGGAAGGGAGGAAAGAAAAGAAAGAGGGAGGGATAGTAGGCAAAGGAAGGAAGGGAGAGAGGGAGGGGGAGAGAGAAGGCAGACACATGAAGAGAAAGAGAGAGGGAGGGAGGGGCAGGAAAGGGGGGATATCCAGCTCTTCCCTGGCTCAGCCTGAAAGCGGTGAAAGGTGGGGGGCCCTCTGGAAGGCTTTCCCCACCCGTCCGGCTTACCGGGCAAGCAGGGGAAGGTGCCGCGAGGGTCTATGGAGGCCTTCCTCTGGCCGTCCGCCTCAGTGGGTGAGTGGGGGAAGGTGCTGCGAGGGTCTATGGAGGCCCTCCCCCAGCCATCCGGCTCGCTGGGCGAAGGTGCCACAGCGGCCTCCAGAGGCCTTCCTCCCATCTGTCTCGCCAGGGGATTGGGGGAAGGTGCAGGGGGGGGGAGGCCTGTCCCTGTGCTTACCCTGCAGACGGTCCTGTCCTGTCCAAGGACCACAGCAGAGTGAACCGAAGATGCTGGCCGGGGGATATATATATATATGGAGAGATGAGCTATGCCTGTCACAGACAAATTGACACACATCCTTTTATTGTTATAGATCTTAGTTTTCAAACTGTCAGGAAGCTATAATTTAGTTTTCTGTTTCTATCTTAGAAAGTGATAGCAAAGACTTTGCATTAAAAGTAGGCTTCCCAAGTCCGAGCGGCGCTGGAGCAGGGTACTCCAGCGTCGCTCTGGTAATGCGTGAGCGCCGCAACCACGTCACCCAGAAGTGACGCGACCACACCAGGCACGCTAGGGCGGGGCCACGACCATCCGAGGGAAAACCATAGAGTTTTCCCTCGGATGACCGTGGTCCCGCCCCCAGCGTGCTCGGCGTGGTCGTGTCACTTCCGGGTGACATGCACGTCGCGTGCTTTGGTGGTGGGGTTCCCCCCCGGGGTCCAATCCACCGGCGGCGGGAAACGGGCCTCTGGGGCAGGGGTTTCCCTGCCCCACGGGGGGACTTGGCAAGCCTAATTAAAAGCCATTTGTAAACCTGACTAATTCAGGATGTTTTCGAGATAATTGCTGCATTTTGAGTCCTATGGAAATAGTTTCCCATTCTTGCCCTCCACACAAAGTCAGAATATTGTAGGTGAGGTACTGACTTTAGGGTTCCAATAGAGGTTTATCCTGCTATTCAGAGCCACTGCAGATTGTGTTAGGGTTGCCACCCTTGAGATTTGTGTTTTAGCTTTTGAGCAACTATCAAGGCTGCTGCTGCAGCTCCCCCCCCCCCCGGTTGTCCCCCCCCCCGTATACTCCTTCCCGGGTTCATCTTACTCTAACTAGCATCTTACTCGTCTTACTCTAACCTGGGAGAAAAGGGCCACTTTGGAAGGTGGAACCTAGGGCATCATACCCCACTCCCCAACCCCTGCCCTCCTCGGGCTCCGTCCCCAAAATCTCCAGGTGTTTCCCAACTTGGAGCTGGCAACCCTACTGGTTCAGGGAAGAGAGCCAGATACAAGTACCACAAAAGCCACAGCTGTCACAGTCTCATCCAGTTTCATTGGTAGTTTTAAAGCCTTTTTTTTACTTCCCCTTTCTTGCACCTCATGAACAGATAAAGCTTTTCCTAGTGTGGGACGTGTGGAGGAATCACCTACTAACATTTCTCCATGACAGGCGGGAGAAGGCAGCAACCCTAATCACAAATCTCTTGCTTGCAGTAGCACTGTCAGTTAACCTATCTGCATAGTGACTACATGAATCCTAATATGCAAGAGCATCCTGACACTATAAAACAAGAGCCCTTCACTGTTGTTATCACGGGCGCACTGCAGAATCAGATTTAGCACTTCCTGTTGGTTCCAGAAGTGGCCTAGATTGGTCGATCCAGCTTTGCAGCTCAGACCTGAGGAGACATACATTTCATGTGAACTAGGGTAAGAAAACTCCAATGGTCATTTTTTTGTTTGTTTGTTTTCTCCAGCAGCTTCTGGAGAAAAACATTAGGAGTAAAGACACGGGAGGGAGGGATGTTTAACCTACCCACTGCTTTTTCCTGCAAAAATGCCCTCCAGAATTTCAGATGTGTGCTTTACCTCATAAATATCTGCTGTAAAAAGTCATGCAGGCCTTTTGTTTACATAATAAGGGTGGCTGAAGTACAGGTTTCCTTCAAATGATATAGTGCAAGAGCATTACCTAATCCCAGTTTAAACAAAATATACAGAGGCAAATGGATCCAGCTATGAACAGTGATATCATTGTTACCTGTTACATAAACAAAGGGGCAATAGGTTAATTGGTTTTCATGAAGTCAACTGATACACACCCTGGGTGGAATGGCAAAAGAATGAAATGAAATGAAGGATCCTCCTTTTATTCTGGATCAGTCAAAATGTCAACAGCACAGATTCATAAAGACCTGCTTAAACTTGTGCAGAGTTGTTTTTATAAGGTCATTGCTTTGCCACTTTTCCTTGTAAAGGAAAGGACCATCTTTTAAGATGGTCAAGAATTCATTAGATATCCTTGTGCTGGGAAAGAGACTGATGGAGAAACGACACCAATTTAACCCTCACCATCACACTGCTATTGGGCTCCAAGCCTCTGTTCTCAAAGACTATGGCAAGTTCAGAAACAGAAGACAACTTCTGAGACGCTCATTGTTGTAAAAATGCAACTGTAGCACTTGACAGTCTAAACTAACCCTGTATAAAGTGTTACCTGCACCTGTTCCCACCCCCTTTAGGTTCGTGATGCTCTGGTGAGTGCCCCTTACCAAGGCGGGTAGAACATTAAAGGAAAGTTAGCTGGAATGCAACACAAGGTTATTTAAACAATAAAATAGTTTATTAGCTAAAGACAAGCAAGAAATACGAAACAGAATACTTACTTCCTAAAACAAAAGACAGTCAGTGGTTATATATATAGAACAAAGATTTCCCCATGCACAGAAGCTTCTGGACTGGCCCAGAGAGATCACGAAAGGCAAAGCCTTCTCTGGATCTCTGAGAGTCAGTCCTGAAATGAAGCTTCTGGCCTTCTTTTATACCATATTGGTCCCATACATTTTGATAGAGCTTTCGAAATTATAAACTGCATCAATTAATCTAACTGCTCTGGTAATGTGGGCCATCATGGCCTAGGAAATGTTCCCACATTCCAGAGGCAATGGTGGCACCCTGATGCTCTTTTGCAAAACCATGCAAGATAGCATTTAAATCTCTAAATGACAGAACACGAATGTTACAATTTCAGGATGTTCTTTGTTTCCTTGACTCAGAGCAGACAGTCAGGCACTGTTTGCTGGCTGGAGGTGTGATGTGGGTTTCTGCATGTAGGCAAGCCTTTAGTATTGCAAATATTCTGGCTTCATTGACTTAATGGCAGCTGCATACCAATCTTTTATTTCTAAATGTTTCCAAATTCTTTAGGTTCATGAACAATGTAATGCAAATGTTGGTTCCTGTGTACAATGGAGGAAAGATATCTCTTGAGACAAAGGCCTAGCAAAATCATGTTCACTGTGCTGCTAGCTGTTTGGAAAGTTACAGCAATAGAGGAGAGAAAAACACTATGATTTCTTTATCAAATTAACTGTATAAAATGGGTTTAAAATTTTCTGAACTAACTATTTTATTTTTCTCACAACACTCATGTTTTCCAAAGGAGGTCTCTCTAATTTTTTTTAAAAGAATGTTTTTTCTTATTGGGGGGGGGGAGTGATTTTGTTTTGGACTGGTGCAGCTACTTGAAATCTGTTTCCAAGAAGTGGAACACTGAGCCACTTCTAACATCTAGTACAGCCAAAATCCAAAATGTTAAATGTTTCAGGTTTCATTTTTTCAAAAAAACAAAACAGGACCAGGATGTATAAGACAATAAATATGGGGAAACCACCATGCTAAAGGTCAAATAAGTAAACATAAAAAATAAACAGAATTATCCGACGAGTACTATATTTGACTCATTTGTCTATTAACCCAAATCAATTAATTAGCATAGGCACAGTCCACATGGCAGCATAATCTCCGCATTGGAAAACTCACATTTATATATACCCAACAATGTGGAAAAAATGTTAATTACTAAGTCATAAATGTAACATCACCATGTAACATGGAATGAAAGGATCATCTTCTAAGTGGAACTATATGCAGTTCCTACAACAAGAAATTTCTGACCAGTACAATTTTCAACCTAATGAAAGATTTAAAAGCAAACCAGACCAGAAAAAAACTCCAAATTATGTAATGTCAAAAGACAGCAAACAATGACTTGACAAGCAACCTGGTTAAGCCCATTTTACACATCATCTTCTTCATCCATGTCTTCCATAAATTCTATTTCTACTGTAGTCTTTCATTAGGTTGATAATTGCACTGGTCAGAAATTTCTCATTGTAGGAACTGCCTATAGTTCCATTTAGAATATGGTCTTTTCATTCCATGTTACGTGGTGACGTTACAATTATGGCTTTGTAATTAATTTTTTAAAAGACAAAGATTTTAGAGAAAATTTCTTTCTAGCACCAAATGGAAAATATTATAATGTCATGCCTATGCATAAGAAGCTGACAGCATCCAACTCAGGCACATTTTCGGCAGCAGCAACTCCCCCCCCCCCATGCAGTGCTTATTAAGTTTTTAGGTCATATGGGGGTGGATAAGAAGTTATATGGTTTCTTTAAGATGAGAAGGTAAGGACCAATTCTCACAATTCTCAGAAGACATAGAAAATAAAGGAAACATGAATGCTATTTTATCATTTTACCTGGCTCCATCTTGACTGTTCCAGTTTCACTTTCTTTCAGATAGAAGCAATTCCAGTGTGCATGTGTCTGTGCACACAAGCATGTGTACACATGCATGTACTGTTGCAGGTGGGCCACTGAACTGGGCTTACGGTTGCCAGCTCTGGGCTGGGAAATACCTGGAGATTTTGAGGGCAGGGTTTGGGGAGCAACTTCACTGGGGTATAATTTCACTGAATCCACCTTTCAAAGTGGCCATTTTCTCCAGGTGAACTGATCTCTGTTGCCTGGAGATCCATTGTAGTAGTGGGAGATTTCCAGCCACCACCTGAAGGTTGGCAACCATAACTGGGCTGCTCATGTAGTGGGGAGAAAGCTTTGGGGGAAAACCCACATGAAAAGTAATCCATGCAATTTATGGGTGAGGAAAGGGACTGAAATCCAAGGAAACAATGGAACGATTATTGAAAAGATCTTGCAATTTGCATGAGAATTGTATAATATATAATTAACCTGGAGAGGCAAAATCAAAAAAGCATCAAAGAAATTTAGTTTCTTAAAAAAAAACACCACTGTGATAACTATAAAAGGCAGCTCTCTTATGCCTTAATACACCTGCTTGAGGCTATTTCACTACTACTCCCAGCATAAGTTTGTGTTATTATGATCACAACTTGTTCTCCGTTATAACAGGTTCCCACGATATGAAGAAGCAAACCAACCTTGTAATCCAAACAGGCACCCCCAGTCCTGCTTCTGGGGACTCCAACTGACTTTCTGTGTCTTAATTATAGAGCTCTTTGCATTCAGCTGTCTCATTCTTCTTAATGAACTAATTAATCATAGCCAGGCTCCCTTTTCCATGGGCTCCTTCTTGGAAATACAACTGTCATTCTCCCATCAGAATATTCTCTACTTGATCTACAAAGAAGAAATATAGGTTCATATTATCTGCAGAGTTAATTATTATACACAACAGGTAAGCAAAGGCTTTGAGGAAACAAGTATAATATCAATGCTGCCTATTAATACAAAGACATACTACATGCTTCTGCATAACTAGTTTTACGAGAGGAGCTTGCTAACTGTAGTTTTAAGAAGTGATGAATTCACTACCAGGGATATATTGTTAAAACTTGTCCTGTGAATCTATCCTATGTAGGGCTGCCAGACTCCCCGGTAGAGGCAGGGTTCCCCCCCACACACACCAGGCCCTGTCTCCCCCACTGCTGATTAGCTGCCCAACAGGGGGACTTACCAGTAGAAAGAGGAAGGCCTAGACCACCTTGCTGGCATCACACAGGAAGTGATGTCAACACACCAGTGACTTCCAGGTGACTTTCTGGTATTCGGGCAAAAACTCTATGGTAGAAACTGAAAGTTGCTGATATGATAATGTCATTTCCTGTAAGATACTTGCAAGTGGTCTTGTAAATTCGCCCCATCCCCTGCCAGTTGCCAGGAGGGACCTGGCAACCTTAATCCTATGATCTACTGTGCTACATAACAAACATACTGCTGCACCAGTGTGGCAAACCACAGAGAGAATATTACATTAATGCAACAGCCCAGTAGGGTTGCAAACTCCAGACTGGGAAATTCCTGGATATTTGGGCGTGGATCCTGGAGAGGATGGGATTTGGGACTGTTAATACCAATGGCCTATCTTGTTGTTTGGGGAAATTAGCTTTGCAGCAAGGGAGACCAGAGGGGTATAGGGACCACACACCAATTGTATACCAAGGTCTGGTACAGTAGGAAGACTCCAGATTTGAACAGTAAATTAAATAGTTGCTATTTAAAAGTTTTCCTAATTAAAAGCACACTAAGCATTCAAAAAGACCAAGCAATACAGAAATAAGAAAGCAGAGGTGATTGATAGCGAATAAAGGGGACATTTATGGGGTAATACTACCTGTCCAGACATGCAGAAGTCCTTGAACAGAATAGCACCAATGGCCAGCATTATGCGCTATGGGAAGGCCCCAGAGAAAGAAAGAGAGAGAGTATGGGTATGTGCATGGATGGATATAGACCTTGGAGAACAATGCTGACCAATAGGAGGTCTTGAAGGGCTTATCTCAGGTGAAGACAAAAGATTACCTGGGCTAGTCATGGGTTCCAGGGGGTGCAGCACCTGAAAATGGAGAGCCCTCTTCCAGAGCTATGGCTTGCTCTGTGTTTCAGAACCAGGAGTGTCTTCCTTGGCCTGAGTTTGTGAGTCTCTGGCTCAGGTTAGAAAGTGGAGTGCCCCTGCTGTTGGAGCTACCCTAGAATAAGACAGTGCCTCTGGGCTACAGGAAGGGGATGGACCTCAGTAGGGCATAATCCCATAGAGTTCACCTTCCAAAATAGCCATTTTTTCCAGGTAGACTGATCTCTGTAGTCTGGAGATAATAATTCTGGGAATTCTCCAAGCTCCACTTGGAAGTTGGCAATCATATAGTTTGTGCTTGCAGAGGCGTAGGCGTACAGGTTTTAACTAGCTCGGCAAAACTAAGAAATGGTTTCTGTATTTTTCTTGATTAAATATGAATTTTACAAAATTATATTTCTCCCTGTACTTGCTAAATTTCATGGCCCCCTGACCATGTAGTCTGTGTGTGTGTATGCACACACATATACATATATGTATAGACTCATAGTATAAGAGTTGGAAGGGACCTCCAGGGTCATCTAGCCCAACCCCCTGCACAATTCAGGAAAACAAATACCCCCCCACCCCCCAGTGACCGCTGTTCCATGCCCAGAAGATAACAAAAAAACCTCCAGGATCTCCAGCCAAATTGGCTTGGAGAAAAATTGCTTCCTGTCTCCAAAGTGGCAATCAGCATTTCCTCGGGCATGTAGGAAAGGGCCACAAGAACTAAGCACTGATGCAACCCTTCCTGCCCTCCCTCTCAAGATCTGCCTAAGTTCACCAAATCAGCATTGCTGTCAGATGGCTACCTAGCCTCTGTTTGAAAACCTCCAAAGAAGGAGAGCCCACCACCTCCCAAGGAAGCCTGTTCCACTGAGGAACCGCACGCTCTATCAGGAAGTTCTTCCTAATGTTTAGCCAAAACCTCTTCTGATTTAATTTCAGTCCATTGGTTCTGGTCCGACCTTCTGGGGCTACAGAAAACAACTCCACACCATCCTTTATATGACAGCCCTTCAAGTACTTGAAGATGGTTATCATATCACCTCTCAGAGTCATCTCCTCTCCAAGCTAAACATACCCAGCTCCTTCAACCTTTCTTCATAGGACTCCTCCAGACACCTCCACATCTTTGTTGCCCTCCTCTGGACACATTCCAGCTTGTCTATATGTGGTGCCCAAAACTGAACACAATACTCTAGGTGAGGTCTAATCAGAGCAGAGTAAAGTGATACCATCACTACGCAAAATCTGGACCTCTGTTGATACGCAGATGTGTGTACGTGTGTGTATATATGTATGTATGTATGTACACACACACTCTACATAAAATGTCTGCATACTGAATTTCCACTCATAACATCTGAATAAATCCATGAAAAATTATGCTGGAATGAATTTCTGTTAATCTTTAAGATGCCACAAGTCTCCCGTTTATTTTTGTTTGCAGTTTATAATATCCCAGAGGGGAAGGAGACTTGGGCCTAGGGGATGCACACCATGAATATATGCATCCCCTGTGCCCAGGGTTCTGTATGCTTTTAACGGTTAAGGGCTTTCAGCTCCAGGGGTCATTTGGGGGGGGGACGCGGGGGGACGCCATCCCCCTGGGTGAGGTGCGGGAGGGCGGGGCCTGGAGCTCCCTGCTGGTGCCCGCTGGACGTTGCCGCCGGCTGTGGGGAGGACACACTTCCAGTGATGTCAGGGGGTGTGGTATATGCTAATGAGTTATGCTAATGAGTCCCCCTAGCTCTTTTTCTACGAAATGACCCCTGTTCAGCTCTTTAAAAGAATCAGAGGGGGGATTCAATACTCTAAGAAGAAAAGTATTCCCTCAAATCCCAATGAATACTCCTGCCTCCCCAATAGTGTTGCCACCTTCGTGTTGGGAAATACCTGGAGATTTGGGGGGGGGTAGAGTCTGAGGAAGGTGGGGTTTGAGGAGGGGAGAGATCTCAGCACGGTACAATGCCATAGAGCCCACCTTCCAAAGTGTCCATCTTCTCCAAGTGAATTAATATTTATCTATCACCTGGAGATCAGTTGAAATCCCAGGAGATCTCCAACCACCACCTGGAGGTTGGCAACCCTACTCCCCAAGGATGCCTGCCACACACCAATTTCCCCTCCCCATTAATTGTCTTATACATCCCTGGCACAAAGGGGTAAAAAAATACATCCATTTTACATAATACTGCTAGGGTTGCCCACTACTTGGAGGAAAAAATGTCCTTCCCTTTAATAAAGGGATGTTACCTACCACCCTGTCATGTAAAGCTTCACAGTGTAAATGTGAGCTCCTTTCAGAAGCAACACATTATTAGCCAGTTTCCCTCAGAAACCATACCCTGACACAACTTCAGTTTCCTCTCCTCAGCCATTCACTCACTATGCTAAACTGCTTTATCCTGCACTAGCCTGCTACCCATGCTTCGCTACGGTATTTAAGTTCTGTAAATCCAGTTATAATACTGATGATGTGTAATTTGAAATGTGACATTTGTTGTAGGAATTCTAATGGAGAAGACTGTAGTGTAAGAAATGAAGTGAGACATACATACCTTTTTTTTCTCTACTGAAGGACCTCTCTCTAGACCACACTGGTGGTTCTGCCCGCAGGAGCTAGGATCACCAGGCTGCTTGGTGAGCTCACTCTGGAGCAGGCCACATAGAAATGTTCATTTAAGAAGCAGTTGTCTGTTAAGTCCACTCCTGCTACCTTCCACAAAAGTGATGGCTTCTCTACTTGTGTTTCTGGATTGTTTTGCTCATATGGAGACTGTGTTGTTCTGAGCACCTCAGGGTGATCTTGCTGGTACTTGGCCTGTGCAGCTCAGTACACTGCAGGAGTACTATGTGCAAATGTCTTTGCCGCATTCCTAAGTTGCCTCCTCCTTGTAGCATTGGCGTATCTGGCTCGACGTTTGCCAGGAGCTTTCTTGGGGGCAGTAAGAGGTGAGAGGTGTGAGGGGGAGTTGGTGTGAGGGAGTGGTGATGTGGTGGACATTTCTTCAGGTTCATGAGGGAGGCACACATCGAAATGGCTCCTAGAAATGTCCTTTACTATCTTCCCATAAATTTTCATATCCTGGCCCTGCTCCTACACTTGACAGACACCGGCCTGTCTGGTGTTGAGGAGGATTGTGTTTAAAGGCATCGGGGAGGTTGAGCCAGCAGCACTGCTAAAGCAATCCTGCTGAGCAAATCTCCCCAGCGGCTGTAAGCATCCCACCTCCTCTCCTACGTCTGACAGGCAGCTGCCTGTCCAGTGTAGGACAGGGAGGGGGGAGGAGTATTAGAAGCCACTCTGGAGGCAGGTCTGGCAGGATCACTAAGGCGTTACTGCTGGGGTGGGCTTTAAGCACCCTGCAACTACTGCTGCACCTGACAGACAACCGCCTGTTAGGTGTAGGAGGTGGGGGGAGTGTGTTGGAAGCCATCCCACCTCCTCTCCTACACCTGATAGGCAGCTGCCTGTCCAGTGTAGGAAGGGGAGGAGGGAGGAGTATTAGAAGCCACTGTGGAGATGGGGCTGCACCTGACAGACAACCGCCTGTTAGGTGTAGGAGGTGGGGGGGAGTGTGTTGGAAGCCATCAGAGAGGCTGGGCCAGCAGCTTTGCTTCACCTCACAGGTGGTTCTTTAGCTAGGAGAAACAACGACTGAGGGGTGACATGATTGAGGTTTATAAG
>NW_015175358.1:1729435-1792503 GCF_001447785.1 Gekko japonicus
CCGGTCCTTCCCCGCCCACCCTGCCTGCCTCCCTGCCTGTCTGGCTGTCTCCCTTCCCCCGCACGCAAGCCCGGTAGATCGCAGAGCGTCTCCTGCGCATGCACAGGAGACGCTCTTGCACTTTCAGGGGGATTTAAACATCCCCCCGAAATTTTTTTCAACTTTTTTTATTTTTGTGCACATGTGGGGACTGGCCCACGTGTGCACAAACCTCCCCCGGCCCCCCAGGTGCCCCCGAAGTGCAGATTTAGATATCCGCACTCCGGGGGCAACTTCAGCATTAGTATAAGGATATGGAGCAGAGGTCCATTAGTGGCTATTAGCCACAAGGTATAGATAGGGGCTCTGGGGCAAGTGATGCTCTGTCTTCTTGGTGCTTGGGGGGGTCAACAGTGGGAGGGCTTCTAATGTCCTGGCCCCACTGATGGACCTCCTGATGGCTCCTGGTATTTTTGGCCACTGTGTGATACAGAGTGTTGGTCTGGATGGGCCTTTGGCCTCATCCAACATTGGCGTCTCTTATGTTCTTATGTTCTTAAGTACTTTTCTCTCTTTCTCACAATACAAGAACTTGTGGGCACTCAATGAAATTGCTGAGCAGTCAGGTTAGAATGGCTAAAAGGAAGTACTTCTTCACCCAAAGAGTGATTAACACGTGGAATTCACTGCCACAGGAAGTGGTAGCGTCTACAAGCATGGACGGCTTCAAGAGGGAATTGGATAAACATATGGAGCAGAGGTCCATCAGTGGCTATTAGCCACAAGGTGTAGGTAGGAACTCTAGGTCTGGGGCAAATGATGCTCTGTATTCTTGGTGCTTGGGGGGCGGGGACAACAGTAGGAGGGCTTCTGATGTTCTGGCCCCTCTGGTGGACCTCCTGATGGCACCTGGTATTTTTGGCCACTGTGTGATGGAGTGTTGGACTGGATGGGCCTTTGGCCTGATCCAACATTGGCTTCTCTTATGGTCTTATGTTCTCTTAGCTCTATCCATTTTTTTACTCTACCTAATTTCCACATTTTCATGAAATAGTGTGACTCCACAGCTGCCACCATGGTTTGTCAGCTCTTCTTAGTACTTATGCAAAACAGTTTATTTTTTTCAGGTTTCTGGGGATGGATGAAATTGTTGCTGTGATTGATAATTAGGGTTGCCAACCTCCAGGTGGTGGCTGGGGATCTCCCAGAATTACAAATGCTCTCCAAATGACAAAGATCAGTTCCCCTGAGGGGAAAAATGACTGCTTTGGATACTGGATTCTATGGCATCATACCCTGATGAGGTCCCTCTGCTCCCCAAACCTCAGCTCCCTTAGGTTAGGAATTTCTGGGTTAGGAATTTCCCACCGAAGAGCTGGCAACCCCACTGAGCCCCAAATAAGCTGGTCTGCTTCCATTTTCTGCTCAGGTCAGCCACTAGTTATAGCCGTGACATATAGCTGGTGGTGGCTATTTGGATCTCGCTTGCTTCCTGTACATACCAATGACCAGTTTTAGATGAGTCCCTGTGTTTAGGTTAGGAAAAGGTTGGTTTCTTTTCCATGAGCTAGAGGCTGAATCAATCATTAACTGAGGTGGTAAATATCTTCAGAGAAAAAAGTTCATTTTTTTCAATTAGGCCTGATTGCTAAGGTGGTCAGTAAGCTACAGGGTGAGATTTTCATGTGTGAACCTTCCACAATTGCAATTGACATATAGAAGTCTATCCTAAGACTGGTGAACATTTTCTTTATCAAGGGCAAGAGCACTCACACAGAGACTGTTATTGCCTCAAGTTTCACCAGGGAGGCATTCATTCAATAGCATCCCTATGTTGTAAGGTTACCAGCTCAGGGTTGGGAAACATCTAGAGTTGCCAAGTCCATCTTCCACTTTGGGGGCGTTCCTGGAAGGGGTGGGGTATCCCCAATGTGATGACGTCACGTTGGGGACGTCTGCTCCCCCCCCCCGGCCGTGCGCTGGATCTCCAGAAACAGCAGTTCCCTGCGCTTAAAGTAGCCGGCAGCCGGCATTTCCCCTTTAAGAGAAGCTGCATTTCCCTTTTAAGAACGAAGCTGGCTTTTCCCTGCAAGCTTGCGGAGTTTGCGCTTGGGATGAAACACGGGTTGCACACCCTTAAAGAGAGAGAGATGGGTGGCTGTGGGTGTTGGGGGTGGCAAACCGGGGGGTTTGGCAACCCTAGAAACATCTGGAGATTTTGGGGGTAGAGCCTAGGGAGAGCAGGGTTTGGGGAGAAGGGGGGGACTCAGCATGGTATAATTCCATTGTCCATTCTCCCAGGCAGCCATTTTCTCCAGGGGAGATTATCTTGATCATCTGGAGATCAACTGTAAGAGCTGGAGATCTCCAAGTGCCACCTACCTGCGTGAAAACTAACTGCTATATGTTACCTCAGAGAAGTCTGAGAACTAACAGTTACTATAGCATCAAAAGCAATGGCATTATGACTACAGAAGTAGAAGATTTGATTCTTGGGGAGGGGCCTAGTTATGAAACCCTACAAAGCACTATGTGCTTAAATCTTTTTCTCATGTTGTTCACATGTGTAGAGAACTTCTTGATTAGGGTGAGAAGTGTCATTGTAATAATCTAAAAAAGGCCAATACTCAATGTGTTACGCTAAGAAAGTCTATTAAAATGAACCAAACCTTGCTTGCCTGGTCATTAGTCACTATGGAAACCATCACTGGGTAACTGTTGAGATATGGATTCTAAGCCTCCAACCAGTGTCATTTTTACAGCAAGAGATGGTGACTCAGATGCATTTTGCTTCCTAGGGTACTTGAGCAGAACTGGAGCCAGCAAAAGGCAAGAAGCCTCATTATACTATAGACAGCAATTCTTGCAATGGAACTGAAAGCACAAGCTACCTCCAGCTGCAAATGTATTCTCTTCAATGTCATTTTAAGTTACTTGGGATCAGCAAACTGGGAAAGTATGCATCTCCATTCATCTAGCAGCAGGCCTACCAATACCCTTTCCCTCCCATTTCCAGCTATTCTGTGCAAATGTTTCATTGTCAAATTTCTGATGTTTGTTCAGTTGATAAGATGCAAATATTAAAGTCAGGCCATGAACAGAAAGAAAAAGCTGACTGGAAGTCCCCAGTTATTCTTTCTATACTGAAGTTCTAGTATGTCCCTAAAGTTCAGGGTGATTTATTGTAATTTTTTAACACAGTAAAAAAATTGAATTACTTGGCAGTGGACTAAAAATTGGTTCCCATTAAAAAAGTGAAAGCCTGTGTATGTTTACTGAGAAGGAAATCCTACTAATTCCAGGAGCTCCTGGACTGGAATCTAGCTGTTCTATTAACCCAGTGAGTAGGGTTGTCAAGTCCCCCGGGGGGGGGAACCCCTGCTCGAGAGGCCCGTTTCCTGCCAGCCCGGATGGGACCACCGGGGGGAACCCCGCCCCTAAAGTGCCAGACGTGCCTGGCGGGATGATGCCACCCGGAGGTTACATCATCACGTCGGGCACATTGCAGGGGGACGCTCTATCATTCAAGGGAAAACTCTATGGTTTCCCCTCGAATGATTGTGGCCCTGCCCCCAACGTGCCCGACGAGATGACGTCACTTCCGGGTGGCGTTATCGCAGCGCGCACACAAAGCGTATGCACAAGAAGGATCCCGGCAGGTTCCTGGACTCCCCCCGCTAAAGCCAAGGTAAGACTTGGCAACCCTACTAGTGAGGCTTACTCCCAAGTAAGTGAACATAAAAGGCATGCTTAATCATGGGATGGCAAGGCCACTCTCAGTGAGCCCTGGGGCTGAAGTGGTTTAAATCTGGATCTGCCTAGTGTTACACTACTCCCACATGGTAACTATTTATTTTACTTTATAGCCTGCCTTTCTCACTGAGACTCAAGGAAGATTACATAGTATGAAATGATACAGTCAGACATAAGGCAAGCAATGAATGATACAATAGATGTAGGATTACAAAGTCAGAAAACAATGCAAACAACAAATTGTCTGAGGCAAGTTATACTATTAACAATGCAGAAAGGGGTAGCGTTTAAAGCCACTGTGAATGCAGAGCTATTCACACTGGCCATAGAGCACCTACACAGCAGTTTCCCCAGCAGGTTCCTTGCCATAGCCCCCCACTGCCACCATTTCCCCACCCCACAACTGGAGAGCTTTAAAAAAAATTAATTGACACACAGGTACAGCAGAATAACCTTATCCTTATACTAATAGCCAAGTTGCCCCCGTGAGTGCGGATCGCTAAATCCGCACTCCGGGGGCACTTGGGGGGGAGGGGGAGGTTTGTGCACACGTGGGCCAGTCCCCACATGTGCACAAAAATACCAAATGTGGGGGGGAAATTCGGGGGGATGTTTAAATCCCCCCCGAAAGTGCAAGAGTGTTCTGTACGCATGCGCACAGAACGCTCTGCGACCGCTGCTGCCGCTTGGGAGGGAAGCGGGATCGGCTCGCAGCTCGGCCCTCGACTGGGGGGGGGAAGCCGCCGTTGCCGCTTGGGCCCTCGGCTGGGGAGAAGCCGCCACCGCTGCCATTGCCGTCGCTTGGGCCCTCGGCTGGGGGGTGGAAGCCGCAGCCATTGCCGCCGCCGCTTGGGAGGAAGCGGCGAGCGCTTACCTGGTTCTTCCTCCGCCGCCTGTTGTTCCTCCCCCACCCCCACCCCCACCCCCGCGAGTTTCACGGGTCTTTCTCTTGTAATGATCTATTGGCACGATAGGCTAGATCCCATTTTTATTTTTCAAAATAAGTCTCTAGACTTTTTTGTTACAAAATGTGCAGCCTGCACCTTTTACCTTATAATTCCACAGCGCAAAGGCCTAGAGACTTCCTTTTCCCCCCAAAAATGAAAGCTCGGAATGAGTAGATTGTGGCAAAAGGTCATTATAATGTTATTGTGCTGTTGTGATAGGTCCAATTACTGATTTTTTTTTTAAATCCCAAAAAAATCCCCACAGTTGGGGTGAGGGTAATGGCAGCTGTGGAGACTGAGGCAAGGAAAATAATGCCGATGTGGACAGAACCTGCAAAAATGCACACCTTCCCTTCCACATGACTGTGAAATTTCCAAAAATAGGGGGTAAGGTAATTGAAAATGCTTCTGAAAACAAACAGCATTGTTATAAGGAAAGCCAAGATGGAGCAAAACATCCTTGTGGAAATAGCCCTAATCTGACACCATATGGCACTAAACCATTGGGGTTAAAGATGAAAACGAAAGCTTTGACTGAGTGCACTTGAATTAATGCCGATGCCAGAGTGGGGGAGATGAGTACGTCACATCAGAATCATCTCACTTATCTGATCTCCTAAATAAATGGCAAAAATGCTGCATTAAGAATTATTTTTGCGCAACTCTGGGAGTTGAGGAATTCATTCACCATGAATTTTGAACAACAGAGTCCAAAACATGCTAAGACAGTAACAATTGTTGCTGTATGAACTCCCTCTAGTGGAACGTATAGGCCAATTTCTCTTTTGAATAATGACTACAAATTATTTGCAAAAATTATTTCAGAAAGATTAAAGATTTATTTGAAGGATGCTATTGAAGAAGAACAAGCTGGATTTTTTACCAAACAGACAAATAAAGGATAACATAAGAATGGTGATTGATGAGATTGAGTATTATGATGAACACCCAGAGAAGGAGGTTGGTTTTTTCTTTGTTGATGCAGAAAAAGCTTTTGACAATTTAAATTGGGACTTTATGTATTGTGTTATAGAAAAAATGGATATTGGAGAACCATTTACAAATATAATTGAGGCAATTTATTCGGAACAAAAAGCAGCATTAGTAATTAACACAGAGGTGACAGAACATTTTAAAGTTCAAAAGGGGACGAGACAAGGGTGTCCTTTGTCCCTGTTACTATTTATATGGATTTTAGAAGTACTGCTTGGACGGATCAGAGAAGATAAAGAAATTAAGGGATTAACCAACAAAGGTTTCACATATAAATATAGAGCTTTTGCAGATGATGTAATGTTTTTGGTGGAAGATCCTATATGGAAATTACCGTTGCTCATAGAGAAAATAAAAGAATTTGGAGACTTAGCAGGATTCTACGTAAACAAAAATAAATCCAAGGTGATGTGTAAAAATATGACTGGTGTGAAACAGGAGGAACTACAGAAATCAACACAATGCGAAGTAGTTAAAAAAGACTAAATATTTAGGTATTGACCTGACAATGAAAAATATAGATCTTTTAAAGAACAATTATGACAAACTTTGGCCTCAAATTCAACAGGATATAAAAAAATGGAATACATTGAATTTGTCGTTATTGGGTAGAATTTCGGTGGTTAAAATGAATATTTTACCACGTTTGATGTTTCTATTTCAGACTATCCCAATAGTGAAAGACTCAAAGATTTTACATTCTTGGCAAAAAGAAGTTTCAAAATTTGTATGGGCTGGAAAAAAACCCAAGGATTAAGTTGAAGATTTTATGTGATGCAAAAGAAAGAGGAGGATTTCAATTACCAAACTTTAGATTGTATCACAATGCAGTCAATGTTCCCTCTAAGCTGTGGAGTCTTGTGAGCAGAAATTCTACTTTGTGAGCGACTGGCATTAAAGTTGCGAGCGAGCGATTGGGCTGCTGCATAAATTAGTTTGCTCTGGAGCCATCCTTCCTGAGCTAAGACAAAAATGTGTGAGCCGGAGGCTAAAAAACTGTGAGCTAGCTCACACTGACTCAGCTTAGAGGGAACACTGGATGCAGTATGTCTAACATGGTTGGAACAATGGATTACTTTGGACAATAGAAAACTGTTGGCATTAGAAGGTCATGACTGTAAATTTGGATGGCACGCATATCTATGGTATGGAAAAACAAAAAATGGACAGTTTTTTAAAGCACCATTATATTAGAAGAACGTTATTTGATATATGGACTAAATATAGAATTTATTTATTTATTTATTTATTTATTATATTTATACCCCGCCCATCCCACAAGCGGGCTCAGGGCGGCTAACACAGCGGTACAGTGTACCTAATTGACATACATAAAACTTTAAAACTCTATAAAATCTCATAAACAAATACTTTAAAACATGAATTAACAGTTTCCGCTAAAGTGCATACAGTACACGCATTAGATGGCGCACTTCCAACTCTCCTTCTGCATTATTACACCGCTCATCATCCCTCGCGCCGGAAGGCCTAGCGATATAGAGGACCAGATCTAGGATCCCAGTCTTCACTAGGATCATTGGTGGTAACAGTGGTGGCGGCTCCTATTGGAAAGCCTGGTGGAAGAGCTCCATCTTGCAGGCCCTGCGGAACTGTAAAAGGTCCCGCAGGGCCCTGATCTCCTCCGGGAGCTCATTCCACCAGTAGGGAGCCGCCCCAGAAAAAGCTCTGGTCCTGGTGAGCCTTGCATCCTTGGGGCCCGGGATAGTCAACCGGTGTTGGGCCCCAGACCGTAGTGCTTTCTGGGGTATATATGGGGAAAGGTTCTTCTCGGATGAGAGACCACTCTGGATAGTACCGGCAGAAGTAATCAAGCCTTATTCGATTTACAAAGGAGAGGATTGGTTACAATATAGAGACATTTTGAAACCTGCTGGGAATACATTTGATATGAAAGCAGAAGAAGAATTGGACTTTAAGTATGGTTGGTTACAATATAGACAGATTTATGACTTGTTTAAAACGGACAAAAAAGATTTTGGGTTTAGGAAAAAATATAATGAAATTGAAAATTTGTGGTTGGAGGGAGGTAAAAAGATGATATCTAAGATGTATAATATTTTGTTAAAATGGTATACATAGGATGAAACAGTTAAGGATCAGATGATAAAATGGGCAGTTAACATGAATAAGGAAATATATATGTCATCTTGGGAATTTTTATGGGAAAATGCAATGAAAATATCAACATGTAATAATTTAAAAGAAAATTGCTATAAGATGATGTAGATGGTATATGACAACCAAAAAGATAGCAAATATAAGTAGCAGTATGTCAAACAAATGTTGGAAATGTAAAAAAATAGAGGGCTCTTTTTACCATATGTGGTGGACGTGTGACAAAGCAAAAAACTTTTGGACTGAGGTCCATACAGAGATGGAGAAAATTATGAAAGGTAAAATTAGGAAGGAACCGGATGTCACGGCAGGACCAGGGGGCGTGACGCAAGCAAGCAAAAGTCCAGAAGCAGTCCGAGGTCAAGCCGAGCAAATCAGGCAGCGAGGTTCAAACAGGTTTAAATCACAGTCCAAAAGCAGGGTCAGACATACCAGAGTTTCAAGTCCATAAATCACAACGATACCAGAGGAGTCAGAGATGAACGCAGAGTCAACGAAGCCGAGGGTCAAAAGCCGAGGATCAAGCCGATAATAATTCCACAAGGTCTGGAGCAGAGATGCAAGGATTCAGGTCCTGACAAACGACGTTTGCCAGCACAAATGACTGCTGGCAACAGACTTGCAGATATACAGTGCTAGCTAATCAACTCATTAGCTAGCCAGGAGTGAGGACAGGATCCTGTCAGTAATCAGGGCTAAGAGATCTTCTGGCACGCATGCGTGCATTCTGCCTTCGCTCTCTCAGTTGCTGTCTCCTTACATTCCGGAGCCTGGTTACAGGTGGGGGCGAGTCTGATGATGAATTACTGGGCTGCAGCAGAGACTGATCCCTTGCAGGTGTTCCCTGGGAGGCTCTATCCTCCTCACCACTTAGATAGCTTTCAGCTACAGGATCCAGTCTTTGCCTTTCTGCTGCAGTACTGTCCTCAGGAGCCTGTAAGTCCACAGGCTCCTGGCTGGCAGGTGCCTCCTCAGGGGCATCAGCAAGGGCAGGCATGACATCAGCAGGGGCAGGCATGACACTGGAAATGCTACTTCTGGGACTTCAAATGGAAGAAGTCAACATTGCAAAACGGACTCTGATGTGGTATATGATTACAACTGCTAGAATGACATATGCTCAATGCTGGAAACAAGAAAGAGCTCCCGGAATTTGGGAGTGGTTAAAAAAGTTACTTTTTATGGTTAAAATGGATAAATTGACAAGAAAGCTGAAGAATCGGGAAGCAGAAGAATTTTTTACAGACTGGAAAGACTTTAAAGAATACTTAGAGAAATACTGGGATGTTAAAAACAATCTATTTTGCTTTGATAACTATTGATGATAGAAGGACATTAAGAACAATAGTTAAAAGATATGTTACCTGGAGAATTTTGTTAACGAAAGAGGGGGGAAAGGGAAAAGTATAAGAGTTGGGCCGGAGGTTGGAGCACTGCGGGAAGTCAGAAGGGGGGGGGTTATTAGGAGAAAGGGATATATGACAATGTGTAAGGCGATGTATAATATGACTTATTGATCCTAATAAAATTGTTTTTTAAAAAATAATAAAAAAGAATTATTTTTGCGCAACTCTGGGAGTTGAGGAATTCATTCACCATGCATTTTGAACAATTGTTGCTGTATGAACTCCCTCTAGTGGAACGTATGGTCTCTAGATCACCAATGCTAAAACTGTGCTGTGAATTAATTCACTTATGACAAAATCTCCCACAGACTACAACAGATGCTGGGCTGCTTAATTATTAGGTTAGGCAGTAAGGCTGCTGCATAAGAATAATTAACATATTTGATGACATGATGGTAAACCATTTTGTTTCCCTACCTACACCCTTCCACCTTCTAGATCAGGAATGTCCATTGCAGATGATTACAAAATTCGACAGAGAGCAGATTAACAAATGACGGGAGGGACAGGGAAAGGCATTGTAATTACAAGGGATAGGCATGCAGTGCAATCCTATACAGGTTTGTTTAGAAATAACTCCCATCGGCTTCAGTGGATATATTCCTATATGCATGCAACACAAATTGAGAAGCACGGTACCATCCTACCTGTCCTTCCACTTTTTGGCCCTAATTACTAATCACAAGTTTTAGATGTTAACAAGCAGTAGCTCCAGTCGAATTAATAGTCCTTGTCTTTTCTTTGTACAAAACACAGCAAGTTCTCAGCCCTCTCCAAAACAGAAAAACAGCATTGCATAGAGGAAAAACAGAATGTAAAAAATTGGAAGGGGTTTAAAGATCATCCAGTCCAACCCCCTGTACCATGCAGGACTACGCATCAAAATACAGAGGCTAGATGGCCATCGGACAGCCATGCTGATTCTGTGAACTTAGGCAGATCATGAGAGGGAGGGTAGGAAGGGTTGCCTCAGTGCTTAGTTCTTGTGGCCCTTTCTTACACACCCAGGGAAATGCTGATCACTACTTTGGGCTCAGGAAGCAGTTTTTCTCCAGGCCAGTTTGTCCAGTGATCCTGGAGGCTTTTTGCCATCTTCTGGGCATAAAAGAGGGCTCACTGGGGTGTGTGGGCGGAAGGTATTTGTGAATTTCCTGCATTGTGCAGGGGGTTGGACTAGATGACCCTGGAGATCCCTTCCAACTCTATGATTCTATCAGCGCTGTGCAGCCCTAGTTTGTGCATGTTTACTAGAAAGGTCATTGTGTTCATTTGGCTGTACTCACAGGTAAGTGTGGATAGGACTCCAGCCATCATTTTCTTACTTGGCATATCATCTTCAGCTTAATGCAGCCTCACAGCTGCATGTTATCATAGCAAGCTCCCCTACATCAGGCACCGTGTACTTGAGCTGACGGAACATGATGTTGAGCTAGCTGGGAAATCAAAGGAACAAAAAGCATCAGGTTTAGTGTGTGCATCTAGAAGAGAAGGGTTTTTTTTTTTTTTTTTAAATTGAATCAAGAACCGGAAAAGTTAGTTACAAACAAAATATAGGGCCAGTTACTAAAAACAATAAAAACAAAATAATATTCAGTATAACCTGAATATTATCAAAAAGACATGTATTTATTATCAAATAGTTAAAAACCATTATGGGCCCAATTGTAGCCTCATTACAGAATAAAAGTATACAATGAACACAAGTAGGAACTCTTGCGACCCAATGCATTTTGGCCCAAACAGGCCTTCTTCAGTGGTTAAGCAATATCTGTACGCATAGGCTCATGATACAATAGTAAGACAATTACCAAGTTAATATGGGACCAAAAAAGGAGTTTTATAGTAACAATCAATTGACTCAAGGCATAGGAATATTTATGAGGCCTCCTGAAGTCTAGCCTTGTGTCATAGTCATATGCATACATGCTGAATGATGTCGCGCCTGTATGCCTTCCAATCTTGGTCCAGAAGATACAGGTGCAAACAAATAATCAGAGCCAAGGTACCATAAATGGTGTGCATCTATCCTTCCATTGGAAGGCCAGCCATTCATGACATCTTTTCACTGTGCTGAAAGAGCAAGAAGACTTGCATTTGCTGACATTCCCTTTGCTATACAGCTGTTATAGGTCAAGGAGCCCTAGCCTTTATTTGCATGTGGTCATCTTAGGTAGGAAAGTACAGTGACATTCCAGGATTAATGGCAAGCTGCTGTCATTAGAGATGCTCTTGAAAGTATACTTTGGCCCTGTCCACACGAGGGGTTTTGGGCCGGGAGTGGGTCGGATCGGGGCCGGAGCAAACGGGCGTGATCCCACTGCAACATCTGGGCAGCGTTGCACACCCGTCCCCGATCCGGCCCTTCCCCCGAAGAGACACATCAAAAATGAACCACCTACCGAGGTGGTTCATCCACGACGGCCGCATCAATGCCGGCCGTGGGATCGCTGGCCCGTCTTTCTGCCGGCGCATCCCCGGCTCCTGCCTGAACTGCGCATGCTCAGACATTAATGCTAGTAAAACAAAAGTATTACAAAGAAAAGTACACATAATTTTTGAATTCCTAGCAATCTGTTAAAGCTCTGATCCCATACTAAAAGCCACCAAGGGAATAAGATCACACGTAGGGTTACCAGGTCCCCCCCCCCGGCCACTAGCTGGGGATGGGGGCGGGCGGGCAGGATTGCCAGATCCAGGTTGGAAAACTCCTGGAGATTTGCAAGTGGAGCCTGGGGAGGGGAGGGATCCCATAGAGTCCATCTTCCAAAGCATCCATTTGCTCCAGGGGAACTGATCTCTGTAGCCTGGAGCTGAGGTGTAATTCCAGGGGACTCCCAAGCAATGCTCCCTCTAAGCCGTGGAGTCTTGTGAGCAGAAATTCTACTTTGTGAGCTAATGGCATTCAAGTTGTGAGCGAGCAGTTTGGCTGCTGCATCAATCAGTTTGCTCTGGAGCCATCCTTCCTGAGCTGAGACAAAAATGTGTGAGCCGGAGGCTAAAAAGCTGTGAGCTGGCTCACACTAACTCAGCTTAGAAGGAACACTGCTCCCAAGTCCCACCTGGAGGCTAGGTAATTGTCTTGATTGGTCATAGGATCAGGCTGCATCAATGTTGCACTGATTCACTGGTTATCTTCATTTCTGTCTAGGAGTCTACAGTTGCCAACTGCCTGGAGAAAACAGTGCCTTCTCCCTTTAATAAAGGCATAATGGCCTGTTATTTTCCAGGTGATGTTACTTAACCTCCATGTCATGGAAAGCTCCAGCTGCCCATTTCCATACATTATGCCTCTATTAAAGGGGCAGGGCATTCTTCTCCAGACCTTAGTTCCAGATAATCCCATCTGTGTTAATCAGATGGGATCTACATAATGTAGCAAAATAGGAATGATCACCCTGAATGAAATTTCATCTAGGCCATTCTTGTTCTTGTGCATTAAGCAATCACCACAAACTAGGTCTCCACAGGGGAAGCAGTCTGCCCCAGATGGCTCAGTCTCTGACCCTGTGAAACTTGGGTTACCAACAGGCCTGGAGGAAAATATCCTGTTCCTTTAATAGAGTTTTAATGTGTGGAAACAGGCAGCTAGCGTTTTTCATGGAATTGAGGAAAGTAAGATCACCTGATAAATAACAGCCTATTAAGCCTCAGGTCAGTTTTTTCTTCAGGCTCTGGCAACCTTAAATGAGAAATAATTAATGCATTGAAAAATAAAGAAGAGCCAGAGCTGGGATGGGCAGTGGAAGCCCCAGTAGAAAGTAATAACTTTAAAACAAGAAAAGCAAAATGGGATAAGGAAAGCATGATCAATCTCCTGCTTTTCAGAGGAATAATTTAAAAATTCTTTTTTTGCAGAGAGATTCCGCCACAAGCAGAAGGAACTACCTTGCTGACTTTTTTTTGCCACTTATTCCGGGATGTCAATACTGGATGGAGTCACTGCAGGATGTAGGTCCAATATTCTAACTGAACTTCTGGAGTAATTTTAGAGAAGATCAAAGCATCATTCTGGAGGGACAGCATCTTTACTGGCCGTGCTCAAAGCAAAGGTATTCCATCCTACCCAAGGCAACTAGAAATGGGATACATGCATCCATCCATCCATTTGTTTGTTTGAAACCCACTTTCAGCCGAACTTTGTTCCCAAGTCAATTTCCAACCACTGAAAATCAATATAGATGACTAAAATATCATTAAAAAGCCACTCAGAACAGCATGTCCTTGGTCACCAGTTTTAGGATTTGAAAAGGCCCTTGGAAAGAACCACCTACTTCTTCTTGTCCAATAGGCACTCCTAGCCAGGGGGCAATGACCACAGCTGGGTGACTGAATCAACATCTGCTCCTACCATTATTGCCAAGCAGTCAGCACCATGGCTGTCCACCCATTCATCTTCCCCAGAGCTGCCCACCTACCTCTTTCCCCTCTCTTCAGTGACCTAGAAGGGCTCATCATCGGCAGTGTCAGACCAGAAAGTTCTTGATTCTAACCCTGCTGACTCTGATTTCTGTCCCTCCGGATATTACCCTTCCCTCTCCTACATTTTGTTAGCACAGATGATGCTCTGTGGCTTGGCATGCCCTCCAGCATTTGGTAGATGAAACAAGATGCTCCAACAGAGCTTTCTTGGTATGACAATCACAAGTGAGGGACAGCTGAAAAGGTTAGGTTCCAAACAAGGATGGTCAAAGCATACCTAAGCCGATATCCTCCTCTCCCCACCCAAAGAGGTCAAAATATAAACTTGGTTGATTTCCCCTCTCATCTATAATCATGCTTTATACATCTACAATATATTTTCAGTGGGCAAAAGGAAGAGTAGTTAAAAATAAACAACACGGCTTCTCTCCCCTCATTTACCACTGAAATGAGAGTAATAGGGAGTCATCAAAAGCAGAGCTACATTATGACTTTTGAGGGCCCTAGACACTTTTGCCTTAACAAATCCCTTCCACCATAATAATATCAGTATCAAGAGTTATTTTTTAAATAACTTTAAATAAATATTTTTTCCCGGTTTAGGCAACATTTAATAGATTTTTGTGGGCCCTAAATTTTTATTCTTTTCTGATGTGAGGAAAAAACTAAAACATTTTCTTTGACCCTAAACATTCATTTTCTTCTTCTGATTTTAAAAGAAATTAAAACAGGTCCGTGGGCTCCTAAAAGTATTGTGGGCCCTAGGCACTGTGCCTTCTGTGCCTAAAAGATAAGTTGGCCCTGGTCAAAGGGTAACCACATGCAAACAATTGTATGAAACCCTTTTCTGTTTAAGACAAATTCTTGTCATGCAGTCCAAAAAGCGCTTATCCAGCCTCTGTAGTCAGGACTGCAGCCATAACATTATACACTGAGAAACAGAAGGAATGTAATGTATCTTAATTTTATTTTGATCTGACACTGTTACACATTTCATTCTAAGATGCCAGTTGGATAAATGTGGACGAGGTGTTCCTCCTTTAATGGCAATGCAGAAAGCAGAAACATATGAATCACTGTCAAGACTGGAAAAGGTAATAAGGGCTGGTCTATAACAATTTGTTCTGCACATCTCCATCTTCAAAGAGGCACATTTCATATTGTGTAAAAAGGCAAAATATGAGTGCTGTCAAATTTGAGAAGTTCAAAACAAAGGTACAATCTTGATCATTTTACTACCTTCCATTCCCCCCAAAAAAACTCAGACTGCAATCCTATGAACTCTTACCTGGCAATAAGTCCTATAGAGCACAGTAATATTTACATTTGAGAAAGCATGCATAAGGATCAGCCTGTGGATTATTTCTTTTATAAACAATACTGCAAGATGGTCCACTTATCTATATTAGGGCAGTAGTTCTGTTATTTGTTGCAGATGCTTAAAGAGGACAATGTTGTTTCAAAAAGCATCAGAAATATCTCCTCCCAAATTAATTGTTAGGAAAGAAACGGGTCAGCTGCCAAAGTGAAGAATGACCGTCCTTGTTGTGTGCATTGTTTGAGGAAGGAATACATATATCAAAGACGTTCTCTGTCACATACAGGGTACTTTAAATAAGTCTCCATTCTGGGGGATGTAATTTGCTGTTATAATACTTTTGACTTTGGCAGAATAAATTCAACCCAGCTTGTCCTGCATTTCAGAGGAAATCTACTTGCAAGGCCCCTGCTGCCGTCGAGGTCACAATGAAAGGAGGATGTCCTTAAAGTGCGCCCATCAGCATCTGCAAGGTAGCAGTACTCACCCAACATAAAAGTCCTGTGGCATCTTAAAGACTAGCAAATCCATTGTCACCACCCTCCAGGTGGCATCTGGAGATCTCCTGCTATTACAATTGATCTCCAGATGACCAAGATCAGTTCCCTGTGTCTCAAATTACACACGAAAAAGGCAGGCCCATTTGTTTAAACACAGGGGATTCCATATGAGCCACTTTCCCAGTTGTATTTATTCTTGAATGTTCATTGGGCCTTCAAGGAGCTTGTATGGTTCTCCTAGGGTCACCCCCGCATGCCAAAAGAAAAAGTGCTGGGCCTTTAAGAGAGGCTTGATGTGTAGAAGCTTTTGATGGCATCGAGGTAAATAACATCACCTGTTAAATAACATCCCATTAAAGGGACATGAAATGGTTTTTTTTCAGGGTAGTTGGCAACCCTAGTTTCTCCTCTCAATATTATCTGCACAAGAGCTCTTGAGGCTTGATTATTGTAGCCATTCTGCTGCTCCTGAAGACAAGTCAGAAACTTCAGTTGGTAAAAAATGCAGCAACCACTGTGTTATTTAGGGTGAACCACTGGGAGCATATTATTCCCATTTTAAGATCTCTTCAGTGGGTCTTTGTTTCTGGGTTCAGTTAAAGTGCTGGTGCTTAACCTTTAAAGCCTTTCATGAGCTGGACTCTTCTTCCTGTATTTAACAACTCCATTCTACCCAGTGGAGCCTTCTCTCTGTCCCTTCCCTTGTTAGGAGATGATCGGCTCCTGCCAGGCATAACACCAAAGCCAACCACCATTCAGACTTCAGAATTTACAGCTAAACAGTATTGATCAAGCACAACAGCCCATGCTCATTAAAAACAGCTGCTGCCTATACTGTTATAAAGTCAGGGTTTTAATCTAGTGGTATCGATCAGGTGTGGATTAAAGACACATGAAGCAATCCTAATTGCATCTACTCTGAAATAAGCCCCACTGCATTGAGCAGGGCTCACTCACAGGGTAAGTGTGCCCAGGATTTCAGCCTTAGGATTTTTCTTTGTGGTTTGGACCTCATGGCAACTCAGGGTCAGAGCAACTTGGCAGTATACAGCTGGATGAGCTATCATGACATTTAAACTACAGTTCGGAGTTTAATATCAAGGCCACCCGTCCATTGTGAAATACCATATGCTATGAAATCTCTAAAGTAGTTAGCCCTGCACTTATCCTAATTGATTATCTAGCATATGGGCCGCCTCTGCTCAACCTGTAACCTGTAAGACTGTGTTTTACCATTTACGCTGGGCCCTCCAACTGGCTCCCTATCTGTCTTGGGAGGATCTTGCCATGGTAATTCACTCAACAATCACCTCGAGACTGGACTACTGTAACACACTGTATGCAGGGCTACCTTTGAAGATGCTTTGGAAGCTACAAGTGGTTCAGAATGCAGCTGACCGATTGCTGACAAGAGTGTCCTGGTCAGCACATGTAACACCTATCCTACGGCAGCTGCACTGGCTCCCAATTAGTTTCCAGTGCCAATTCAAGCATTGGTACTTACCTTTAAAGCCCTAGATGACATGGGACCCTCATGCCTTTGAGACCGCTTCTCTCAGCATGATCCGCCCCATCTTCTCTAGCCTTTGTCTTGGAATTTATTGAAGGTCCCTGGTCCATGAGCTGCCCACCTTGCATCAAAAAAGGTGAGGGCCTTCTCAGTAGTGGCCCGTGGAACCAGCTGCCAAAAGAGGTGCATGCCTTGTGGGACCTCCATAGGTTCCACGGGGCATGCAAGGCTGCTCTTTTTCAGGTGGCCTTTGGGTGATTGTGTACCAAGCAGCTGGTATACTTCAGCTGTGTCTTCACCATCCACGCATCCTACCCTGCTTGATAGTGGATAGATTTTAATGGGGAAAGATTTTTAACCATTCTATATTTTAAAGATTATTTATTGTACCTTTGTATTGTTTTTATTGGAGATTTTGAGGAGCAGCTTGCAAAACACATCAAGAAAAACAATAAAAAAATTTAAAAATATATCCGGAGCAGGAAAACAGCCAGAAAAGCCTGTTGATGACAAAGAAATAAAGGGATTGCTATAGAAAGATGGAGAGATGGCAAAGAAGCTCTATGACTTTTTTGCTTCTGTGTTCACTGTGGAAAGTGTGGGGCAAGTACCCACACCACAACCCCTATTTTCAGGAAGAGAGCCTGAAAAATGGAGGCAAATTGAGGTGACCAGAGATGAAGTTCTAGACCTATCAGGGAAATTAAAAACTGATAAATCTCCAGGTCCTGATGACATACATATGAGAGCTCTTAAGGAGCTCAGATGTAAGATAGTTGATCCACTAACCAGTATGTGTAACCTATCACTAAATTCAGCCGCTGTACCAGAAGACTGGAGAGTAGCAAATGTTACACAACTTTTAAAAAGGGATCCAGAGGGGATCCAGAAAATTACAGCCAAGTCAGCCTAATGTCTGTCCCAGGCAGATTAGCAGAAACTATAATCAGATAGAATTTTTAGGCACTCAGAGGAACAAAGCCCACTGAGGGAAAATCAGCATTGCTTCTGCAAAGGGAAGTCCTGCCTCACCAACCTTTTGGAGTTCTTTGAGAAAATGAACAAGCACATAGACAATAGTGATCCAATAGACATTATATTTTATTGTTTGTCTTGATGTGTTTTGCAACCTGCTCCTCAAAATCTCTTTTTGCATGCCTAATTATTAACTTACATTCCTTTTGCCAAAGCCTGTAGTCCCTCCTGTTAAATTCAGTGGGGAAGACCTTCCACTTGTATAAAGAAGCCTCTTTACTTTATATAGCTTCCTTTTGTTGTTAACTATGCAGGACTTTTTTAGACTTGGCAGTGCCTTTCCTAACCTGTGGAATGCATTCTCTTTGGGCTTCAATTACTGTGGTATTAAATAGTTTCTAAGCATCCTCTAGGGATTTGACTCTCTTGTGTTTCCCTTCAGCTTCCTTCTTACCATTCCCCTCATTTGTAAAGTTCCCTCTTTTGAAAACAAATGTGACAGTTTTGGACTTTAGGGGTAACTTTCCTTTGACCTGAATGCTGAACTTAATAGCATTGTGGTCACTGTTCCCAATTGGTCCAATTGGTGTTGTGCTGCCCCAGCCAGCGTTTTAAACTGTAGTTAAGTAGAACTGCCATATATCTTTAAGAGCAGTGGTCCCTGGGAATTGAAGTCTTTAGTTAGACATCCCACAGCATCTGGCACACAGACGCGTGAGGATTCGAGTTTTATAGCTCTCTTCCCGTGGTCTTTGTTCTCTTTAAATGGCAAGGAGATGGGAACGTGCAATCCTTTTCACCATGAGCCAGTGAACTGAATTAGATTACAAAAGATGTGAACTTCACCAGTTATTCACTCTGATTGACTGTAAGTAAGGACATCTTCTGAATGCATATGGAATTTAATAAAAAGTGATTTAATTCTACTTTGTTCTGGCCGTGTGTTGATCATGTTCAGAAGGCGCTGTTGACTTCCAGCTTAGCACTAGATGGAACAGGTGTAACAACCTCTACATCTCTCACCAGGTCTTCTCGCTCAGAACCAGGATCACCCCCCTCTGTTTGGCTCTGTGACCTACTGTTCCAGTGCACAGCCATTTATGATGTCTAGGAATCTTATTTCTACAGCATGACTTCAGCACATGTTGCCAATCTCCAGGTGAGGCTGGAGATCACTCAGAATTACAGCTGCTCTTCAGATGTCAGAAATCAGTTCCCCTGGAGAAAACGGTGGACTTTGTATGCCGCTGAGGTCACCACAGCAAATTGATGCTGAGTGGCAAGGCCAGGGCACCTGCTCAGAGCCTCTTTCTAGAGCTCCTTGTATTTCTTTCCACAATGGGCCTTATTCCTAATAAGTTATATAAATTGCATCTCAACCAAAGAGTTTGTAAAAGAAATATTAACTGGCTACCTTTTTTCAAGATGTAATTTTTTTGCACGTTTACTTTATACTCCTCCCTTTTCACTAAGACTCAAGGTGGATTGCTCAACTGAAAACAATGCAATTAGGATAGTGCAATACAGTTTTGGCTTCAACCCCCATGATTAAAAATAAATGAATAAATACCTCTCTTACCAGAAATAGCTTACCCTATCCATCCGTTCTCCAAATCACAGTTGAGTTTCAAGTCTTCAAAGAGGATTTCCTGAAATTGGGGGCATTACAGTTTAAAAATGAATGGAACATCAGTAATGTTGCCAGATTATCCCAGGGCTGCTGAGCTGCAAACACTATAGGATTAAGCAGTAACCAGAGACTAAATGGCAAGTAGTAGAAGGGAAAATGTCACTGCTCATTCAGTTTTCACTCAAGCAAAAATATACACACTACAGTATACATCTACTATATAGTCTGAATTTATTGGCATTGCTTCAGAATATTGTGGAAAGTGGAACTTGGAAAAAACCTGAACATATCTAGCAACACAATGTTATCTTTTCAACAGAAGAGGGGAAAGCATTTATGAAAACAGCTATTTATTAAAACAATGTTCAGCCATTTTCATCCCACCCTTCTGTCATGGAACTCAGGACAGCACACAATTATTCTCTCCCCCACTTTATCCTAACAACACTTATGAGGTAAGTTAGACTCAGAGAGTGACTGGCCCAGGTTCATGCAGTGAGCTTCATGACAGAGTGAGGATTTGATCCTGGGTCTTATCAGCTCTGACCCAACACACTGTCATTCTGCTGGGGGCAGAGAAAGGTGAGGCAATCTTGCACAATACCCCTACTCACTGCAGCCCCAACTCACATAGATTTTGTCCACTAGCAACGCCTTATGGAGGTCAAAAGGGCTGCTGAGGAAAGGTGTAGTGGTTAAGTGTGTGGACTCTAATCAGTTTGGTGTAATGGTTAAGTGTGCAGACTCTAATATGGGAGAACCGGGTTTGATTCCCCACTCCTCCACTTACACCTGGCTGGATGACCTTGGGCAAGCCGTAGTTCGGATAAGAGCTGTTCTTGAAAAAGAGCAGTTTCTGTCAGAGCTCTCTCAGCCCCACCTACCTCACAGGGTGTCTGTTGTGGGGAGGGGAAGGAAAAGGGGTTTGTAAGCCACTCTGAGACACCTTTGGGTAGTGAAGAGCGGGGTATAAATCCAATCTCTTCTCTTCTTCTTCTTCGGCTAGCAGAATGGCGATAGGATATGACTGAGTAATCACTACACCACATTGGGTCTCAACGACTATTTTCAGAAGCCAATTAATGAGTTGATGGTGCTTGCTGGTTGTACCTCAGGGTTAAGTATTGTCAGTAGGCTTATTCAAAGCCAAAGAGGAATTAAACAAGGGTATGTGAATTCTTTGTGGGATTGTTTTATATTATAACAGTAAAAGAAACTCCTCATGCAAACTAGTCTGTGAATTTTACGGCCATTTATTTACACTACAGTGCCATCTGGTGTAACAACACTGCTAATATTTTACACACATGCTTTATAAACTTATAATGGAACAATGGCCACACTTTCAAGGATAATCACAATTTTAGAGCTGTGTTATAAGAAAATACAGAGTTCTAGGTACGCAGAGAATCAAAAGTCAAACGCAGAACCAAGGAGGTGCACAACCCAATCATAAGCATGCTCCCTCAGTACATAGTGAAGCTGACTTCAGTTATGACATATTATGGCCTAAATAATTATTTGGTTGCAGTTGTTTTAAACGTACTAATGAAATCTTGAAATTGGGACTTACGGGTATATATAAATAATTTTTATTAAACTATTTCATATCCCAGTTTTTCTTGCTGCTCAAGATGGCTTACATGTCACAGTTAAAACATTAACTTTTTAAATTTTATCTGTTAACTATTTTTAAGTTGTTTTAATATTAACAATAATGTTTTAACTGTGATGCATAAGCTTCCTTGAGCCACAGGGAAAGGTGGGATAGAAATATTTTTATCCCTCCCTTCTTCAATCGAGCTTAGGGCAGCGAGCTAAGGAGGAGGCAGAAGGTGAGAGGCCATGGAATTAGACGCGCAATCTCTGGATTTGAATGCACATTGAAATTACTGATAATAATTTTGCAACACTTAAACTAAAGTCCAGGATTTACAATAATAGGGTGCAATAAAACTAGGCCTGTGACTCTGGAGAAACTCTAGTTTTAGATGAGATCCTGTTTTGGTCTCATTTGGACCCTTTACCCAGCTGCAGAATCAGTAGGCAACTAAAAACTCTCTTTTGCCATAGCCCCACCCATCCTATGAATGTAGTTTCCCATCTTATCTGCTATTTCATGCCCTAAAAATGACAATGGAACACAGCAAAATGAGAAATTGTACCAGCGTTCTCCTCCTACCACACTCATGACTGAAATCATTAATACCTCTCAGTTAAGAATTAAAAGTACAGTACTTAGAGATGGGCACGAGCCACATTTTAGCGGCATGAACCATGACCCTGATTTCTGCTCACTGCTGCTTTTCACGGGGAGTAGAAAGCAGGGGTTTAAATGGCTCAGAGCCATTTGACCACTGCTTTCTGCTCACTGGCAAAAAGCAGCAGTAAGCAGAAAGTGGGGGTGACATGACTCCAAGCCATTTCACGCACACCCCTGCTTTCTGCTCCCAGCCAAAAGTGGTGGCAAGCAGAGAGCCGTGTGTGTGTGTGACATGAATCCAAGCTATTTAAACCAGAGTGGTGGGGGGCAGAAAGCAGGGGTTTAAATGGCTCTGAGTAATTTAAACGGCACTGAGTCATTTAAACCTTTGCTTTTTGCTCTTTACAAACTGCCACAAATTGCCTTAACAGTCATGGAAGTGGCAACTTTTTATTTTGTGAACGTTGCTTCATGAACCACAACTGCCCAAAATTTGTGACAAACTTTAGTTCATGTACTAGTTCATGCCCATTCCTAGTAGTATTGTTTGTACTTAAAATGTAATTCAAGTCTCAGAATGGAATTATCCTTTGCAACCACAGGGAGGCAGCATCAGCCTTGGTTTGACTTCCTGCTCTTACCCTATCTTTTGCTTAGGAGACTGGGAATTAACCCAGTTGATAAACAGATGAAATAAACCCAAAGCATTTCAAAGCCATAGCAACATCCTAATGAATAGGTCTATTAACTGCCTACATTCATCATGCCGTTCTTGGCTTTTAGTTCTTTTAATATGTCAGATGTTTTACAATTACTCTCATTTGTCTTCAAAACAACCCCATATCTTCTCGTATGGCTTTGTTGAGTCTGCTATTCCTTTCTCTTTAGGGACCTGCATTGACTTTGGGCAGATGGAGTAGTGGGAAACAATAAAGCCCTGTTATGACCATGTATTTCTCCATAGTCTTAGTCCATTTCACACTCTTCTGCATGGTCCCGTCAGGTAAATAGGTAAGCATATTCTGGTATGAGTTCTAAGGAAACAACTGTACATTAGGGGAAGCAGAATCAGATGGGAATGATACTTTGAGGGTGCTTCTTTGGACTGCAGGTTCAGGGTTCCATGTTTAAATGTTTCCTCATGAAACCTCCCATGTACAGAAAACTAGCAGGGAGATTAGGCTGAACCTGTGACAGGCTACTTGTGCAAGAAGGTGTCTCTTCCCTCCTCCCATCACAGGGCAATCAGATAGAAGATTCCCCCACCTGTAGTTGATTGAGGTGACATAAAATGCCCTTATGAGACACTGAAGTTGTCTTTTCCCACCCTGACCTGGATGGTCCAGGTTAGCCTGATCTTGTCAGATCCTAAAAGCTAAGCAGGGGCAGCCTTGGTTATTATTTGGATGGGAGACGTCTAAGGAAGTCCGAGGTTGTGATGTAGAGGGAGGCCACTGGGAAGCCACCTCTGAATGTCTCCTTCTTTGAAAACCCCACGAGGGGTCACCATACGGCACTTTCCACCACCACCACCCTTCCCCCCATCTCTGGCAGAATAGGAAGTGTACATTTTTAACACTTAAATCCTTCAGTTCACTTCCATATGTTGAAGTTAAACTCTCATTTAAAGCACCTTTTGCATTTTACATGGCAGTGGCATTTCCCACATGCTCATGGGGTGAATGCCTTAACACCTGAGGAGGAGATATGTGTCAGCAAAGAGATGACAGACAATCATATCCTGGTGGAGGTCCCTGGTGGGACCTGTATGTCTACCAGGGCATGTTTTCCCTGTATGTCTACCAGTGCATGCTTTTGAATCCGGGCAGGGGAGTGTGTAACAGAATACATGACTACAACAAGCAGAGCTGAGTCTTAAGACTCTTGAGCAATATGTCGTATTGGAGACAGGGAATCTACATGATGTCCTTGCCATGGGATTTATAAGGATGTAATACAAGTGTCTCTTCTTTCCTAGCCCCCCCCCCCCAATTTTCATCTGTAAAACAGTGGAGGCAACCATACAGTTTTGGCAGTACTAGTGATGTCCCATGACAAAATGAGAAAAGGTAAGGGATTTTTTCCTGATCCCATTAGGTTATGATGGGACATAAGAAAGAATTGACAATATAGGGTTAAATGATGAAGAATCAGTCATCTTTGCATGAACGTGTGCTTGGAATTCCACAGGGAGTGCTGTTCTCAGTGATCCTCCTGGGAATATGTTGAATGAAAGGCTTCCTCATACTTTAATTGTCAGGAAATGACAGTATAATGAATGGTCTGATTTAGCAGAGAAGAAGCTTTTGATTCTGAGCACTCTGGCTCTGAGATGTAGCAGGGATGTTTTACAGGTACATGTCGCATATTTCCCAGCATTTACCATTTGAAATGAATAACCTCGCCAAGTTCAAAAAACAGAGCTGGATTCATTGATGAGATTTCTATTTTCCACTGCAGACAAGAAAAAGGACAAAAAGCAGGCAATTTGATTCTACTGTATTGTATCATTAGTATCAAAGAATACATGCAAGCTGCAAAACCAACGACATAGAAAGCAAAAATACCTTGATCGTAAAAAACATATTGCAAAAGGTTTAATTAGCTCTTGGTTAAACTATGAATAAGCTAGGTGTGAATATGGATTCCCATCTTTATGTAGTCAAATTTTGCTTGTTCTTATTCATTTATAAGTATAGCCAGCCCCGTGTCTGTGGACTTAGGCTATGCAACAATATAAAGAGGAATAGGTGCTTCCACATGGCAATGATTCTCTGTGTGGCTGTTGTTGAGACTGCAGCTGCAGCCTCCACGTGGAGGTTTTCCTTGCACTTTTCCTTCGCTCAGCCCCTCAAGACTGTTGCCAGAGGCACTGCCTTTACTCTTGGGTAGCCCCCAATAGCAGGAGCACCCCACTACTGACCTGAACCAAAGTCCCCAAAAGTCAAGCGCTCTCAGCTTGAGCCACAGAGTCAGCCTGCAAGCACTCTGCAAAAGGGATTTCATATTCAGGTGGCAACAAGGCAACCCTCAGAGCAAACCTCCAGTCTTCTCCCCCACATACCCAGGAAGATATGCATATGAAACAATGGCAGTTCCACCAGGTAAAATATCTGTATTTCTAAAGGCTATTCAGAGGCCACCTGGCGAATCGCCATCTCATCTCCGGTACCTCACCCAGCCCTTTTGCGTCATCCAATGTCTATGTGTGAATTCTTTGTCCTTCCTTGCTCCATCCCTCAGGATACCAAGATAAACCAATCAAACATTCAAATTATTAATGATCCTTCCTGATGCTAATCAGGGACCCATCTCCCATCTTTAGTATGTATCTGGGATCCTATTCAACTGCCTTTGCAGAACCACCAATGGACATAAAATCCATTCAGCTAGCCCCAGTACAGTCATCCAACACCTGACTTCTATTGTTAAAGCCAGACTCTGCTCTGCTGAGAGCTCACTGGTCACATCTAGGCCTTGCCCATCCTGATGCCATGCACCCCTGGGACTCATCATTAGCCCAGGTAATCTATTGTTCTCACCTGAGACCAGCCCCCAAGGCCTTCCATTGGTCTACATTGTTTTCCAATGTCTATATCCATCCAGGCACATGGCCTCAGACTGTGTGCCTCTGCCCTGATGCCAACTGGCAGTCCACCCCAAAACCTTTGTGTTTAGGTTATAATCCCTTCTTCAAGGACCTCTGCACATCTGAACAGGTAGCATCACCCCATAACTGACCCCTCTAATTGCTATCAATTACCTCTGCTTTCTTAGTTCTGTATTGTGTGTGTGAATGCTTGATTGTATGTTTAAGAATCCTTCAGTAAAGAAATCACTGCTTTAGTAATCTAGCCTCTGTGTCTATTTCTGGGGCTGGGAAATCAAACTCCCATATACACAGGTTCTGATCCTATATTTAATGCCTATTGCCATTTAATACTCATAATTCCCCACATCTCTCTATATAATAATTCTGTTTTGGAGTGGCAACATTCCATGCACGCCCTCAGCCATTGGCCCGTCAGCCGCTACTCAAGAGTCCTCGCGTGCCATTGGCCGGGTGCTGGGTCTGCGCCTCTTCCCCGCCCACTCCCCCTTCAGCCACTGTGCCCTGTCAGAATTACTGGCAAATGGCTTTCTCTCTTGATGAAGATGCTTTTCCTGCTTGCCCCCTGTGTGGCACTAACTTTCCCCTCAGTGGCTGTTGCTAGGTGTAACGAAATGGCAGTTACCTGTGTTTGTCAGATGGCTGTTGTTCTTTGTTTAAAATGTTCCCTCATAAGGTTTAATTGAGCTGTAGTTCCAGAGAGAGGCCTGCAGGGGTATTACTCACTGGGTTGAATGGGCTTCCTCATCTGCTGGCCTACAGTTCCCAGTTCCCCCAAGGCCAAAAAGTGCGGGAAAACAGGGACTGTCCCAACGGGTGGGGTGGCATCAATATAGACTGCAGCCCATCCAGGGAAGAGGCAGTCTTCATCTCTGGGAGGTAGCAGTCTCCCCCACTCTGCACAATACCAAAGGGAGGAGGTAGCCCAGGGAAGCAAGGAAAGGCCAGACCCTTGGGTTGCCAACTTTCCAGGGATCTCCCAAAGATTGGGGATTACATCTCCAAATAGGGGAGGGGAGAGGCCTCAGCTGAGCAGAATGCCATAAAGCCCACCTTCCAAAGCTGTAATTTTCTCCGGGAGAGAGAGATCTGTTGTCTGGAGTTCAGTTGTGATACCTGGTGATTTTCAGGCTCCACCTGGAGGTTGGCTGCCCTAGGCGTAGCAGTCAGTGCTTCAGAGCAGGGTCTGCTAGATCCAGGTTCTAGCCATGTGAGGGTAGCAAAATTCAGCTTAAATTTATTTATTTGTTTACTTATACCTTCAACTTCTAGCCCACCCTTCCCTGCACAGCAGGGCTCAGGGTGGATTACATCATAATACATAATTAAAATTTAACTTTATAATGTTAAAATAACAATCAGTCAGTCCTGGCACACAATAAAAACCAGTGCATTACAGATGGTAACAATTAGGAAGGAACTTGTGAGGGGAAGCAGATGCCACAGGAATGGAGGTCGATGATCTTAAAACTGTTGCTATCCCTGACCATATGCCTGGTGGAACACATTGTGCCCCACCCGGATGCGTACATGTTGGGGGAGAGCAAAACCAGGTTGCAAATGGTAACATGACAGGATACACAGCAGCGAGAGCTCTTAACTGTTGTGAGCACTATTAAAAATAAAAATGTGGCCTATAGGTTGCAACCAAGTAACCCCTACCTGTCAGGTGGGGTTACTACCTTTTTTGCTGACTTTGATCCTGTGCCTTTAACAACAGACCAACACAGAAAAATTAAGATGTTCTCACCACTAATCACCATATCAGGCTAAGCATGGACTGACAGCCTAGTGTTTGGTGGAGTGATATATTCACAGTGCCTTGCGCTGTAACACACCCTGCAATTTTCTGTATTGTTATCTCTAAGGGGTAAACTACATGAGATGCTAGAACTGTTTGGAACTCTAGATGTGTAATTTGACCTTCAAAGAGTCATGAGTGTGTGTGTGGGGGGCAATTTGGATTGGGGTCACAGAGCTTGGGAAGGATGGCTGTCTTCCCCTTTGATAGGAACTGCCTGTCCCCCTGGAGCTTTAAGTCCCAGCAGGGAAAAAGACAAATATCCATGTGGTGTATTCAATCTGACCAAAGTATGTATGTGAACTCTGTCATTGAAACACCATGTGAAGCTTTTATCCTGGGCTAGGATCCTAATCCCTCACTTGTAATTGGTAGCCCAGGAAGAACCGACCAATCACCAACAGCCAGTTCCAAGAGCGGGAACTATTGTGATTGGACCTTATCCCTGCAACCTCATAGGTTGATATTGTATAATAGGGCCTGGCTATATTAGCCGGGAGATTTTAAAAGTAGAACAGCTTCAATGTAAAAGCTGTTCTGGCTATTCATGTTGATCTGTTTGGAGTTGAGTTACGAGTTGCTGAACAAAGCTGATCTTTTGCTGAAATCACTCTCTGACTCTTTGTTAAGTAACCGACTTAACAATCCATACCCTGCCTGTCTACCCACCACCACCAGAAGCTGGCAAGGATATTTTCAATCAGGGGGAGTAGTTAGCCCCACTTCTCTAGTCCATATCTCTCTCCCCTCCGCACTGTTTGTAAGGACAAAATTGCACTTTGAGGAGTTGTAGTCACTTAACTCTAGTGTCATGCCTTATTTGGCCTTCATGCTGAGATATCTGTGAGATGCTAAAAAGGCTTTCCTGAGTTTGTCAAACCCTTTGGGCACGATTTTTCTATGGTAGATGAACAGCAAGTGTTGTCGCTGCAACTGTACTCCAGTGGTTTACAAAAAACAAGATTATTTGATGAAGCGGAAGAGCCTATCTCCTGCATGAATATACTCTGTGTGGAAAACGCGCATACACACACTATTGCCAAAAGAGAGTTGAATCTATATATGCAGTCAAAGCAGCAGAAAACTGCTCCAAACTTTACCAAGAGCCAGATTATATAACCTCTATAATTAGTCTGCTTTTAATTATACAGGTTACTTTTCCTGATCAATTTGTGAGTTCTTGGATCTGTAATTACTCGTTCAGAATGTCATACTGTTCACAGCACACTTATCTCCTCCTACCACAGCACACTCCTACCAATACTGTGCAGTCCCCGCTTCAGATACTCACATTATTTTAAACTCGGTATTATTCTCTGCATCTTGTGGAACGATATCCTGTGAACAGTAGTCAGTGGATGAGTCAAGTTCCCGACCCTCAGGGTCTGAAGAAAGGATTCACATTTCAGAAACGGTCTATTAGTGAGTAACCCCCAGGTACTTTCTGAGGAAACCTATAAATTATGTTTGAACTGAGCTGTGTCCTTCGGGATGCTCCCATGTATAGTGGGAAAGCCTATTATTAAGTGTGGGATCAGGTCTTCGCAGAATAGATGCTGTCCTGGGTTTGATGCTTTAGGGAGATGAGCTTTTTCCTGCTTCCTCATAGCACTGTTGTGCCACCATGCACCTCCCTGATTGTCCCCAGCTGTTCTCTGAACTTTCCCACACCTGCTTTGCTACAAAGTTTTGGGAAAGACTGCAGCAAAGCATAGATGGCTGCCCCATGGGGTAGGAAAGTTAGGATTTCCTGATCCAACCCACACAACAGCCATTTTCCCTGCTTCTGTGGCAGCAGTTTCCTCCCCCTGCTGGTGGGGGCATTTCAGTATTTTTAAATCATAAATTCATTATCGTTATAGTTTATAGCATAAACATGCCTATCAGGTTCCCTGAAACCCCCCCCCCCCAAACCCTGCCTTCCCCAGGATCCACCCTCAGATCTCCTGAAATTTCACAACTCAGAGCTGGAAACTCTATTTCTACCCATTTTGGCCATATGCTTTTCCCTTTCTGGCTCTGCAACAGAGAAAGGACCAGAGACTTACTTCTTAAAAAATGAAAACTGGGTATTTAGGGAACCTGATTACACATACTGTTATAACAATATTCAAGTGCTGATTTTTGAAAAAGCTGGAAAAGACCCAGGAGAAAAAACACACCCCACATACTGTGAACATTTCAACTCTTCCTCATTTTCAGAGAACAGACATTTTCAGAACAAGTTTCACGCTATTGCAATGTTGTCTTCCTTGCTGGGGGTAGAAACTCCTTTAAATAAGGAGTAAACACTCAAGAGGTGTTCTACTGTTGTAGAGGGCGAAAGCACTGTGTTCAGTGAAAATTGTCTTTTAAGAAAGAGGGGAAAGATTTTGCAACTTTTTAAATACAAGAATTACACACATACTCATGTGAATATATATATTTATTCATATTTCCCTCAAAAGCAAGCATATTGTGTGCAGCTAAGCTTGAAACCCATGCAAAACCATTCAAAACAGGACCTTTAAAGAAGGATGGCAGGGCACAGGGATTTATGCCTTAACTAGCTTGTGCAATGCGCTGACCAGCCAGCCCTGGTGGGGAGGCTTTTTTCCTTGGGGACTGAAGCGACCTGAAGTGGCTGGTCGGGGGAGCTGAAGGGGCATGTATGGCAGCAGCAGCCATCACCTGCTGAAATACAAAAGACTTCTGGGCAGGGAGAGCTGGTGTGTGCCTACGTGTGTGCACGTGTGTATGTGTGAGTGAGTGTGCACATTGAGAGGGGGTGTCTCTCCCTCCCTCCCTTTTTAATCTTTGCATCCAGCCCTGAGTTGCCTGTTGATTGCCTTCTCAGCTGGAGCTCACTTGTGCTCACAACACAAGAGACGGAGAGAGCGAGAGCACGAGTGAGCGAGCAAACTGAAATTAAACTGCAGCCAGCAAATCTGCGTCATTGTGATTCGAATGTGTATATTATATACAGAGTGACCTGGCTGCCGTTATGATTTAATGCCATGTCGTGTTCTGACGGATGAATTCTCTTTTTGTCTCTTTGCTTTCTCCAACTACTCAGCCACCCTTCCCGGCAGATCTGTGTGTCTACACTTTTTAAAAACATTCTCTTTTTTGGGGGTGGGGGTGAGGTTGAAATGTGCTCTGCGTGTCCTGTAGACCACTGTTCCTTGTCCATTCATGACCATTCATGATTTCTTCCTGTCTGCTATAAATTTGGTATTCCTGTTTCCAGGTAAGGCTCTGCTTATCGGAAGCCTGTTCATTTCTCTCCCGTGGCCATTTTTGGGTTAAACTAATGCTTGCTCATGCAGCCAATCAATGCACTAACTTCAAACATATGCTGTTGACATTCTAGGGATTCTTTAAACTGACATGATTGAGTGTCTTAGCAAGATTGATGTCAGTGGGTGTTACGTTGTAACGTGACCACACATGCACTTTAAAAAACATTTTGGGCGGGTCTGAAAAGAATTATAGGTAGGGGAAGTGGCAAGAACCGGAAGTAGATGTGGAACACCAGAAACGGGCGAGTGACTGCAAGCTGTGCACATAAAATAGTAATGTAGAACTGGTGCAGTGGGCCCAAAATAAATGGTCAAGCTTAAAATCGCGGGGAATGAGAGGCAAGACCCTAATGCAGAAACGGTTTATGGATCTTGAGTGGGGCTCAGCTGGGCAGTGTGACCGGAACTCCTCTAAAGACGGTTCTGAATGCCCAATTCTGAATTATCTATGACAGTGGGCGTGGCGTGAGTTCTTGCCAATGTATACAGAGGTCAGATTGGCCAACGAAACGCTCCTAATTCCCAGGAATTGAGACAACACGCTAGGTTTATGAATAAATGTTGCCTTTTACTAAATAGTTCTCAAGCATACGAAAAACAGAAGCATACACAGATTCTCACAAGATCCTTAGTTACAATAGTTCATAGAAAGCAATCAGCAAGGAAAATAACAAAAGCAACAGACAAGGGGGATAACACAACAGGATATCGCTATACTTATCTGAGGTCCGAGCTGGGGAGAAATCTCCTCGTAGCAGAAAGGGGGCAGCTTAAGGATCTGCGGGTGAATTCTAGAGGCACACGGACTGGACCGACTCCCGGGAACGCGGTAAGACTCACCTGCAGCACTTAAGTTGCAAGGTAGGGGAGGGGATGGGTACCAGAGCTGACCTGAGGAACAAAGGCTGTGTTCCTCTTTTTAAAAGCTATGTTTTGGGTTTGGCTTTACGGCCATAAACCCTGGAGTCCGTCCTCTATGCTAAGGCTATAGGGCAAAGAGTGGTGACGTCCTAATGAGGGGCAGGGGGCAATATGCAGATATGCTACCCTAACTTCAAAGGGGGCCATGTGGTCAGGTGTGAAACTGTCGTTTCCATTGGCAACCTTTGACTTGCAGAGGATGCGCCTGGTCCAGAGGCAATTGAGGAAGTTGCCTTTGTGATTCCAAAACCAGATACCAGGGAGAATTGCGTGCTTTCCCACAGTTCAGGAATGGTGGGAAAGCTTGTTGTTTCTCCAAGTCTCTCATTGTGCATAATGGCGCTGGTTTCCTTTGTCCAGAGGCACTCTGGGAGATTCCAGGGAGGTATGTGTCTTGTGGCAGGCATCTCAAGCCATGCCCATCCGTGGGCAGCATGAGGTGCAAGGCCAGCCATTCAAACACACAGCATCAAACACACACAGCAGTGATCCCTGAGTCCCAAAATGCACAGATACACAGACATTTGACCAATACAGCATAAGCACAGTACAGACAAAATGCAATTGCAAACACACATGGTAACAGCAGGACACCATTGTTTGCCTCACCCACACATAGGGCTTGGCTGTGCAGGGTGTCGATATCTGTCTTGCCTCACACCATACTCAGCCAGGGGGGCAGGTACATCTCATCTCCCCACCTTTGCTTCCTTCCCTCTCCCCCTTCTCAAATAATATTCCACCACCTCTTTCTCCCCCCTTCCCCTTCTTTGTCAATCTTCCCTGTCTATTTCTATACTCTCTTTTCCTCTCTCTGTTCCCCCTTCTCCATCAGTCTTCCACCTCTATTTATCCCCCCCTTTCTCTTATAATCTAACCCACTCTCTGTCAATATTCCCCCATCTTTCTTTCTCCCGCCTCACCTCCTTATTTTGACCTCCTCTTCAGCTGCAGTATCAGCAGCAGGGCCCCTGGCAGCTGCCACATTGGCAGCAGGGCCCCAAACAACTGGCAGAGCCCCTGGGAGCCACTGTGTTGGCTGTGCAGGCAAGTAATCTGCACATGCACAGATAACATTATTGTTTGGGGGTGTTAAACCCACCATATAGTTTTTTAACTTTTAAGATTTTCCTGCAAATCTGTAATCTCCTTTCTCTCAGTGTAGGTACAATCTGTGGATTCAGATATCCACAGATCTGCTCACTCTTGAAAAATAGATCTATCGATGATGGGAGGCTTAGTGAAGTCAATGGCTTTGGAGAAATGCTTTGCTTTGGCTAGGTTGTGAATGCCATATCATCTGTCTTCAAAACAATAAACATAATCTACCACAAGATTAATATGATTAAGCTTATTGCAACTGATTTTCTTTTTTCCTCTCTTATAATTTTTCTATTAATTACAAGTGTTATTTATGTAGTTACTCCTTTTTATATTTTGGAATATTAAAATGCAAACAATAAGAGAGAGACAAAAGTATTTTCATTAAGTTTACTTCCTAAGGAACAAACTAGGTATGATGGTAGGAGACATATGATCCAATTTCCTCCAGTTTTGGAAATAATTAATAGCAGCCACTGGAAGGCGAGATAGAGCGGGGGGGGGTTAACCCCTTTATCTCAGCCATTTACCTGACTAAAGTCACCTTTTCAGAGGTATACATAATCCATATAGTACCATAATGTTGCAAGTAGTGGCAAAATAATGTGTGTGATTTGCACAGAGAAAATGAACTCTGGGAAAGGGTTGAATCCCTTTCCCTTAGAGCCAGAGTCCACACCCCAGTCCATCCACCAAAAATATTTTAATTTATTAGAAAAAAGCTCCAGGAAGTTTGATCAGAAATCTTCTGCCATGTCATCTCAGTGCCATCTAAGACCAAAAGGAAGAAACTTCATCAGAAAATAAGTAGTGGGACAACATAATTAAAGGAAGGAAGGAATTATTTACAAGGACTGTGATAATAGCAAGACAAGAAAACAGCAGAAATAATTGCCTGAAAAAGGAGACAGAGAAAATAAAAAGTTTAGAAGTAATGGAGATTCTACAGGTTGTGAAACGTCTGTCAAGCGGGATCAAACAGGAGGTCAGTTCAGAGGCAGATCTGTGACTCTGAATCTGGATTTACATTTCAAATTGGCAGAATGCTCATGCCTAAGGTCTGTTAGATGGTCTCATGATTAAAAAATAATGGTGTTCAAATGCTAGTAGAGGAGAGAAATTGTTAACCTGTGAAATACTTAGATCAAGTATACGAGAAAATGAAAAACAGGCAAATTTACCACTTGGGGTTCTGGACAATTCTGGGCCCTTTATACACAACCTCCAAAGAAGGTTTTCTTGTTATCTGCCCCCCTGCCAACATGTTGAGGGGAACTGTGTACACTACCAGTTGTGAAGTTTGACTCAGGCACACACTGCCATGGCAAAAACCTTTCTTTACATCCTTTCTGTTCAGGGGAATTAACAAACACATGGGCAAGCAGAATTTCTGGAGGATATGGAGAATTAATGACTTTTCCTACCTGGAGCAGACTGCAAAGTTGGCAATCCTGACAACACTTCCCTGGGAGTAAGCTTCATTGAATACAATGGGGCTTGCTTCTGAGTAAATTTGTTTAGGATTGCTTCAAAAGAAACTCGCCAAGGTGGGTGGCTGAACAGCAAAATAGAGTTCACGGTAAGAAACTGAAAAGTGCTTCACATTGGGGAGGGTGGAAATCCCACCTTCCTATATATACTGATCAGGCCTGAACTAAAAGCTACTAACCAGGAAAGAGATCTTAAGGTTGTGGTGATTAGCGGTATGAAAATATCAATTCAGTATCTGGCAGCAACTAAAAAAAACCAAGTCCCACTCTAAGGATTACTAGGATATGGACTGAAGCAGCCAGGATTGGAATGTATGTAAATCCACATCACTGTCAATTTTGGAATACAATCTACAATTCAGTCTCTTCAGACAGAAACCTTAAGACTATCATATTATATCATATAATAATTTCTCAATGTGGGACAATTCACAGCTTTATATGCTGACTGACTGTGGTAATGAAAAGGACTGGCATGGATCCAGGCAGCCAAAGACATTCTCAGAGTCAACAGACCCTCAGGAACAGCATAGGGGTTACAGTGGGAGGGGGAAATCAGTGGAAACAGCTGCCTCTTCCTCCACAAATGAAAATTCCACTCCTTTGAAAGTACTGCACGGTTGAACATGCCACTATGGTTATAATGATGAGAAGATGGATGAGAGTTCGTTTTGTCAGTTGTTTTTGAGTGGGATGATTCACAAATATAGTAAAGATGCCACCTGATGCTGGTACTGCCAAGAGACAGACATAAAGGTGTGAACTAGCCCTTCCTTTAGGTTTTGATACAAGTGTATGAGTGTTATAAAAGAGAGACCATTTCAGCATATAGGAAAATCAGAGGTTGGCTCCAAGACACATTTTATATACATACATCATCCCCATTGTTAAATCCTAATTAGATGGTCTCCAACCTTCTGTTTCTATACCTGTCACCCATAGTTTAGTCAATGCTTTCTTTACGACCATTTTGCCCCCCCATCAGAATCCCATGATAAAGTTACATGCAATTGCACAATATGGTTGGAAAACCTGGAGTAATCTACTCATAGAACATAATTTTCCATGTCACCAAGTTTGGATTTGCTTATACATTGTTCAAAATTTTCCATCCCCTTTCCAAAAGCTGTTTAAGACGCCTTAAATTGCAAGACCATCTTATTTTCTCTCAATAAATGTAAATCTTGGTTCCGAGTCACTTAAATTAAAAGAGGGGGTGGTGGAGGGCAGGCTCTTTGTTTTAAATTGCCCCTTAATTATAGATGCTCACAAAAGATCGAAGAGTGTTTGAGGGTTTTTTCTTTTACAAAACCAGTTTCCCTGTTCAGTAAACATCTTCTCAGTTTTACATGTCTTTCAGGATGACATGGAGAGAAAATCTTGTCATCCAAACATGCAGGACCATGAGAAGCTGATAATGACTTTCATTATGGATGAAGATTGGGGCTAGATCATGCTGGGTCCCAGCTGAGGCTTAAATGAAACTGAGGCTGGTGGCAGCATACTCAGCTCGGCTGTATATCATCCTTCTCTCTCCTGCTTCTGTCCCAGAGATCTTGGCAACAGCAGTTGACTGGGAGGGGCTGAGGCATTGCAGTGCATGTAGGAAGATTATGGGTACTGGAAAGCCCAGACAGCTGACCTACTGGAAAAATTTGTGAGAATACAACTTGTTTAATTTCAAACTGGGGATCAATTGAAGTGATATGATATGGTGATGCAATGAAGTTCACCCTTTGTTTACTGTTAATGAGCACTTCCACAGCTTTAGAGCTGAAGGATGGGTTATATTTGTGCCTCTTAAAGTCTCAGCATAGGAGTAATTTCCCTGATTTCTTCTTTACCTTTCTGAGATAAACAGAAAGAACAGCCTGAGTGAATATTTTGTTACTGTGTCTGTAAAAAAATTAAGATTCCTTTCCTTTCCCTGCTGACCCAAACAAATCATACCCTGGGCTCTATGTAGTACAAGGTGAACTATGCTAGGTAAAACGGCAAGTTTCCCATTTCCCCTCTCCTAGGTGCCCCTCCATTGTGCTGTGGGAGGAAAGAATCAGTAATTTCCCTCCTACCTTCCACAAGCAGAAATATCTTCTGTGAGCAGAAAAGGCATATAGGAGCCAAGCCACTACATTTAGACCACATCAGATAGTCCTTTCTGGACTGTACCATTTTAGAGTGGAACTGCATATCATTGCAAGTTCCCTGCTTCCCCAGCTGGGCTGCTTCTACACCAGGGTGATTTCCCATTGTCTGGTTGCTGATGTGATTGTGTATGAAATTGTCCTTGCAATACAGGTTCCAAACAGCCCAGAATACAGGTTTTCCTTTCATGCCTAATGTGCATTGAAGCCATCCCACTGTGTGATTACATGGCTCCGGTCACATGGGAGGTTTTGCCCCGCAAGAGGGACGGATCGGGGGCGCAGCAAACGGGCGTGATCACACCGCAACATCTGGGAAGCGGCGCGCACCCATCCCCGATCCGTCCCTTCAGCCCGAAAACATGCATTAAAAAAACCCTAGGAAAGAGTACTACCTACCTGAAATGCCGCAGCAAGCGCGGCCGTGGGATCACCAGCGCGCCCATCTTCAGCAGCATTCGAGGCTCCCGACTGAACTGCGCATGTGCACACATGCACAGCCGGCTGCCTCGCTCTCCTTTCAGTGGCTTCCCCCCCCCGGCATCTGATCGTGCCGGGGAGTAACTGCGCAGCGGCTCAGGGGATCTGTCTTATCCTGCCGCCGCATGTCTCTTTTGGTGCGGCTCTAAAAAGCCGCACTTTGGCTGCGCCAATTTCCCCTGTGTGACCGGGGCCCATGACCCTCTGAATTCTCCACCCACAATTTTATTTTATTTTATTTTGAAGAACATGGGTAATGGAGTGCTGCATTGAAATAGCTTAATACCTTAAACTTAAAAGGGGCATCTACATATTTGCAGACACCATCGACGACCCCTCTACCCCTCCCTAAAAGGCAGGCTGAGCTATGCTTGATTCTCTTCTCTTTTAAAAAAATCAGATATGAGTAACACTGCATAGGAATAACAATACCTTTAACAACCTTTAAAAATACCTCCACATATTTGAAGATACCTCAGACAATCCCCTTCCCTAAAAGGCTGACTGAACTGTGGGTGATTATGTTTTTTTATACAACAAGCATGAGTAATGCTGGATAGGAATGACAATTCTCTTGCCTCTTCTTAAAGGCTGGCAATTCTCTTCTGTTTTGCTAACTACTGCATGGGACTTGCACTTTGCGGTCATCAACAGATGAAATGAGTAACTGACTAGCATTTCACTGTAGTCTTGCAATTATGCTGTTTCCTTTTTAGACATAAGAAACTGCTCATGCCCAAAACATCCTACCCAGGAATACCTTTGTTTTTTAAACAGGTTAAAGGCCATTTCTGCAGCACGGTCTTACTTCTTTTTACCTGTGAATTGAATTCACATCTGATGCTTCAACTTTGCGGCACTCCTTTCATAGTAAGGCTTGTACTTCATAGCTTTTCAGGACTGGACCCACCCCATGCATTCCACAGTTACTTCAGAAGGTGTCTATGCATTCCACCTCCAGTCATTTACTTTGTCATTAATGGAACCCTTTTTTGGTGCCTGCACAGTGACATTATGTCATTGCACTGTCAAAAAAGGCTCACTTGGTGTCCATTTAAAGGTCCCCCTTCCGTTTTTTGCAATTCTGCTCCAGGTAGGCAACCCCCACCACTGCCATGCTGGGTGCACCCATCTTTCCTTGGCCTTGGCCATTTGATCATGCTGCCGGTGACTCTTAAACCAGCTGCTGACCTGGGTAGTCTAGGCATCTCTCCAGATCACTCTACGTGCCCCGCTCTGCCCCATGCACCTTCCCCTTCTTTCCCCCCTCATTCTTCCCAGAGCTGGCTTTTTTCCTGCTGCAGACACAAATGACTGGTGACTGGGCAACTCGCAATTCCCAAACAACATATGCCCAGCAAAAAAAGGAACCTGGACTAACCACCCTCCACTGAATGTCCTCTTCAGCCCTCCAGGTCAAATTGGGAAAGATTAAGCTGGAGAGGGTAGCATCTTTGTTCCAAATGTGGGTAGCCCAGTTGATCTGCAGTAACTCAATCACTACCATGGGGCCAGAGAGTTGTCAAACTCCAGGTAGCATCTGGTATTCTCCTGCTCTCACAGTTGATCTCCATATGACCACTTCGCCAGCATCCTCAAAGGTGCACCAAATGGCTCCCTTTCTTCCTAGATTTTGGTCCCAGACAGGAGCTTGCTAGACAGTCATTTGCCCAAATTGAAGGAGGGGGATGCTAACACACATTCACCTTCCAGGAACTGCCAAAGGGAAACTTTTCCTCCCCAGCCACTATCCTTCCACAGCCTGGCTTAAAGGTGTCCCTCATCCTCCACCCTGGTAACCATAATGTTGTAACGCAATCAATGCTATGTTTTTTAAAAATGGTGGATGTCTCCAGGACAACCTGGGGGGTGGTAGGCAAGGTGAACACACATCACTGATGACACAACACAAAATGGCAGTGTGGCAGGAAAATACATTTGAATACAGAAATTGCTCACTTGAAAACAGTGAGTTACGATCCAAAGGGGAGGAAATTGCTAAATTTGGGGATTTTGACAACACAGTGTAAAGGGGTGCAACATTCAGATCTGCTCCTGGGGAGGCAAATTTTTGTGAGGTAACCCTTGCATAGGTTAATTATGTAAGAATGCTAATGCAGGGGTTTGCTCTTTTGTGGAAATGGTCAAAATTACAGCAGTTTTTTTTTGGGGAAAGAATGGACTGCTAATAGTCTGTGCAAAAAAAGAGGATATAAATTGAAGGAAATAAAATGATAAAATAAAAACAAGGATGTTGTGCGGAAACATTAAAAAAGAAAAGAAACACCAGTCAGGTGGTGGAAGCAGACCTGGTGAGAAGTTCCAGGGAGCAGTTCAGGCAGTTATATCAGTTATTATATACAAGTAGAGCACAAGGGGAGGTAGAGACTCTCCTATAAGACAGCAGAGCTGCTACTCACATTAGATTTGCAAAAAGAAAGGAAGAGTCTCCCAACTCCAAAGGCTTCACTTTCAGCCTATTTACAACTCTCGCTGTTCCAGACTGCGTAAGCAACCTGGTTTTTCTTTACACATAAGCTGCAATCACACACACTAAATAATACACTTTCATTCCACTTTCAATGCTCTTTCCAACTGAATTTTACTGTGTGAACTTGCAAAATCCTGTTGGAAAGTGCATTGAAAGTAGATTGAAAGTGCATTACTTAGCGTGTGTGATCGCAGCCATAGTCATACAGTTGCTCCCTTCCCCAAGATGGAGGATTGACAATTATTCCAAACTCTGGCAGGTATCTCATTTCAGAGAGAAAGCCAGCAAGAGACCATTTCCAGACAACCAGCTTCCATTGATAAAACATTCACAGCCACTGAACATACATGGACAGATGACACTGGACCATTGTTTATTCTGACTGGCAGCAGCTCTCCAGGGTTTCAAGCAGAGGTCTTTCACATCACTTAGTACTTCCTTTTTACTGGAGATGCCACAGATGGAACCTCGGAGCTTCTGCATGCAAAGCTGAGGCTCTGTCAATGAGCCACAGCCTTACCATGAGGAACATTAACATTCTTATATCGAGGCTCTGACTGCCATCAGGTGTCACTTAAAACAAAACCATAGCTAGTTATTCAAAGCAAATACATATCACCATTAAGGAGCTGGCATCAAAGCAGTATCTCCATGCTAAGTTCTACCCTCCTGATGGCACCTCCTGGTGGCACTCCTCCTGGTGGACCTCTTGTTGGCACTGGTATTTCTGGCCACTGTGTGATACAGAGTGTTGGACTGGATGGGCCATTGGCCTGATCCAACATTGGCATCTCTTATGTTCTTATGTACCCCTCCATAAGTGTAGGATCACTTAGCCTACAGCATGACATTGTCATGTTGCTGATTTCCCCCACCACAACACAGCTGAAGTACTCATTTTGGGGGACAGAGGGAGAACTTAACATGGGCATTCCATTTCAGCGGCAGCACCCTGTCAGGTGCAAAGAGTCATCGCCTCTATGTGAGCTGTGTCTGTATCTGAAAGCTGTTAGGGTTTCCCTTTAGAAGCACAAAGAGCAAGAGAGCAAGACTCACACATTTCCTCTTTCAATATTCCCTTGTAACTTCTGGAGCCTCATGGGACCTGGCGGATGAGAAAATGTTGGTCTAGGGTAGTGATTCCCAATGCAGTGCCCATAACACCATGGCATACGCTGATGGGTTTTCCTGTTGCTCAGGTACTTCTTTCCAAAAGCAAATAGACAGCCCTGACTTTCCTTCAGTCTAACTAGAGCATGAGGTGCTTCAGAAGAACCCAGTAGGCACCACTTTTGTATCTGCAGAAAGCAACCATCCAAAAATAGCTGTCTCCATTGTAGAAAGATGCTCAGTTCAGAACCTTCAAACATTTTCTAATTTACCCAGCATTTATGACAGCCATTTTGTGATAGTGTCTACTCTATGTTTCCAAAATTCCAGAAGTGTCCACAGGCTCAACAAGACTGGAAACCTCCGGGTTTAGGAGTGTTGGCTCTGAGTCAGGATGGTACTCTTAGGATTTAAAGCATCCTGAGTAGCATGGACCTGTAGCTGTACCCTGTTGTTGGCCTTCCAGAGGAACTGGTTGGCCACTGTGTGAGACAGGCTGCTGAACTAGATGAACCACTGGTCTGATCCAGCAGTGCTCTTCTTATGTTCTTATGGCCTGCTCTGCCTGCTCTGAAATACTGGTACCAGCACAAGCCTCATTTATAAATTTACTTTTTCTTATTTTGCAATATTGTTCATGCAGATATTCTACAAATCAGCTCACAAGACGAGGCCATTGCTAAATTCACAGTAGTGTTTCAATAATCAAAAGCTATTTTAAAATGCAGAGCTATCTCATTGCAATCTGGCCAGAATTAAATGGAGACCTGCTGAAATCAATGGGAGAAATGTCCACCTTTAGCTGGATTGTGTTCTCTGTATACAAAGAAATACCACATTGTAAAATTCAGAGAAGTCCATCTGCAAACCATAAGAACACGAATAATGTTTGAAGTCTCTAATAGTCTGGAAAGGATCCTTTTATTGTAATGTCTGAAGAAATCAATATCAAACAGTCTTTCTTAGCTTTAATATCAAGACAGATTACGAGTGTGTTTCTGCAAGATATGAAGATTGCTGACCTTCTCCTATTACCAGGCGAAAGGCCCTGCATTTTATTCTTTTATGGGATTATAGACATAATGCACTCATGTACCTCGGCTAGAATTATTTAATTATATTAGTTTGCAGTGGTTCAACTTGAAAAGCACCTCATGTTCAACCTAAGTGTATTATCTATTCAAAGAACAGCACATTATTTAAATGGGTTTTGTTTTCTTATTTTTTGCAAAATAAATTTGTGGACTCAAATAATAAAAGAGGCTGCCTCATACCCTTTATATTGCTTTTACTACTGTAGACCTAGTTCTCAGGCACAGAGGTCACAAACTGTTCTTCTCTCAGGAACACATGTTTGGAACTCTATGACTGCAATTTTGTACATGCACCCTTGAGAGTAAGTCCTCTAGAATTTAGTAGGAATTAGAAAAAGTATGTATATATCGGCTAGGGATGGGCACAAACCTAAAAATTCTGGTTTGGTTCGGGGTTTGGGACAATTCCCAAACCGAACCCTGAACCAAATTGAGCCAGAAATACCCCGAACTAGCCAGTTTGTATCCCCCTTTCTCCAGTTTTGGCCTCCGAGGGGTTAAATGGCTGGCAGCCATTTAAGCAGGGACAAAAAAGGGAAAGAAAACTAAACCTAACAAAGAAATCCAAAACCAAACAAAGGTTTAGTGGAAAAGAGGGCCAATATTAAAACCCATTGATAAAAGAAGTACATGTATTTATTAATAATATCAAGTTAAAACATATATAGGGGCCCAATTACAGACAATATACATAAACCATAATCATAACCAGGGCTAAAAAAAATGACCTGACGCGTTTCGGCCGGATCGGCCTTCCTCAGAGGTCATACAAGTGTGGCTAGATGGTAAATAGTTACACTCATAAAACACAATCAAAAATGTATACAAAATATAATTTCAATTAGGACCATAAAGGAAATTGTTCAGTAAAAACATACCCAGGCACAAAGTGAATATGCGCATACAATCTTTTTAGTGCAATCACTAGCCCAGTAGATATAAAATCAACCTATGGTCCACAAATAACCTTCTTAGATTGTGTTGCCACAATAATTACAAGTAAACAGCAGTGTGTGACAGAGTGCTGGACTGGATGGGCCACTGGCCTGATCCAAGATTGGCTTCTCGCGTATGTTCTCATGTTCTTATGACTCTGCAGGAACAGTGGCAGAGAGCCCGAGCTGAGCTGGCACAAAGAAGGCCCCTTGCCAGCCTGGCTGCACATCACCCCTCTGTGGATATAGACCACTGCTCTGAGAGAAGCACTTCCTCGCGATATCCTGGCCAGAGCACAGCGCGGCGCCTGCAGCTCTAGCACTCGCCAGCAGTGCAGCTGGGACCAATTTACTTCCCGGCCCACTTAAGCTGGTGCCTGGGAAGACTGCCTTGCCAGACCGACTGGCCCACTGGGCGCAAGCCTGCATTCCAGCACGCCTTGCCTCCCGTTCCAGCTCCTGCTGGTGCCTCCAAGCCTTGCTACCTGGGCCTGAGGACACTACTCTTGAAGTGACAAAGCTAGGCCTGCCTGCAGGGGGCTGGGGAGAAAGGAACAGAGCTGATGCTGCTGTTGCCCCAAGGCCCCCTCTGATGCCACATGTGCTGGAGTCCTGTGTCCAGTTTGGGGCACCACGCTTTAGGAAGGACGTTGACAAGCTCGAGCATGTCCAGAAGAGGGCAACCAGGATGGTGAGAGGGTTGGAATCCAAGTCTTATGGGGAAAGGCTGAAAGAGTTTTGTAATTATTGTGGCAACACAATCTAAGAAGGTTATTTGTGGACCATAGGTAACTATTTTACAATCATTATTATTATTATGCACTTTTGGCTTTTAAATTGCTTGACATACTTATTTTTATTTTATTCCTTAGGTTGATTTTATATCTACTGGGCTAGTGATTGCACTAAAAAGATTGTATGCGCATATTCACTTTGTGCCTGGGTATGTTTTTACTGAAGTAAGTTTGTAGTATATTTATTGATTGGTTTTATAGATTTTTATAAAAAAATTGTTTATTGATTGTAAAATATGTGTGTTTAATCTTCTATTTTTTATCTTTACAGCAATTTCCTTTATGGTCCTAATTGAAATTATATTTTGTATACATTTTTGATTGTGTTTTATGAGTGTAACTATTTACCATCTAGCCACACTTGTATGACCTCTGAGGGAGGCCGATCCGGCCGAAACGCGTCAGGTCATTTTTTTTTAGCCCTGGTTATGATTATGGTTTATGTATATTGTCTGTAATTGGGCCCCTATATATGTTTTAACTTGATATTATTAATAAATACATGTACTTCTTTTTATCAATGGGTTTTAATATTGGCCCTCTTTTCCACTAAACCTTTGTTTGGTTTTGGCAGCCATTTAAACCATCTATTTCGTGAAACTGACAAATTTAATGGCTTGCAGACATTTAAACCTAACAGCTGACGGGCAGACCCACCCCACTCTTAGATTTAAATGGCTTGCAGCCATTTCAGCCAAAGAGCTTGCAGCCATTTCATCCTAACAGCAGGGTGGATATGCCCATCTGCTGTTAGTCTGAAATGGCTGTGAGCCATTTCACAAGTCAGTTTCACTTCCCCCCCACTTCACAGTGGGGGGAAGCGAAACCTACCAGTGAAACGGCTCACAGATATTTAAACCTAATAGGTTAGCTGCAAACTTGTGCTGCTCAACAATTAGATTCAAATCACCCGAACAGCCAAACTGGGCAAAAGTCCAGAAAATTTGGGGGGAAGATGCCTTCTTTAAACATCAGTATGGATGCTCCAAATAAGACCATGTTCATGCCAAATTTTGGCTTGTGAACTGGTTCGTGCCCATCCCTGATACCAGCATCCCCTTTTGGTTAACTTGAAGACTGTTTAATTATCAGGGCTGTTTATATGATCTAGTTCTGTGGAAGACTCATCAAATGTGTTATTGAGGGCAGAATTCAGCTTCCTGCAAATCTCAAATTTCATTTTTAAAGGGAGAATGTTTCTAGCCCTGTTGCAAATAAATACTTGCAATTCTCTGCCTGATGAAATCTCAGAAGCCACAGCAAGATTTCCTGCCTTTCATAAAATCTTGCCTGTAATGATTCCATTTTTGGTGTGTGTGTTTCTTTAAATATTTAGTTTGACTGTAATAATGTAAGGAGAGTGATAGAGGAAGACAAGTGTGATGTGATTGGCTGATGACTGAGAACATGGGAGGAACAGAGATGTCTCTGAGGTGATTCTGTGTTGTGGAGAGTTTTTGGAAGAGTCTGTGTGACAGTGGAAGCAGTTGGAATTTAGTTTAGCCTGCATGGCTATGAGAGAGAAAGTTCAGCCTGTGTGGCTATATGAGCAAGAGAGTTCAGCCTGTGTGGCTATATATGAGCGAGAGAGTTCAGCCTGTGTGGCTATATATGAGAGAGAGATAAGTCTGTCAGAGTTGCGTTTTAGTGTATGAGAGACTGTATGTGATGCCAAGCCTTGTCAGTTATATTTTCTTTCTTCAACAACAATTCAAAATTACCCAGAAACCTATTTTGTTCTTTTATAAATGAATCATTATTTGTTTAAACGTATCCCAGCATTCAGAACAGTCCTTCCTCAGGACCACATAGTCCTGTGAAGCACCCAGATACTAGGTTATTCTACCAAAACAGAGAGATTTGGAATTTTTAATTCCTGGTGGCAGCAGAAAATCTACTCGGTTCATGTACACAGAGTGTGTTTTAAAGGAGAAACAGTCTCCCCAATAAGCGAGGACATCACATTGCCTCTTTAGCAAAACCAGAATAAATGATGCAGGCTGGTAAGCATAGCAGAATGTTTTATGCAAAACAGGAGGAAATACGGAATTTAATTTGTGTTATTTAGATGCATCACAGAACATGTGTGTGTGTGCTCCATATGAAAGCCAGCCTTCTATTTGGCGCTGGTCCATTCATGCAGGCCTTTCCCAATTCATGCAGGCCGTGCCCTACTGTATGACAAACCTGCCCAGAGCACCTCTATCATATGTTACTGTAAACCTACAGGAACATACAAAACAGCCTTATAACAAGTCAGACTGTCTATTTAGCCCAGTATTCTGACTGCCAGCAACCCTCTGGAATGAAAGACTTAAGGGTGCCAACCTCCAGGTGGTGGCTGGAGATCTCCCACAATTACATCTGGAGAGGTGACAGATCAGTTCCCCTCAAGAAAATGGCTGCTTTGGAGAGTGGACTCTATGCCATTGTACTTCACTGAAGTCCCTCCTATCCCCAAACCCCACCCTCCTCAGGCTCCACCCCCAAATCTCCAGGTATTTCCCATCCCACAGCTGGCAACCATAGAAAGTCCTATTCCAACACTAGCTATAAAAGGCCTGGTTTACACAAACTGCTGAATAAGGCGTCAGAATCAATGCTCTCTCTAAGCTGTGGCGTCTTGTGAGCAAAAATTCTACTGGCATTAAAGCTGAGAGTGAGTGATTTGGCTACTGCGGCCCCTGCCACACGGGGAGAAATTGATACGGGCAATGTGCAGCTTTTGAAAGCTGCACCAAAACAGACACGCGGCGGCGGGATCACATAGATCCCATGAGCCACCACGCAGTTGCTCCCCGGCACGATCAGATGCCGGGGAGAAAGCCAAGGAAGGGAGCACGAGGCCGCCGGCTGCGCATGTGTGCGCATGCGCAGTTCAGGTGAGAGCCTCGATTGCTCCGGAAGACAAGCACTCCGGCGATCTGACGGCCACGCTTGATGCGGTGTTTCCGGTAAGTCCTGCTCTGTAGGTGTTTTTTTCTTACAGTGGATTTTCGGCCTGAAGGGCCGGATTGGGGACGGGTGCGCGCCACTTCCCAGATGTTGCAGTGAGATCATGCCCGTTTGCTGCAACCCTGATCCGTCCCTCTCCCGGGCCAAAACCTTCCATGTGACTGGGACCTGCATAAATTAATTTGCTCTGGAGCCATCCTTCCTGACCTTCCCCCCCATTTCCCCAATTTTTATAGAATTGATAACAAGAATCCATACAGAATGTGATACACTGCAAAGTTCATATAATATCAAACTTATAAACATCAACAACAATCTGCTAAGCTATATAACCTGAAGTAAGAAACCCACAAGTTTAGCCAAAATCTTAACTGTATAAGAATGGTAATAGTTTAAGATGTGGAGTAAGAACTGCTAAGGCAAAACATTGATATTAAGAAAACGGATGAGTAAAACAAAAAATCTTTTATGCTCTGTCAGATAAGAGGGTCCCAACAGCAGGTCAATACAGAAGAACAATCAGAAGTAAATCCAGGAGCGGTGGGATAGATTTGACGGAAGTAGTTCATGTTTAGCCATATACTGGAGCACTCTTGCCCACGTATTAATAAACTTAGATGATGACGAGTCTATGCCTGCAGAAGTTATTTGTATTACATTAGTAATTTTATCCATTACAAACTGGTCCCAGATTTTCTCATGCCATAGTGTTAGACTTGGAGACTTCCACTGAGTTGCAATTGTGAGCCTAGCCATAGCAAGGAGAATAGCAGTGGTATCTTTTTGAGTATCTATCCCATCAGCGGCTTCTCTCAAATTAAGAAGCGATAACGCTGGACATAGTGGAAGTGATTGTGGCGTGATGTCATTTATCCGATCAATCACTTCCCTCCAAATTGCTTGATCACTGGGCATTCCCACCAGCAGTGAAGATAATTTCCGACATTGCCACAGTTTTTCCAACAGAGGACGCTGTGAAGAGGATTTATCTTGTTTAATTGTTCTGGGGTGTAGTACCATCTGGAGGTAAGTTTAAAGAACTGTAACCGAAGGATAAAACTTCTGGAGCTATTTATTGGTGATTTCCACATCCTTCTTGAGCTAAGACAAAAATGTGTGAGCCAGAGGCTAAAAAACTGTGAGCTTGCTCACACTAACTCAGCTTAGAGGGAATGGGCTAGACCATCTCAGACCAAGGGGAAGGAAGTTGTAGGGTTAACATTGCCCCATTAAAAAAAAAAATGTCCCTGCAAGTGAAAAAAATAGCATGTCAGAGTAAAATGTCCCAGACTAGGTCTTTCTATGCTTGTTTTTCATTTACAGGGAATAATTAATGTAGGGGAACTTTAAACAATGTAATTTTCTGATCCCTGCAGTGGTGCAGCCCATTCTACTACCTCAGCACTCTGCCACCTCATTCTGCTGAATACCTAGACAAGGGGTTGTATCCAGCCAGTTTTTCCCCTTCAAAAAATCAATCTCACCTTATTCCCATGCTTACTGCAATCTCCTTCTCACATGGCTTTTGCCCCAGCAGAGCCCATGACCCCCAGCATCACCTTTTTGATTGTCAAAGGTCCCGTTCACACGCGGCTATTTGGTCCGGGAGTGGGACAGTTCGGGGCCGGATCAAACCGGCGCGATCACACCACCACATCTGGGAAGCGTCCGGCTTCCGTTCCCGAACTGTTCCTTTCCCGGGATAAGCCGCCGCAAACTGAACCACCTCTTTGGTGGTTCAAAGGGATGCGCCGCGGCAAACCGGGCGTTTGATCGCCGGCGCGTCTTTGCGCCGGCACAACCCCGGCCCGGAGCCGAACTGCGCATGCTCGGACATGCGCAGTTCGGCCGGCTAGGCGTCGGAACTGGGTTTTCTCCCCGGGGTTTGATCGCGCCGGGGAGAAAAGGCGGCGCGGCCGAGGGATCCGTGGGATCCCGCCGCACCGTGTCAACGTTGGCGCGGCTTTTAAAAGCCGCACCTTAAAGAGGCTTTTCCCCTGCCGTGTGGCAGGGGCCAAAGGGACCCAATTCTTCTTCCTTTCTGCACCAGCAGAAAAGCTAGTTGGATCCAACTCAACACCCAGGGTCCTTTAATTGGAGATGCCAGGGATTAAACTTGGGATCTTCTGTATACAGACCATGTGCTTTTGTGGTAAAGGGAAAGGGGGTGCCTGCTCCAGTCTTCTATACAGTGAGGAGGACTGCCACCCAATAAATGTCTGAACTACAGCAGTGACATTCTTAAAGCCTATCCAAGAAGTCCCTTCATAGCTAAACTCTAAGTATTTTTAGTTCTGCACAGAACATGCTAATCACTGGGCTATGTTGACTCTCCGTAGCTTATGCACTGTGTTGTATTTAGTATAAATGGTTCATGTTCCATTTATAGCAGTGTTATTACATTGACACCTCTATGTGAGTCAGTTGTCCTGACAGATACTTAATATTATCACTGTTAGTTCGAGAGTAACAGTACAGTTGATGCCACTAGAGAGAACAAGATAGATCGTAGAAGGAAATTAGTACGCTCAGACAAGTGACCATTTACTTGATTATGAGCAACATGACCTAGATATCCACCACATTGGGGAGAACTCTGAGTATCTTAGCTTCTCTCTTGTAAAAGATACTTTGACCACACACATACCCTACCCATGCTTATAGAGAAAACGTCACAAATATATCTTCCATAGGGAGTACAGCCATTCTGGCCACACCTAAATGTCAGAAGATGCTTCTGCAGTGGCTGTATTTTTGTTGCCCTCATCAAGCACTTGCTGTTTTCAGCCCAACCTGATTGACTGAGACTAGGCTCAAATCACAGTATAAATCATCATTTTTGCTGGCTGTGTGTGACTATTTTAATTTTTGTTATTGCCATTTATTCTCTGAGTATTTTTAGCTTTTTTAATTACTTGCTTTGGGTTCCAAATTCCTGGAAGAAGAGCAGACATATACATGTTTCACATGAATAAACAACACATAATTACTACAAATCTGCATCTTTACATGCCGGTCTACCTCATTACTGTGTAAAGTATGGGGTGAAGATGTGACTGCAAGAGCTAACAGCAGTGGACAAGGGTGGACAAGTTGGGCAGCTGCCACAGGAACAGCCCCAATGGTTTTCAGGCCCTGCTCCTTCAGAGATCTGTGGTGGTGCCATGGCACAGCCAGCTCACCCAAATCAAACAAGGGTGATCCAGAAAGTGGTGCATGTTGGAAGTGAAGGACTTTGAACTGTCTCTTAGCCTCAGACTTCAGAGGGGGACTATAAGAGAGTCCGAGAGATAGAGAGGCTAGGACCCTTATCATCCTTCCCTTCTACTGCTCTGATGCTATCCCGTTGATGTGTAGATTGCTACTCTCAGAGAATCTTCTTTCCTTCTGGCTTGACACCTCCTCTCCACACTTTGCTAGCTTTCTCCATCTTGGCACCATGAGAGTAGGACACACTTCCTGCATCTCTATCCCTCCTAGCTGTATCCCTCCTATCTCTACTTTAACCTACCTAGAATGGAGTTCCTTAGAATAAAGGACTCATATTAGTTTGCAAAGATAGAGGCTCTCTGTGTAACTTTGTTTCTTGTCAGCACACACAAACCAGGTAGGCTCTGTTGCACTATATGCCTGAAGCACTCTGCTGAACCAAATAACTCCTTCAGTGCAGGAGGCAGTGTGACAAAGGAGGCTCTTACCAACCAATCATCTGTGCATCTCCTTTTTCCAACCAATCATCTGTGCATCTCCTTTTTCCAGGAGTTGGGGGTGGGTGGGGGAGGACAGTGGAAGCAGACAATTAGACAGATTCTTCTTCTTTTGCCATCAAGTCACAGCCAATTTATGGAGGACCCCTTACTGGGTTTTCAAAGCAAGAGACATTCAGAAGGAGTTTGTCATTGCCTGCCTCTGCATAGCAATCCTGCTATTCCTTGGTGGTCTCCCATCTAAATACTGAGCAGGGTTGACCCTGCTTAGCTTCTGAGAGCTGACAAGATCAGGCTAACTGGGGGCTATCTAGTCAGGGCAAATGGCCAGATAGGGCTGGGTAAAAAGAGTAAGATGGAGTTAGGAATATAGGACCTCTCTTAAAACTCCTCATACTGAGGAGTTCACTAGAAGGGTTTTTCTTTGGGGAAGGGAAAATCATATTTTTACTGTGTTATAAGTGCTTTTATACGCTGTTTTTATTGGCTATGTTTTTATTTATTTATTCTAATTTTATTAGTTCTTATCGATGTGGCTTTACAATTGCTTTTATGGTTCTAATTGCTAGCCACCTTGAGTTGGTCTGGAGAAGTGACAGACAAATTTTCTGAGTAAATAAATGGTTTATCACCTCCCACTCTTCTTCCACGATGGAGCCCCTGGGTTTCCAGGCAGTCTCCTGGGACCAAATCCATATGTGCTTAGTGGCTGTATAGTGTACCTTCAGACCCTACCTTGTGCATTTGAAGGCTTACATAGAGAAATCCAAGTAGAACAGCTGGAACTATGAAATGCAAGGAAGATTATTCCCATTGCTAAAGAAAACCCACACCAAAGTTTTAGCATCATTTCCCACCAGCTTCCTCTCAAGGTCTGCTGAAACATTCCGGGTTTTAAACCATATAAAAAGGAATACATCCAGCACTTTATTTCTCCTAAGATTTTTAATTGCCACCCCTGCCAAGTCTCTTCCACTGAATAAGCATGAGAGCTATAATAGCATCTAAACAGGCTAACTTTTTAGAGTGAAGCAGCAACATTCTCAGCATTAACGATTAACTGCTTCCTTGCTCCTTTTTCCAAGAAAGAGGCTGCCCCTTGCATGGCGAATCTATATGAGCCCTATTTTATGCGAATGTCATTTCCCACCTGTCTTCAAACCAGAATTCTTTGCCTGCACTGCATCTCCATTGCAAATGGGGAAGAAAATATTATCAAAGCTAAGGCAGGCAAACAAATGAAAGAAATGTGGGCTCTCTTCTGATGAAAGGAAGAACAGCTGATACAAAAAGCACGCATGGGATTAGGAGAGACATTTTCACATCCTCTGATGCCTTGTTTGCCAGGTAACCTCCTTGCTCCCTATGCATCATACTTATCAAGCTTCCTACTCAGTACCACTGGCACTTAATGTCTACACATCAGGGGCTAGGTGTTGTTTTTTTTTAATTACTTGAAGATGAGAGGCAGCAAAAGATTTCAACCTGAAGTGTGTACTGGATAATAGTAGCACCCACATATTGCAGGTAACTATTGCATGATTTGCACAGAACCAATTTCCAGTCACACAATTCATCCCTAGGGCTTCGGTGGGGTAGTGATTGATTTATTTTAACATATCAAAGGACAAAACCAAGCTCAGATATAAACTGATGTTCCTTCACAATACAGCTGCAGTTGGAATCTACTGTGTATTTATGTGTAGAGGTGGTGAAGCTTTCCAGTCTGAAATAATCTGATAGAAGACAATAAAGGAGAAAGACAAATGTGGTGACACTGCCTCCATTTATGTTTGGATCCCTTCCGTCTTGGCTCCAGGACTGGCTTTCTTCTGTGTTTTTGCATCTAAATAAGTGAACGGGTCTCTGGCCACCACAGGAGCAAAAGCAGTGTCAGGAGAGGAAGGAGGACCTCACAAATTTATACTGTTCTAATCCCACTGATTTCAAGGGACTCAGAAGGGTATTAACTTACGATTTCACTATGAGTTATCTGAGTGCTAGGGAGGGAAGGTTGTCTGGTATAGCCCAGCCTTGTCAGACCTTGAAAGCTAACCTGGTGTCCCAAGACAGGGGACCTCCAAGGAAGCCTCCTTAGAAGAAGGCAGTGGCAAACCACCTCTGCTTCTCACTAGCCTTAAAAGCCCCTTGCTCGGGTTGCCGTACGTCGGTTGTGACTTGACAGCACTTAATGTACCTATCTAAATGCTGGTGTCAACCTTAAGTCCAAGTTTTAATTAGTGGAAACTCTCTCGATATACTTGGCATGTTACGAAAACCAAAAACAAAGCAAACATTAGGGATGGGCATGAACTGGGAAAACGCGATTCGGTGTGTGGTTTGTGGTGTGCATGGTTTGCTATTGCCTTCATAAACTTTTTTTGCGTTAGATGAACTGGTTCAGTACTTGAAGTTAGTGATGTGGTAGAACAGCCCGCTGGCATGCTAGAGGCACCAAACACACTGGGAATCTCTGGCTAACTCTCCTCTACCTTCTCTCCAAGTTTGGTGAGGATTGGATTTACAGGGTCCAAGTTATGGCCCCCCAAAGAAGGTGCCTCCAGGAAAGTGCTTTCTAGGGAAATCACAGGCACAGGTTCAGGAGGCTCAGAAGTGTATAGAATGGGTCCTGTGCAAGCTAGAGACACCACACGTGTAGTGGATCTCTGGCTGACTCTCCTCTACCTTCCCTCTAAGTTTGGTGAGAATTAGATTTATGGAGTCTGAATTACGCCCCCCAAAGTAGGTGCCCCATCTTCCATTGTTTCCAATAGACAAAGGTCAAACAAAAGAATCTATCAGTAGAAAGTGAAGATGGGGGGCATTTTTACAAGTCCAGCAGAACCAGTAACACTGTGGCAGTGCAAACCCATCAGGACAAAGGTCAAGCCAGGAAAGTGCTTTTGGGGGAAATGTCAGGTACAGGTTCAAAAGTGTATAGAATGGACCCCCTGCAAGTGACACACACCAAATGCACAGGGAAACTCACCCTGCCACCTGCACCTCTACAGTCACTCCAAGTTGGGGGTGGGTTAAATTGTTGGGGTTATGGACTCCCCCCAAAAAAGGTCTCCCCAGTGCTCTCTCTGGAAAAAATAGCTGAAGTTACAGGAGTCTATGGAATGGCTCAGGAACAAGCCAGGGAAACCAAAGTCACAGGGAAACCTCACCCGGGCAGACACCCCCCCCCCAGCCAGACACTGTAAGCAAAGCAAACACCCTCCCTATGTGCACAGCCTCCCCAGGTCCCCAAAGGCAGGTTCTGAAGGACAGACTGATAGACATCCCCAGAGTTTCAAGAGGGGCTCACCAAAGTTACACCATGGCAGCTTGCGGCACCCCAGCCCCACGAGGGTTTGTGCCCCGCTGAATGTGGCATACCTAGCACTCTTCCACACAGGGGTTGCTGGGGAGGTTGTGGAAATGTTCCCAAAGTGTGGGCTGGAAACGATGCCCCAGGACAGGAGAAGGAGGGAGGAGGGACAGCCAAGGAATGGTGTACTGGAGGCAGAAGCAGCAACAGGGAGTTGTGTGGAAGGGGAGGATGCTCCCCCCCCCCAATTCACTGTTGTCAGAGACTTCTCCAAGGAGTGTTAGCAACTGCAGGGCTTTTGGCAGTGCTAACAACTCTTCATCCTCCGTGGAGAGCCCCAGAAGCAAATCAGAGGAAGAAGGCTCAAAGACTTATGGTGATGCCTTGCTAGGGGCAGGCTCCTGTGGGCTGGCAGGATGGGCTTGGTGTTCAGGGATGGAGGCCTGTGGTACACAGTGGGTGGAGGCCTTCTTCCCCTCACAACAAGCACCCTTTGCACCCACTTTCACCCTCATGGCACAGAGGGGTTGGTTCACAATCAGGAGGGTTGGGAGGATATAAAATGTGGGTCCTCAGCTGAGGAACCCACTAGCTAAGCCCCTCTGCTCAGCATGAGCAGAGACAGGGTGGCTCACAGCCCTGTTCACCTAACACCCCCAAACCCCAGCAGAGGAGAGAAGTTCTCAATTAAAATGTGGGTCCTCAGCTGAGGAACCCACTAGCTAAGCCCCTCTGCTCAGCATCCGAGAAACCCACTAGCTAAGCTCGGTGTGAGCAGAGAGACAGGGTGGCTCAGAGACCTGAGTCCACTTAACACCAAAAACCCAGCAGGGAAGAGGAGTTCCCAGTCACAAGGGAATATGCTCTGCTAGTTTGCTTTTAAGAAGTTCCCTGCCTCTCTGTCTAACTGCCAACAGTCAACAGAGGAGAAGGTGCAGAGCTGAGCTGAGGGTATATATAGCATTTTGATCCCAAAGAGCAGGATGGGAACTCTGTTATTAGCAGCCAGCAGTGCCTGTTAAGCTTTGGAGGGCTTGTATTGGTGTTTCAAAGACTGGAGAATTTGGGCCCCTCTGTTGCCTTGGAGTTTTGCAAACAGTTTAATTGAGTGGAGACATTTTATCTGGAAAATGTATCAGTTCACGAACTGCCACAAACTGCCATGAACAGCACCAAAGTTCTCTCGGAGAGGAGTGACAAGCGGAGTGCCTCAAGGATCTGTTCTGGGGCCTGTTTCGTTTAACATCTTTATAAATGATCTGGATGAAGGAATAGAGGGAATGCTTATTAAATTTGCAAGTGAGCCAGTTTGGTGTAGTGGTGAAGTGCGTGGACTCTAATCTGGGAGAACCGGGTTTGATTTCCCCACTCCTCTGGTTGCACCGGGCTAGATGACCTTGGGCAAGCCGTAGTTCTGATAAGAGCTGTTCTTGAAAAAGAGCATTTTCTGCCAAGAGCTCTCTCAGCCCCACCTACCTCACTGTTGTGGGGAGGGGATGGGAGGGGAAAGGAGTTTGTAAGCCGCTCTGAGACACCTTTGGGTAGTGAAGGGCGGGATATAAATCCAATCTCTTCTTCTTCTTCTTCTGATACTAAATTGGGAGGGATAGCAAATCTAGTAAAAGACAGACTCAGCATACAGGAAGATCTTGACAGGCTGGAAAACTGGGCTAAAACAAATAAAATGATTTTCAATGGGGATAAATGGTAAGTTCTGCATTTAGGTGGGAAAAATCAAATGCATAATTATAGGATAGGGGAGACTTGTCTTGGCAGTAGTATGTGCAAAAAAGATCTAGGGGTCTTAGTAGACCATACCCTGAACATGAGTCAGCAATGTGCTGCGGTAGCTAAAAGGCAAATGCAATTTTGAGCTGTATCAACAGAAGTATTGTGTCCAGATCACATGAAGTGATGTTATCACTTTACTCTACTCTGGTTAGATCTCACTTAGAGTATTGTGTTCCGTTTTGGGCATCACAATTTAAGAAGGATATAGACAAGCTGGAACATGTCCAGAGAAGGGCAACAAAGATGGTGAGGGGTCTGGAGACCAAGTCCCATGAGCAGGGGTCATTTCGTAGAAAAAGAGCTAGGGGAACTCATTAGCATAACTCATTAGCATATGCCACACCCCCTGACATCACTGGAAGTGTGTCACAAGGCCACACACCACGCCCCCGACGGTCCCGGCCGCCGCCGGCCTTGCAGCTCCACTGCCGAGCCCCATGAGGGGCCCGGCGGTGGACCTGCAAGGCCGGTGGGAGTGCAAGGAAGCCCCGCAAATGACCTCCCTGGCCCCAGGCAGGCGGGGGGGGAGAGGCAGGGAGGAAGCAACTTACCCTCCCTCTTCTCCTGCCTCCTCCTGGCTGAATGAGAGCCAGAAGCGGGGCGGCCGGAAGCAGGGGCGGGGCTTCGTCATGTGTCCCGCCCCCGTTTTCCCTCCGAAATGACCTCTGCCCATGAGGAAAGGTTGAAGGAGCTGGGTATGTTTAGCCTGGAGAGGAGACGACTGAGAGGTAATATGATAACCATCTTCAACACTTGAAGGGCTGTCATATAAAGAATGGTACAGAGTTGTTTTCTGTTGCCCCAGAAGGTCGAACCACAACCAACAGGTTGAAATTAAATCAGAAGAGTTTTCAGCTAAAGATTAGGAAGAACTTCCTGACAGTTAGAGCAGTTCCTCAGTGGAACAGGCTTCCTTAGTAGGTGGTGGGCTCTCCTTTGGAGGTTTTCAAACAGAAGCTAGATGGCCATCTGACAGCAATGCTGATTGTATAAACTTAGGCAGATCATGAGAGGGAGGGCAGGAAAGGTTGCCTCAGTGCTTAGATCTTGTGGCCCTTTGTTACACACCCAGGGAAATGCTGAACGCCACTTTGGGGTTAGGAAGCAATTTTTCTTCAGGCCAGTTTGGCTCGAGATCCTGGAGTTTTTTTGTCATCTTCTGTCCATGGAACAGTGGTCACTGGGTGTGTGTGTGGGGGAGGTATTTGTGAATTTCCTACATTGTGCAGGAGATTGGACTAGATGACCCTGGAGGTCCCTTCCAACTCTATGATTTTGTGCCGGGCACCCTTCCATGAAAATCACTTCACAAGTCACGAACCAGCCAAAATTTGTGACAGACTTTAGTTGGTGAGCCAGTTCCTGACCATCCCTAGCAACCATACCTCAGAGCTACAAATATATCAAATTAGCAAACTATAATTCAATTTTAAAATTAATCAATATAAAAGGCGAAAACAATTGAACTGATGAGTCAATGAACATCATATAAATACATATTTTAATCTCACACATTCAAAATGGGACTATTATGAAACCTGAGAGATTACACATTGCTTGGAACCCCAGGAACAACAAGATATCACATGGAACAACAGGTAGTGGGTGGAATGGTCAATTTTTATGTTTACAAAGAACTGCACTTATCTAAATTAAATGCAGAGGCGTTAATGAAACAATAATATTTATTACACACTTCATTACCCCCTCTGGTTAATTATAATTGAATTATGGTCTCTGACTGTCACTAGAACAACCTAGTAAAGAATATCATAGAATTATGCCTATTTAACAATCATGTCGATTGTGCAAAATGCAGACGTTAATTAAATAAACAGTTGGAAGCCGATTTTTCTAGTTAACAAATATTAATTCCTGTATTTATTAAGACAGGCTCCCACAGTATAACTAAAATAAGGAATTTGGTGCGTGCATCTGAGTACAGGGCGAGATATACCACTGAGACCCAGATAGTTGAGGTAACTCATTCACTATTAAATGAGATTCACCATTGCCTTGGTTCTTGTGCCCAACAAGACAGAGTCACTTCTTTGAGGCACCTTGAAATCCAAACACTGGTTTGAACATATGATGCTGCTTTATATCAAGTCAGTCATTTGGTCTCTCTAGTTCAGTATTGTCTACTTTGACTGGGAGTGGCTCTCCAGAGTATCAGTTAGGGAGGGATCTTTCCCAACACCTGCTCCCTGAGAACTTCTAGTTGGACATATCAGAGATTAAATTTGAGACTATCGAGATGCATGGCATTTGCTCTCTTACTGCAGCACAGCACCTCCACACCAGTCAAAATAGATGTGTACTTATTTGCAGCAGGAAGGACCATAGCTCAGGACACTGATCTTGAATACAGAAGGCCCCAGATTCAATCTTGGACAACTCTAGTTAAAAGAATTCTGTACTGCAAAGTAAGTTCTCTGCCTGAGACCTTGGAAACCTACTACCAGACAGGAGAAGGTGTCCAAGGGGGTGGAGGGCAAGGGAGTGTGCTTACCTAATTTTGGTGTTTCTTCATTTACATCTAAACACACACATACACACATTCCAACTACACAGAAAGAAGCACTGATAGAGTGATCTCTGAGACCACTCAGTGAGATAAGAAACCTGCTTCCTGTTCTCTGGAGCTTGTGTATCAGTTGGGTACAGCCCATGACATACTAGCAGACTATCTGCTTTGCATGCAGAAAGTCCCAGTTTCAATCTCTATCTGAGAGTACCTGAGCTGCAACCAGCTAGAGTAGACAGTGCTGACCTTGATAGTTCAATGGTCTGATTCAGTATAAGGCAGCTTCATGGGTATCTAAGAGCAGGTGCCAGGCCCAAGTTATTAAATCCAATGGCTACTGGGCGCCTGGATTATTGCACCCCTACTGCTATTAATCATAAAATTTTATTCCACAGTATTTTTAGTTGCTTCCAAACAGTCAGTTTGCCTGGAATTGCCATCATTTGTTCACAAGGTTATTATGGATAATCCAGACAATGGGCTTTTTCTGCTATCTCATTTTCTTCACTTGTGTGTTCCTGTTGCTTTGAGGGGAGGGGGTTCTGTTTCATATGTGTTTTACTCCCTCTAGTGATTGATTCTATATTACGTTTTATGTTGTTTTATGTCCGGCATATCTCCCTGCAAATTTAAACTGCAGGTTTTTATACTGGACATACAGCGATGTAATCTCAAATTGACCAATAGAGGGAGTAAAACATGTGTAAACAGAACCCCTCCCCTAAAGGAACAGGACCACACAAGCCAGGAGAATGAGAATGCGGAAAACACAGTACTACTATCACATTACTGAAGTCCAGCATTTTCTGTGATGGTCTCTCATGTTTTTATCAGGCATGCTTTGTAGAGACAACTTTGACTTAGAACTGCACTACAGCACTAGCATGTCCAGTGTTCAGCATGATGACATGATATTGATGCACCTGGCAGGAGGAATGGGTCAGGTTGGTGGGGTGATTGGTAATGCCCAGCCTTCACTATTTACCATGCCATTTAAAAATGTGCCCCTTCAATCATTTTTAAACATAAAACAAAATCAGGAAATGTTTAATTACATTTAATGGGGCAGAGGGAGCATTTTGCTTGAGAGTGCTGAATTTTGTATTACTAGCAGTAAAGCCCGTTGTGAAAACAATACAACGAGATCTAGAAAGAGGCTCTGGGGGAGTGCTCTGGCTTTGGGCAAAACAGTGTCAATTTGCTGTGGTGACCTCAGCAGGGTATAATGACAGAGTCCAGTGTTTTCTCCAGAGGAACTGATCTCTGCTACCTGAAGAGCAGTTGTAATTGTGAGTGATCTGTAGCCCTCACCTGGAGATTGGCAACAATTGTTACCCAGGACAAAATGGCTGGTTTGGAGGGTGTAGTCTATGGCATTCTACCTGTCTGAGGTCCCACCCCTCTGCAAACCCCACCCTCTCCAGGCTCCACCCCTCAAATCCCCAGGAATTTGTCAGCATGTAGTTGGCAACCCCATCTCCTTCCCAGCTAGCCACCAACCTACCATTATCTGCCCCTTTGACTTCAGCTGACTTCTGCCCTCCCTTCTGCAGAACAGTTGTAATACTGAGTGCTCTCCAGCCCTCACCTGGAGATTGGCAACAATGGTTCCCTATGTGAGACTGACTGGTTTGGAGGGTGGAGTCTATGGCAGTGTACCTGTCTGAGGTCCCACCCCTCCTCAAACCTCACCCTCTTCAGGCTCCATCCCTCAAGTCTCCAGGAATTTCCCATCTGGAGTTGGCAACCCTATCAGGACTGGCCCCAATGTGTTTTCTCCCAAAGGCCAAAGTAGGTGACAGGACCAAGCTTAGTTGCCTACCAACAGGCACTGAGGGGAATGTAGGGTTGCCAGCTCTAAGGAGGGAAATACCTGGAGGTTTGGGGGGTGGATTCTGTAGAGGGCCGGGCGACGGAGGCATCGGCCTTCTGTCGCCCGCCTTGCCCCCCCAATCTCGGCCCGGGCGACCGCGGCTCCCGCCAGCGAGTCAGCTGCACAGCAGGGGGTTGAAGAGAATGGTTTGATGGCTGCTGGGCCAAGATTGGCAGCAATAGTTCCCCAGAAGCAAATGGCTGGTTTGGAGGGTGGAGTCTATGGCACTGTACCTGTCTGAGGTCCCCCTCTCCGGGCTCCACTCCTCAAATCTCCAGGAATTACCATACCTGAAGCTGGCAACTTTATCTCCTCCCCTCTCAGCAGCCTCTTTCTAGGCAAAAATCTGTCTTTCTCATTATCGGGGGAGCAAAGCAGCTTACTTCATTCTCTTCGGCTTTGCGATCTGCACAACAACACTGTAAGGTAGGTTTGGCAGAAAGTCTGTGGCTGCTCCGAAATCACCCAGGCAGCTTCCATAGGCAGCCAGGGCTAGTGATGCCATGCCAGTCTGGAGGCATGAAGTCACCCTGAGAGTGCTTGCAGGCCTAGGGTTGCCATTGCCAACAAAGACAAATTGATGCAAAGGAGGATTGAAGTGTCTCCATATCTGTATTTTGCCTTAAATTGGTTTTGATGCCAGCAGAGTGAGAAAATGCCAGAGGCTCTGGGTGGGTGCCCCATCGTAAATGCACCAAACAATTCCTAAAGATTTTCCAAAACACAAAATTGCAACACTTTGAATTAGCACCAGAGCTTTAAGAGCTCTCCAGCTGTCACCTGGAGACTGGCAACAGCTTGTTTGGAGGGTGGGGAGTATGGCATTGTATCTGTCTGAGGTCCCCCTCTTCCTCCTCCTCCTCTGACCCCACCCTCAGCAGGCTTCATCCCCAAAATATCCTGGAAGTTTCCAACCTGGAGTTGGCAACCCTATGTCCTTTCCTGGCTACCATCAGCCAACCTTTATCTGCCTGTCTGTCTTCAGGTTTACATCCCCCCCCCTCAGCCTCAGAAAGGGCAGCCTTTCCCTGCAGTGGGAACCAAAGCAACTGACATCATTCTCCTCTCCCTCATATGATCCACACAACTACTCTATGAGGTATGTTAAGGTTGAAAGTGTGTGAATGGTCCATAATTCCCCAGGCTGCTTTTAAAACATGAACCTGGGACCTGCACACCATCCTCTGAAGCGCTCTCTTTTGCAGTAATGGGGTGACTGCTGGCACCTTTTCCTATCATTTTTTGCCTTGTGGTATTCTGCTTGTGGTGTGATCTGTTGTCTTTGTGGTGTGGCATGATTGTGTTATTGGGTTTGTTTCTTTTGAAGGGGAAGTGATGTGTTCTGAGTGAGGACATATTTTACCTCAGAATACAGTAGGGTGGGGAGTATGGCATTGTATCTGTCTATGCAACTGAAAATTCCAACTGCCTTGCGGGGGGGGAGTTTGAGGTGTGGAATGGAGTGAAGTCCAATCAGCTTCCATATGCAAAAGACATTGAAATGCTGGGCGGGACTGCACAAAGCAGCCAGTCAACCCAGCCAGCGTCTTCTGACTGACAGTTCTTCCAGCCAAACACTAAAGGGGCCAAATTTAGAACGTTCAATATAGAACATTGCTATTCAATTATAATAAGGGAGAGATTAGTCTTCTTAGTGCTGTTGGTACATTACACTGCAACAGATTACTAGCAAATCACTTTTTAAAATCTGTGAAGGTGCCTAAGATTGACCATGTCACAGATATAAGCAGCGTGAGCTGCCTGAAATTAATTAGAATGCTGTCCTTTTCACATGGGGGGGGGAGACTTTTGGGGTAACTTTCCCAAAGGTTTCCATATTTGAAAAATGCACAGGGAAAGCCCACCTGCGCTGCTGAAAGTGAGAGCATATCAAGATGAGGGGTTGGAGTACTAATAGCCCAAGATATAACAAAGATACTGCAGTACGTGCATAACAGAATTATTATTCAGTGCTTAAGAAACCTATAGTGATTAGTCCATACACAATTACAAAAATACAATGATACAACAAATTTCTTTGTGTTGTATCATTGTATTTTTGTAATTGTGTATGGACTAATCACTATAGGTTTCTTAAGCACTGAATAATAATTCTGTTATGCACGTACTGCAGTATCTTTGTTATATCTTGGGAAAGTGAGAGCATAGCAGGGAGGGTAAGGAGACAACCAAGCCAGCTTCCTCAGCAGGATTTGTGATGAAAAATCCATGAGGGGGTCAGACCTCATCATGCAAGGAGGTCTGATATTAACATGACAGAGGGAGACAAACTGGAAAAAATGGCCTTGCTGTGAGGTAAAGCCTTTAAAAATAAACATGACAAAGACTGGTCTATGTGCCCGATACTGGAAAAGATTATCTATTGATCTACGTGATCAGGAGTTTAAGATCAGCACTGCCAGTCAGCCATGAGACGATAATTTATGTATCACAGCGCAGGTGTTTTTATGAGGACTTCACTTTCCAGTTCTTAATTTAATCTCTCTGCCAGCAGGACATTGGCAGGAACAGTCTATGATAATTTGAATTCTGAGTCAGAAATCAAAATGGTACTGTATGGTGGTAATATAGCATAACTGATCAATTAATAATCTGCGGTGCTCTGTGGTACCCGGCCCTCACCCTCCCTACTGCTGAAGCCAACCCTGGTTATCAGTGTTTGTTCTTGGGGGTGGGTGGGTTCTCTTTATTTCTATGATGGTATATTTTTTTAGATTTTATTTTTCCACTTTATGATTCAAAAAGAAATGTAAAATTTCCTTTTTCTTCTGCACTAACAGAAACCAAAAAGATGAAGACCTCTTGAAAGTGTATTTTTCCACATGTTCAGATTTCACAATGCGGGGATGATGGCCAAATAAGGAGACCCAAAACTGCCCTCCTTTCTTCATTATTAAAAATCAGGAGACAAGAGAGATCCTGTTTTCAAGGCTCTGATTCTTTCACGATTTTTAAAATGGTCATTGATTCCCCCCCCCTTTGCTATGTTGTGTGTGTGCGCTTCCTTCTCTAGGAAGAAGAGAATGTTGATGATATATCTTCTTATCCAGTAGACAAGACTGTGCAGAGCTTTCTTCAGGAAAATCACTAGTTTAAAAGGTCAGCATTGACTCTCTTAAAATACATTGAAAGGAGTTACTGGGAAATCAGATCCCACTTTTATTTTCTCCTTTTTCTTCATTATTTTCTTTCATATCATTGGGTCTCATTAAAATGGCCATTGAATGGGTAGGGGGAAAACGGAATCTGAATATTTTGTACAGAGGGCTGCAATATGACACTCTCATGGTTGTGGAAGTTATTGGAATAATCAGTAAAAATGGGAAATAATGCAATTTAGCATGTGTAGACTAAGAAAAAAAGGCTAATATTAAGCCATTTTGTAAAACAATGTTCAGCCCCACATTTAAATTTCCCCTCATATTTGTTGTTGTTCAGTCGCACAGTTGAGTCCGACTCTTCGCGACCCCATGGACAAGATCACGCCAGGCCTTCTTGTCTTCCGCTGTCCTCTGAAGTTTGCTCAATTTCATGTTCGTTGCGTCTATGACACTGTCAAACCATCTCATCCTTTGCCATCCCCATCTTCTTTGACCTTCAATCTTTCCCAGCATCAGGGTCTTCTCCAGTGAGTGCTCCCTTCTCATTTGGTGGCCAAAGTATTTGAGCTTCAGTTTCATTATCTGGCCTTCCAGGGAACAGTCAGGGTTGATTTCTTTTAGAATTGACTGATTTGATCTTCTTGCAGTCCAAGGGAGGCCCCGTTCGCCTAGAGGCCCCGTTCGCCGGCCTGTGGTCGTTGGGGGGGGAAGCCGGTGGATGGGGCCTACAGGCCCCGTTCGCCGACCTGTGGTGGGTGC
>NW_015175358.1:1792589-1793155 GCF_001447785.1 Gekko japonicus
CCCGGGAGTGTGGGGGGGGCCCGAGGCGGGCGGCAGGAGGGTCCCGAGGTTTCTCTTGCTGGGGGGGTCAAGGCGGTCCGCCGCCACTCACCACGGTAAGAGCGACGGAGCTGGTCTATCCCATCCAGGCGCTTCACAGCGAGTGAGACCTCGCATCCAGGCGCTCCACAGCAGTGAGACCTCGTTCCTCCCCTCCGAGCCACCCAGCCAATGGCAGCCGAGTTGCCCTAAGGGAGCCAGTCATGGCAGCCAGCATCTTCTGAGTGGCAGTTCTTCCGGCCATACACTAACGGGACGCATTTTAGAACTTTGGCACCCACTACTCTTTTATTATAAGGGAGAGATTTCCATCTTTCCCAATACTCATCTTCTGGTTTTTGTTTTAGCTCCATGTTAACTCTATCCATCTCTGCTATTTCTAAGATCTTATTCTTTAATTCTTTTATCGTGGTTGTCAAGGACATCGAGGTCTTTCTTGTATAGTTCTTCTGTGTATTCTTGCCATCTTTTCCTAATTTCTTCTGCTTCTGTTAGGTCACTACCGTTTTTGTCCTTTATCATGGCCA
>NW_015175358.1:1793196-1960096 GCF_001447785.1 Gekko japonicus
AATTTTCTTGAAGAGATCTCTAGTCCTTCCCATTCTATTGTTTTCCTCTATTACTTTGCACTGTTCATTCAGGAAGGCCTCCTTATCTCTCCTTGCTGTTCTCTGGAGATCTTCATTCAGTTGGGTAAATCTTTCCTTTTCGCCTTTGCCTTTCGTTTTCCTTCTTTCCTCTGCTATTTGTAAAGCCTCATCAGACAGCCACTTTGCTTTCTTGCATTTCTTTTTCTTTGGGATGGTGGTGATTCCTGCCTCCTGTACAATGTCACGAACCTCCGTCTATAGTTCTTCAGGCACTCTATCTATCAAATCTAGACCCTTGAATCTATTCTTCACCTCTACTGTATATTCATCAGGGATGCGATCTAGGTCAAACCTGAATGGCCTCATGGTTTTCCCAATTTTCTTCAGTTTAAGTCTGAATTTTGCGCATACATATATATATATATATGTGTGTGTGTGTGTGTGTGTGTGTGTGTAAGGAAAAAAAGAAATTGGCTTCTGCTAACTTTCACACTAAGAACATAAGAGAAGCCAGTGTTGGATCAGGCCAATGGCCCACCCAGTCCAACACTCTGTCACACAGTGGCCAAAAATACCAGGGGACATCAGGAGGTCCAGCAGTGGGGCCAGGACACTAGAAGCCCTCCCACTGTTGCCCCCCAAGCACCAAGAATACAGAGTATCACTTACCCCAGACTGAGAGTTCCTATCTATACCTTGTGGCTAATAGCCACTGATGGACCTGCTCCATATCTATATATCTAATTCCCAACATGGCCCCCGCGTGTGGATACTTATTTCCGCAGATCAGGGGCACATGGAGGGAAAAAAGGTTATCCTGCACATTTGGGGCACTCCCTAGCTGTGCAGAAAAATTTAAAAATGTTTAAAAAGGATACGGGGGACATTTAAATCAAGACAGCTGCTGTTAGCCCTTTTAGTAGGAAAAGGCAGAGGACTGAAAACTGCAGCATGTGGAGGAGAACACCTTAACCCTGCACCTCACTCTCCTTTCTTTCAGGATCCCCCCCCCCTGAGCGCCCCCCCCCCCCCAACCAGGCTGATTTCTGGTACCGAAGTTGGGTTGGGAGAAAATTCTTAAAAGAAACAGAATGCCATATGGTAAAGTAGGGGGCAGGCTTTATCTCTATTCCAAATGCTCTGTTTCTTTTTTTAAAAAGTAGCCCCTCCTCACACATTCACATTGCTTGTGATTTAGGATTGCCAGCCTCCAGGTGGGGCCTGTAGATCTGGAATTACAACAGATTTTCCAACTACAGAGATCAGTTTCCTGGGGGTGGGGGAGCCTACTTTGAAAGATGGGGTCTATTTATTGATTTATTTATTACATTTATATCCCACCCTCCCCAGTGGGCTCAGGGTGGCATTATATAGCATTATACCCTGATGAGGTCCTCCCCCCCCAAACCCCACTCTCCCCAGGCTCCCCCCACAATTTCCCAGAATTTCACAACCCAGAATTGGGACCCTATTGCGACTCCTAACAAAGGAGTGTAGAAGGGGGATTTTTCTGAAATACCAGTTGGTGTCTCCAGTGCCTGCTCTACAAATGAGAGTTATAATTCTCTATAGAACAGGGTCATTTTCTCCCCTCTACCTGAAATCTGGAAGATAGTTTCCCTTGCATGTGGCGAGTCAATCCCAAAGAACTCAGTTCCAGTTAGGTGGGTGGGGAAAGTTACCCACGGAAGTCTGTTGCCCACAGAAACCAGTGGAAATAACTATTGGCTTAATTTCCTAATATGATATGAGTAGGTTTACTTCCGATATTAAAGATCTAGGCTCATGTTTTAAAACAACACACAGGCCAATTCTGAATCTAATTCTGGGCACATAAATATTTTAAATAAAGAAATAAATCTAACTTTTGCTTCTTCTTTTTTGCACCACCCTGCTTAGCTCTGCAGATTTAAGCCAGTAACAGTCTGGTTTCCCTGCCATAATTTCTTCCAAAGAATCTGTTGAACTTCAATTCTGTGAGGCTGTTCTTTGTTGGAGATCCTTTAGATCAACCCACAAAGTTCTTTGACTTGGAGTTATAACATACACAGACTTGAAGCAGGTTTAAAACTGTAGCTTTGTTTGCTCTTTGTTCAAAACATCTTGACTCCTTCAGCTCTTTCCTTGGCCTTTTCTAAGCCATCAATGGTGCTACCATATGCTTAATGTTAGGGTTAGTTTAGAAACTGTTTCCATGTGAACTTTTAAAAACTTCAATTTCCTCCCATCAAAAGACTTGAAAACTTCGTGACTTCCTACCTAAAAGCCAAGAAGTCATTTATGAATCGTACTAAACTACTATCTTTAAGAGAATAAGATTTCAAAGATGTTAGTCAAATATCAGGCAATTTTTATAAGTTGTTATTACCCCGACCTCACTGTATCTTTAATTGCTATATACATATTGTTAATTAAACTTTTTAACTGCATTGATTCCTGTAGCTATGAACAGAGGAAAGTCCCCTTCCTTTCCACATTTAATGAACACTGGAAAGTTTTAAAAGTTTATAGAGAGCTAGTGTGAACAGTGTCTGAATAGGACTGGAGAAATCAGTGTTCCAATTTCCATTCATTCATGGAGTTCATTGGCCCACTCAATCTCTTTCAGCCTAATCGACTTCCGGTTTGGCTCCCGCGCATGGCGGACGCTTCCTCGGGTCGCTCCCGAGGGCGCCTCGCCCGCCCGTGGTGGAGGAGGGAATCCGCGCGAGCGGAGACCCGAACAAGCCCCTCAGAAGAGAGGAGCTCGGATCCGGGGCGCTTTAGGGCGCACTAGGGGGGAGTCGCTCTTTCGGCCGAGAGGTCGGAGAGCGAGGCTCCCGCCATGCCCTGCCCCAATGGACCTTGCTGCGTGAGCGACCCCGAACGGGGTTTAGCGGAGCCACCAGACGTCACCGAGTGATAAAGCGACCATCCGCAAAAATGGAAAAGAAAAAGAAAAGATCGGCTTAACTGTGAGTTGTCAAAATGCAGAGAAAAAGAACTGAAAATTGTTTCCCCCCCCCTCCCAGCGAAAAAGGCGAAGAGGTTAATCCTCCAACTAAATAAGCGAAAAAGAAAAGGAGGGGGGGAATGATTGAGCGGACAGTGATGTTTTCCTTTGATGTATTTGAAAGCGAGAAACTTGTCTCTCTGGAGCACATTTTAAGAACTTTCTAAAAGTAAACAAAAAAGAAAAGATGTCGGAGCTGGGCAAAAGCGAGCGGAGAGGAGGGAGGGACTTCCGTCTGGGCGTTTGTTTGTGTGCAAGAGCCGGCTGTTGAATGTTTGGACTGTTTATGGCTGTGAATCCAACGGGAGTTTTGCAAAAAAGATAAGTTGGAATTGTGACAGCGAGAAGTGCCTGATAAGCGCTTATAAGTCAACAATTGCGAGGAGGACCCATAGAGAGTCTGGGAGCGAATATAAAAGTGTAAATGAAATTGATACCATTCTTGAAAATGGGGACCTCCGGGGCATGAAAGGAAGAGGATTTATAGTACATGAACTGAGCGTATTAACAACAACCCGAAGGAGGATCTAACAAGCCGGAAGGAGAAGACCAGAGGAAGCTCCTCCACGTCAGCGACAGTAAAAATACCCAGCACGCAAAGAAGCGGTTCTGAATGTGCACAGAAGAGACCCTTTTTATTAACAGAATCTCAAAGGAACATTACTAACATACTAACAGAGAATACATGTAACAGGACTAAGAAAAGAAGTTTGGCAGCACACAGAAGAAGTCCAAGAAGATTAATTGGACATTACTAACAGTTTAATTTATCAGTTTATATATCACTCAGCTTTCTCTTTCTCCCACTGTCTACCCCTTCCTTTCTTTTCTTTTAAGCGAAATACCTCCCCTTTTTAGGGGAGTCAATAAAACCTTTATTAAAAAAAAAAATCTCTTTCAGCCTAATCTATCTTGCAGCTACAGGACGGTTATGAGGATAAAACAGGGGATGAGACACACCATGCAAACTGCCCTGAGCACCTTGCAAGAACACAATAGAAAAAAAAATAAATTATATAAGGAGGAATAGTATTCACGGATTCCATACTGGAGTCATTGCTAGAGTTCCTAGTGGGGCTTGCAAAACAAAGGTTGTGGTCAGTTGTGGCCCCGCCTCTAACTGATCCAGGGTTTTTTGTAACAGATAATTCTGATCAGACTCACCCCCTTAGCACTCTTCAAAGTGTTTTCCGCTTTTCCTCGAGTGATCAGACACAGAAGCCAGAGAGTGAGGCCGTTGGCCATTTTTTTGTTTGTCCTTTGAGCATGCTCACAAGCACTGATGAGCCTGCTGGGATATGTAGCTCATGAGGTCATCAGCCATTTCTTAAAATGTTTGTCCTTTGAGCAGGCACACAAGCGCTGATGAGCCTGCTGGGATATGTAGTTCACTGCCATCCTCCCTCCCTAATCTTTTCAATTAACACCTTCCCCAAAACATGGAAAAAAGCTGAAGTACAGGAGCATCTTTCTTTGAAAGTTTTTATAAAGAAAACACAGTTTTGAGAAGCCCCTGTGGGAGAGGGGGGAAGAGAGAGCGAGAGAGCAAGAGACAGGTACGAATATGCAGTTATGTGCACATTGCTAAGTAGTAAAAAAAATGGCAACTGGAAAACAAGAGACCAGTCAGACCTGCCTGACAGCTTGGGTGCACAACAGAACAATCAGACAACAGGAAATCCATTTTGAGACAAGCTCAGCCCAAAAGGACCAGACTAACAAGTATCAAAGAAACATGCAGTAAAGGGGGGGGATGGGATGCAGATGACTGGGGGACGACAGACAGATGTTGCTGTCTGATTGTGCATTTTAAATCTGTAAGGGAACAGCAATGACAACATATCAAACTGCACATCTGACCACAGCCAAAATAAGGACAGGTTGTGTCTTAGTATCCCCCATTACTATGTATGGGTGTGAAAGTTGGACAATGAAGAAAGATGTCAGGAAGCAATCGGATTCCTTTTAAATGTGGTGTTGGAGGACAGTTTTATGGATACTGTGGATCACCAAAATGACAAATAAGTGGATTCTAGATCAAATCAACCCTGAACTCTCCCTAGAAGCTAAAATGACTAAACTGAGGCTATTGTACTTTGGTCACATTATGAGAAAACAAGAGTCACTGGAAAAGATGATAATGCTAGGAAAAGATGAAGGCAGCAGGAGAAAAGAAAGACCCAACATGAGAGGGGTTGACTCAGTCATTGGAAGCCACGGCCCTCGGTTTGCAAGACCTAAGCAAGGCTGTTAGCAATAGGATGTTTTGGAGGGCATTGATTCATAGGGCTGCCATGAATGGAAAGTGACTTAATGGCACTTAATACACACACACACACACACTGATTGTGCCTTGATTGGTTTCTGTGAAATTAAGAAGGGTTCCTTTATTTATTGCTATAAGTATATTGCAGTCTGTTGTCTCTCACCCTACCCACGGGAGAGTGTTCCCAATACCTTAAAGCCCATGTTCAGACACTAGATGCTTCTCAGGGCTAGATTATTAATGTGGGGGAGGGGGAGAGAAAGAGAGAGAGAGAGATCTAATAAATTCATCTTAGCCACAAAGGTACATCTTTGTTCCTGGAACAATGCTAGTCCTTTAAAAGGCATTTATTTTGCAAAATAATACAGTCCTTAAATTCAAAGCTGTTAAAGGATGGCAGCGCTAATGGATTCTTTCCCCCCCTTTCAAGTCCTGCTATCTTGACTCTTGTCTTTGTCTAATTTCCTCATTCATACCCACAGAAGCATCGATACACTGTTCTGAATACAGATCAGAATAACTATAGAACATCTGTGTGACTAATATGTCCTTTCTAATGCACTGCTAATATCTATATGAGCTTTCCTGTTACAGGTATGTTTTTACCCTCTGCTAGAACAAGGAAACATAAAATAGATTATGATGATGTTTTTCAGCCTACTAGTTGTTTAAAGTTATAAGCTTTCCATCACCAAGATTAATATTTTTTCGAGTAGGCATTTCAGAGCAAATGAGAACAAAATAGATTATGCATGGTTACATGTATAGCTTTCAAGTCTTGTCATGAGGTTGCATTGTGGCCAAGCTAAATTCTCAGGAAGATGTATTTAATTGAACTACAGACCAATTAAGCCAGCCTAGAAATGAGATGCCTGGGAATTTTTTAATTTAATAACAAGATTCTATGCACCCACTATTTAGAAATGAGTCAAGTAGAAGTTTGTTGAACCCTCACTCCATCTCCAACACATAAATCCCTGAAGAACAGCTCTCTGTCTCCTAGCACTAGTTGAGAGCATTTTCTCCATACACAAAACTCTGCTACTCCGTTAGTCAAAGAGACTTCTGCAAATTGTTTCAGTGGTAACAGTTGTGACCGTTATTTGTTCAGTACCTGCATCCCCAACATGGTGCCCACCAGACACCCATCTGCTTCTTCCCCAAAGCCATTCCTGGCTTTCCTCCACCTCCTTGGAGAATGAGGAGCTTCAGAAGAACCCAGGAGGCATCACCTTGGTGTCTGCAGGGAGTAGGGTTGCCAGCTCTGGGTTGGGAAATACCTGGAGATTTGGGGGGGGGGTGGAGCCTGAGGAGGACGGGGTTTGGGGGGAGGGGAGCGACTTCAGCAGGGTATAATGCCATAGAGGCCATCTTCCAAAGCCTCCATTTTCTACCAGGGGAACAGATCCCTCTCACCTGGAGACCAGTTCTAATTCAAGAAGATCTCCAGCAACTGCCTGGAGGTTGGCAACCCTAGGAGGGAGCATCCATTCAGAAATAGCTGCCTACATGGGAGGATCCATGACTTGCAACCTCTCAGCTTTTTTCTGATGGGCTCCAGAACCCACGTCAGCCATCTTCTGGGGCTGTTATAGATTTGTTATAGATTTCTGCACAAATGTCCATCCAGTAATGGATGCTGTGTATCCACTGCGCATTTCAAGCTTTGTGTTTAATAAACATTTGCATATATATCTCATTGAAAGCCATAAAGTGCGGATAGACTGTATCTGCTCTCAGATGCATATCTGAATATGCATCCATCTCCCCCCCCCCGATATAGCTAATGATAAATATGTGGGATACAGATTTCCTTATCTGAAACAGTGTCCCTTGCTAAACTGAGACAGCTCTGAGCACAGCCACTGCAGCCCCTCTGTTAGAACCTGTAAATATCCTGAGCTCAGTTTACGGTTTCCAGCTCTGTGTTAGGAAATTCCTGGAGATTTGGGGGGTGGAACCTGGGGAGGGTGGCAGGAGAAGGACCTCAAGTTGGGTATAATGCCATAGAGTCCACCTTCCAAAGCAGCCATTTTCTCCCGGGGAACTGGTCTCTGTAACTCAGGGAATGGCAACTCTAGCTCAGTTCCTTCTCTCATTGTTTTGTGAGGGGGCATTTGCTGATTAAAGCAGAGGTCATTTCGGGGGGGGGGAACGCGGGGGATCGCAGTTCCCCCGGGTGAGGTACAGGGGGCGGGGCACATGACTATGCCCCGCCCCCTGCTTCCGGCCGCCCCGCTTCCGGCCCTCATTCAGCCAGGAGGAGGCAGGAGAAGAGGGAGGGTAAGTTGCTTCCTCCCTGCCTCTCCTCACCCCTGCCTGCCTGGGGCCAGGGAGGGCCTTTGCGGGGCTTCCTTGCACTCCCGCCAGCCTTGCAGGTCCACTGCCGGGCCCCTAATGGGGCTTGGCAGTGGAGCTGCAAGGCCGCCGCCGGCGGCCGGGACCATTGGGGGCGGGGTGTGTGGCCTTATGACACACTTCCGGTGATGTCAGGGGGTGTGGCATATGCTAATGAGTTATGCTAATGAGTTCCCCTAGCTCTTTTTCTACGTAATGACCCCTGGATTAAAGTATCCTATTGCGGCAACCCTGGCTGTGAACTGGGAACTGCTTGCCTTCCTGAAGCTACCACTCCTCCACTCACTAGGATGGTAGGGCAGAAATTCCTCTGATGCTACAGTTCCCAAAAGATGTGCTGTCCTGACTTAGCATGGCCTAGAGTCTCCCAGCTCTGCAGCACTCCAACAGTGTGCCCGTTTGAATAAGCTGATGGGAATTCCCCCAAGCCCACCAAGCCTCAACTCAGCCATCTTTCTTTGTACTCTGAACTGTTCTGGAAACCAGAGACAAACTTTGGCTCACTTATAAAGCATGTGTTACTGCCAGCAAAATTCCTACATTTAGGGCTAGTTCAAGGTTGTCACCCCAAGCAAGGTACACCTATCACCTCCTAAGCCCCTGCCCCTGCAGCACAGGTCCAAACCAAGCTCCCGAGGTGTTTCCAAAGAGGTTTGGCTTGGACTCAGCTCAAGTTGGGGCACACCCAGGGTACTGTCACTCATCTCCTATGGCTAGAGCCAAGCTGGGCCCCTCCTTGTGCTGCCCTAAGTGGTCACTTGAGTTGGATCACTTGGTTGGAAAACCAGCCCTGCCTTGCAATTGATGACATAGGTCCAGTTCTAGTCTTTTCTCTCCAGAGGGAAAGGGGAGAAGGAAACCAACAGAAACAGCCTTCTGTCAATTACCCAAAATACCATAATTCCTGGACTAACTTTAGCCCAGAAAAAAAATGAGCACAGCCAATGAGGATTTAGCTATCAGTGTAACAGGCAAGGTATGCTATCCAAGAGCTGGATTGCTTGAAACAGATTTCAAGATATTCCACTCCAAGATAGCCAAAACAAATCTGAGAGCCATTACTTGGCAGTTCACACATTGCTGGGCAACTAACAAAGGCCATGATTTTTAGTTTTGTGATACTTCAGAGAAATTCTCTTGTGAACAATAAACCGTTTTTTTAAAAATCCTAATTTTGTAGCAATAGAGATGCATCATCCAAAATATATTTCTGATCATCTCATTTGAAGACTGCAGTAACAGCATCAAACTCCTGGTGATGAATACATTTTTCTTTTAAACAATGAAAAAGTTTGCGTTTTGTTTTCCCACATCTGCCATTTTTTAAAATGCAGAATGACAGTCTCAGCATTAGCTTGGGGTATTGCTTTTTAGAAGATGCCTATTTTACAACTCTGTGGATTACGTTTGTAGCATCACGACTTTGCGCCTCTTGTTTAGAAGGTGGGAAAGATTAATGATTGCATATCAACCTACAAGTCAGACAAGTCACTAACTTCTGATGAGTTCTCTTTAAAAAGATGCTAATCCTCCTGTACTTTTCCTCCATTATGCCTTTCTATAAAGACGAGTGTTTTTATATGTTTGCAAACCTATTTCAACGGCCAGAGCTGAGCCTTGGAACATGCAAAGCAATTCTTTAATAATGTGGGAATCTGTATTCTGCCACAAGTCATAATGGTGCTGTCAGCACAGCTAGCAGTAACATAAACCCAGCCTTATACAACACACCTACCCAAACAAATCACAATCTGTGAACATTCAAGGACAAATTCAGAGCAGCATCAAGTAAAAGGAATTGAGGTTTGTCTTACTCCCATAAATGATTACTGGAACAAAGAGGGTTTTGCTGTTTTCTTAAACACAACAACAACAGGGAGAGAGCTAGCAGGTGGGACATCTTTGGATGGAGAATTCCATAAGGCAGGGGTGACCAGTGTTCCCTCTAAGCTGAGTTAGTGTGAGCTAGTTCACAGTTTTTTAGCCTCCGGCTCACAGATTTTTGTCTTAGCTCAGGAAGGATGGCTCCAGAGCCAACTAATTTATGCAGTAGCCAAATCACTTGCTCAGAACTTTAATGCCAGTAGCTCACAAAGTAGAATTTTTGCTTACAAGACTCCATAGCTTAGGGGGAACATTGGGGGTGACCGTTGAGAAGGTCCTCTTTCTTGTTTCTGGTAACTAAAAGATTCTGAACAGGTGGCTGGAGTACGGTTGCCAGACCCACCAGTGGAGGTGGGGTCCCTTGCCACCAGGCTCTGCCCCCTACTGCCAATCAGCTGGCTGGTGGGGGGACTTACCAGGAGAAAGAGGAAGGCCCAGGTGATGTCACCGACAACATGGCGACATTCCAGAAGCGTACACCAGAAGTGACATCATGCCAGTGACATTTGGGTGACACTCTGGTATTTGGGCAAAAACCCTATGGTAGAAGCCATTTTTACCACAGAGTTTTTGTTCAAATACCAGAGCATTGTTGTGATGGTGCAGTGTGATGATATCACTTCTGGTGCATGCTGTAAGTAATGTAGACATGTCACTGGTGACGTCTTCTGGGTCTCCCTCCCTCTCCTGGTAAGTCCCCCGCCCATCCCCTGCTGGTTGCCACAAACCTAGCAACCCTAGGCTAGAGGCAGGTAAATAACAAAACTCAAGACAAAACTAACATGTTGTTTGTCAACAACAGTGCTAGCGAGGGATGAAGATGATGGGGTGATGGTTTTCATGAGGGCTTTTTTTGTAGAAAAAGCCCAGCAGGAACTCATTAGCATAATAGGCCATACCCAATTAGCATATTAGGCCACACCCCTCACAGCACAACTCATTAGCATATTAGGCTGCACCCACATGTTACCAGAAGTGTGGCACCCAACTTTTGCTTCTTATTCTGTTTACCTTGCTTGTTGTCAAAACCCAGGGCTTTTTTTGTAGCAGGAAACTCTTTGCATGTTAGGCCACACACCCCTAATGTAGCCAATCCTAATGAGTTTCTGCTGTTGGGTGTGGCCTATTATGCTAATGAGTTCCTGCTGGGCGTGGCCAACTCAGGAGCCAGCCGGAACTCCGTTCCTGTGCGTTTCTGCCCAAAAATAGCCCTGGTTTTCATTTGTAGTCTGCCTTTCTCACTGTAATCCAAAGTGGATTACAAATATGATAAAAACTTTTCAATCGGTGCGTTACCAAAGACGATATCAGACAATCAGTAAGCAGATTACAAAACACAGTATATGAATCTAATAGCAAAGTGTCCTAGCAAGATAAATAATACCTTTGGGCTGGGATTGTAGAAGGAAGGGGAGGAGACAGAACACATGCAAATGTATCTTTTTAAGGTAACAAAACAACTAGTGCAAGAAAGACTTTATCCCTAATAAAAGTCACCTCCTAACCTGAACCATTACACCACACCATTGCTCTTTCTGCAAGACTGAGGAGTCAATCTATTTTAGTGCTGAAAGATCAGACCATTTGCTGCCCATTGGTTTCCAGGCTCAATTCAAGTGATGGTTCTTATCTTTAGGGCCCTAAACAGCTTGGGGATGTGGTACTTAAAGGACAACTTCCTTTCATACTGACCAGCCCACCCTTTCAGATCTGGTCTGTACCCTCACCTGCAGAACATAATCATTAGGGCAGAAATACAAACCTCAACAGCTGCAAAGATAAGTAGATGTTCATCAACAGGTAGAACCTTCTCTTTAACCTTACAGGGATCCTGGCGATTAAAGCTATATATACAAAGCAGAAAGCAAAAATAGTAGTAAACAATGAATTGACAGATAATATATGGATTGAATAAGGGACAAGACAAGGCTGTCCAATATTTTCACTATTGTTCATACTAACATCGGAAGTTCTGACAAGAACTATTAGGTAAGACCCCCTTATTAAAGGGACGTCAACAAGAGGAAATAAATATAAACTACAAGCCTTTGCGGATGATTTGGTATTTATCTTAGAAGACCCAATGGATGCTGTACAACAACTGATGAATTGGATGAATGAATTTGGGGAAATAGCGGGAATGAAAATAAATTCTCAGGAAACAAAAATGACTGTGAAAAATATGACATTGAAACAGAGACTTGAAATAGCAGAGTTAACTAAATTTCAACTGGAAGAGAAAGTCAAAAATTTGGTATTAATATTACAGCAAAATGTAGTTCCTTGATTAAAGATAATTATAATAAAGTGTTACAAGATATTAAAAAGGATTTAGAGAAATGGAAAAGCTGCAAGTATCACTAATGGGCAGAATAACAATTTTGAAAATTAATATTTTACCACGTATGATGTTTTTATTCCAGACCTTGCCGATATATATTAAACAAAACTTGATGAATTGAATAAACTGACACAACATTTTATATGGAAAGGGGGAAAGCCAAGAATTAAATTGAAAGCCTTGCAGGATACGAAAGATAATGCTGGATTTGGAGTACCAGACTGGAAGAATTATTATAAGGCAGCAAGTTCGGTTTGGTTCAGAGAATGGATTTTACTTGAAAATCATAGGCTGCTGGCTTTAGAAGGACATGACTTAAAACTGCGATGGCACACATTCTTATGATATGGGAAAGCTTCTGGACAAAAATATTTTAAAAATCATATGATAAGAAGATCATTGGGAAAAGACTCATCTGCTGATATACACCAAAATCCCAAGATGGGTATCTCCAGTGGAAGCCTTTTATCAACCAACTTTGACTTTGAAACAAGCAGTTATTAGATACACAGTACTGTTAGCTGATGGAAATAATTTAAAATCTCAGGAAGAATTAAAGAAAAGGGAAATAAACTTAGATTGGTGGACTAGAGTGCAAGTGGAATCTAGATATAGTAAGGATAAACAGACAGATGGATTCTATTCAGAACAATGTGCATTTGAAAAATTATTATGTACCTCAAGAAAGAAACTTATTAAGAAAATGTATGGTATGCTGATGCAATTGGAAATGCAGGACGTACGCTTAGATGGATGCAAAATGGGGGTTATAACACAGATCTGTCACAGTGGAGTAAAATATGGAAAGTGAATATTAAGTTGACTAAATCTGTTTCATTCAAATAAAATTTATATAAAATGTGCTATAGATGGCATCTAACCCCAGATAGGTAGCTAAAATGTATAAAAACTTGAGTAACAGGTGTTAGATTATATATCATGTTGGATTATGCTACCATATGTGGTGGACATGTAAAAAGGTTCATAAATATTGGATTGAAATACATGCTTTCTTGCAGTCAATCTTGAATATTATAATACCTTATAAGTTAGAGAAATTTCTGTTAAACTGTTTACCAGATGACTTAGATAAGAACCATAGATACTTTATGTTACATGTTGTAACAGCAGCCAGAATTTCATTCACAATGACATGGAGAACATTGAAGATCCCAACGTTGTATGAGTTGATAGTGAAGATTATAGAATCTGCTGAAATATACAGATTGACAAATATATTAAAAGGAAAACTGGAAGAAAAATTTATGGGACCTTGGAGGGTGTTTTATGACTGGTTAAAACTTAAGTACTGAGCAAATAAGATTAAATGAAGAATAATAAGAATGATAGATGTAATACTTGTGAAGTTCTAATGAGAAGATTTGCATGCAGAATGTTAAATTGGTTCTTTTTATATATATACTTCTGTGTCTTTCCTTTCCCCCCTTCTTTCCCCTTTCCCTTCCTCTGTGCATAAACTAATAAAATTCTTTAAAAAAAAACACCTTACAGGGAATCCCTCAGTCTTTAGTACTACTGTAGATCTCCCCGACCAATGTTTTAATTGCTTTTTATGTTTTAATTATCTTTTAACGTATTTTAACTGATTTTAATGATGTGTGTGTTTTCGGGGGTGATTTTAATGGTGTTAAAATGTGATTTTATCCTGTGTGTTCTAATTTATTAAACTGCCATGGATGGTCCTTGTGAGGGTGGAAAGGTGGGACATAAATTTTGCAAAATAAAAATAATAAATACAAGAGCTGACATCATAGGGATGTAGAGGGTGACGGCATGATCCAATCATGGAATAAAAATATGACAAAAACCATGTCTATGTCCAAAAGGAACAATTTTGCATCAGCTTTGAGAATGACAGGAGTACTCCGTCCATGAATGTTAGCTGCACAATGTGTCTTTTGTAGGACCGGCAAAAAGCATCCATACAATTATTAAGAAGGCTGTCCCCATTTTTGGAAGACTTCATGCAAGGAGAAGCGGGTTTATAATTCTAGAAACTCCCGTTGGGGCTTGACTTTTAAAACACTGATGCAAAATTGTCTGGTAATTAGAAATCTGTATGTACTGAATGTTATTGCTTATTGAATGTAATGAATATTTATACCTGACTAGGATGAAATAAAGACACACTATGCACTTTACTAAATGATGACCATAAATAGAACACATTAGTTTGTTAAAAGATTTTTGCAGTGTATATTTGTTACTAGACCAGGGGTCATTTTGTAGAAAAAGAGCTAGGGGAACTCATTAGCATAACTCATTAGCATATGCCACAGCCCCTGACATCAGGGGCCCGGTGGTGGACCTGCAAGGCCAGTGGGAGTGCGAGGAAGCCCCGCCAAGACCCTCCCTGGCCCCAGGAAGCAACTTACCCTCCCTCTTCTCCTGCCTCCTCCTGGCTGAATGAGGGCTGTAAGCGGGGCGGCCGGAAGCAGGGGGCGGGGCTTCGTCATGTGCCCCGCCCCCTGCACTTCACCCGGGGGAACTGCATTCCCCTGCGTTCCTCCCCGAAATGACTTCTGTACTAGACTCTCCTAACACTGCAGCTCGGGTTGCTTCAGCCTCCAGGTGGGGCCTGGGGATCTCCTGCTTTTATGACTGATCTCCAGCTGGCAGAGATCAGCTCCCTTGGAGAAAATGGCTTCTGTGAAGGGTGGATTCTATGACATGGTACCATGCTGAGGCCCTTCCCTCCCCAAACCTCTCCCTCTCCCAGATCCATCCCCAAAGTCTCCAGGTATTTTCCAACCCAGACCTAGCAACCCTACTCTTTGACGCTTTTTGAACCTCATCTGAACTAAATATTCACAGTTTCATGCAATATCCCCCTCCATTTTGTAGGTAGTTCCACTAGACCCCATGGAGGAGCATGGACTCCTAGGCCCCAAGCCATGGGAGGCCTGTTTTTTTTTTTAAGGCAACTAGGTAAAGGTAAAGGTAAAGTTTCCCTTGCTCGAAAGCCAGTCATCTCCGTTTCAAAGCTGAAGAGCCAGCGCTGTCTGAAGACGTTTCCGTGGTCATGTGGCCGGCATCTAAACACCAAGGCGCATGGAACGCTGTTACCTTCCCACTGAAGTGGTACCTATTTATCTACTTGCAATTTCTTGCTTTCAAACTGCTAGGTTGGCAACTAGAGTGACTGTCATAAGCAGGGTGACACCCTTTCAAATCCATTGAGGTGTTACTGTAAATCCTTAGGGTGATGTCCCAGATCCAAAGCCTGGGGGAAAAGTGCCTCCCGAAGTGGCAGACTGGATAGATAACAAGATCTGTATCAAAACTATTTTGAACATAATATTTTAGGAGGGCCAAAACAGACAAGATATAGAAGCAGGGGGAAACTGTTTGTCTGTGTTGTGAGTTGGTAGAGGGGGGGGGGAGAGAGAGAGAGAGAGAGAGAGAGAGAGAGAGAGAGAGAGAGGAGTTTCGCCTTTTCCTCTTGTGTGATTCTTCCTACCTCGGATAGACTCCTCTGGATATGCTATTTGCCTTCTTGGAGCAAACAATCAGGCAACAGTCTGGGAGAAAGGTGGGCTAAAATGTGCTAAATCTGAAGCAGGTCCAGTGGCTGAGGTTGGGGAAAGAGCTCAGTGTCCCCACCACCACCACCACACAGCCTTGATCATGGGGGGAGACGGCAAGTGTTATTTACCCATTTTAAAACTTGAGAAAGCTCTCCATGGATACTTCAGCTTGTCATCTACTTGGCCCTAGTACACTGATACAGTCTGATCTGCAGTTGGGAAATATAAACGAGAAGGCTGGGGCATAGCTCTATGGACCTCAGCTGATCTTTCAAGGGTCACCAGGCTCCACAGCAGGGGGAAACTGTTCGTCTGTGTTGTGAGTTGGTAGAGCAGAATGGCTAAGAGAAATACCTGGATCACAGCGTGCCTTTGCCACGACTCGGCGGCCAATATATCCAAGCCTCCCCCTCCCTCTTTACAATAGGAAGATAACAATGGTGGCCTACCTCACAGGGTTATTATAATATAAGGGTCGCTGAGACGATGTAGGTGAGTCCCTTTTAAGGATTAAATAAATAATAAGCTAGTTTAAATGCATGAATTACTGATTAGCACTGAAGGTGAGCCAGTCTTCTTCTCCCTTCCCAAAGAAGCCCGGCACCAAAGAAACAAAAGCGAGGACCAGTCTCCATTCATCATACCTATATTAGTCCCTTTGTTGTGAACAAGGAATCTGAAATAAATGAACGCAACCAAGCAGCAGGTTGTAATAAATGCAAACTCTTCTATCAGACACGGTGAGTCATTATTTCAAATGTCAGGACATTTTTTTCTTCTCCAAAGGCCGTGCCACCCTGAAGTATAAACCTGACTGTGTATTGAGTGACAGTAGTATCAGGCTTTTCCCTTTCTTCTGCTGCCTGCAAGTTCCTTCCCATTAGTCCTAACGGTTCGTGAAGAATGCCACTAGTTTTTGTAAGCACCAGCTTGCTTGAGAGCACATTAACCCAATCTACTGGAAAACTACTTGGGGCTCCATCATGCTAGGAGCTGTACAAGACTGCACAAGGGCAGTGCTGGCTCCATCAAAGATCTGATAGCCTTGGATAAAAAAAACCCACACCGCGACCGAAGAAGGGAAAAAAGAAGGTGGAGCTAAGGAAAGAAGGCTGGTAGAGAATTCTTGTAAACACAGGCTGGTCATTGAATTGACTTTTGAATAGATTTTTAATTTGGCAAGCATGGATTATAAGAAAGGAGGAGTGGATTTTTGTCAGAAATAGCCCGTACAGGAAGAAGTGTCCAATACATCAGCAAAACCTTGCATTCTGAAGAGTTTTCTCTACAGTGGAAAGTCTGTGGGGGTTATTTCAGGCAAATCTCTTTCCATATGAAAATGAAGAAACAAATTAGTCATTGAACAACTGCCCCAGGAGTAAATGTATGAATCAGCCCATGAAGTATCAAAAAAGAAAGAAAGAAAGAAATATACAAGGCAGTCTCAGAAGTTTCTGCTTAGGAATGGATGATAGCCAAAGCACTTCCCAAAGTTTTTTGATGCATCAGATAAGAATTTCCAGGCCAGAAATACATTTCTGTGTTTTTAAGAGTGAAAAAGAAACTAGTATGGGTTGCTTGTCATGACTCACACCATCAACAGCTGGCTAGGTTGTCCCTTAGCCACAGTTAAGCCCATGGGAATGATTTTTTAAAACTAAAGCCTGCCTGCCCTTTTAAAATCTTTACTTCAGTGCTACTCAATGAGCCAATACCAATTCAAATTTAAAATTAAAATGGATCAATACATATGAGAGAGAAGTAGCTGGCCGAGTGAGCTGCATAACCCCAGGAAGTTCTAGATCAAGAAGACAACTTCATTGGAATTAATAGCAGGTGTGCATCCCATTCTTTGTTCATAGTAACCCAAGTGTGGTTCCCAGGCAGTGCTGTGAGGCAGACCTCCTTAGCATTCATGAGCAGAACTGAACTGTGCGCCATCCTCTGGAGACTCCACTGAAGTGGATGTGGACGGTTGGCCACATAAACAGACAGATGACCATCCGGTGAGATGAATGATAACTGAGGCTGCAACTGGCCCAAACGTATGTGCAGATCTCAGTCTGCAGCTACACGCTGAAGCACCAGGTGGGTTAGACTGAGAGGAAGACCCTCCTGCTATTGTTTGGTGTTGGCAGTGGGGATGCTTCCCCTTCCTGCCTGAGCACTGGAGAGCCCACTCCTTCCCTTGCTCCTGAGGGGAAGAGATCTGGATTGACTTAATAGGCATCTTATTGCTGATTGGTTTTTCTGGCTGACTATCCCATCTATTCTCAGCAAGATAATAAGCTCAGGGGAACATTTGGCATACACTTCTCAAGATAGCCACTGATTTCTGATAACAAACTCCATGCTATTTCCTGAACACCAAATCATCACCTACTGAGTAAGGTCCTAAGATAGGATAAACTTTTGTTCAGTCTTTTTGAAAAGAAAGTGAAGGTGTTGTCACACATTCAACTCTAAGCTCCTCTCAATTTACTCATCTGGAAAAAGAAAGACATGATAACGGCCTCTTTTCTTCTTTCTCTATCCTCCCTATCTTGTGCCCTCCATCACAGGTACAGAACACAAGTTGCTAGAATGAGAGAAGAAACAGCAAACCTTTCAGAATCAAAATAAGATTTACTCTGAAATGAAAGAAAAAATGGTTCCCAAAGGCACCTGGATATTGTATTATGCAATTCATGTATACAAGATTGGAGCCTGCGAATACACACAGCAAAAAGCGGAAATCACCACTCCTCAACTGGCATATTTCCACCAGTTCTGGCACAAACTTAACAGGCTCACTTCCAACTTCCCCCTCCCCAGCGTCAGTTTGCAGCTCTCTTTCTTCTCCTTCTGGCTCCCTTGCTCTGCTCGCCTCTTCCTGCTATTGGTGGCCTCCTCCACTGCCACTGTCATCCTGGCCACCATATTTTTATGTTGAAAACCCAAAATGTGGCCAAAAGTCCTGCTAGTCTATCTCTCAATGTCTGCATATGTTGCTATTAACATTGGAATGGTGTGTTAATCAAGTTGCCTTAATAAACTATTTAATAACTATTGGTTAAAACCTTTGAGTTAAATGCTTGGCAAGCACGTTTGTCCATTGGGGTGATAAAAGATCCAGATTAACAGGGATGACCCTGATATTAGTTTTTTAAAACAGGGCTTTCCTCCCTAAAAAAAACAAAGAGTTTCCTCAGTTTGCAAAACCCTAAATCACAGTTGTAGTTGCCTCCATTATGCAGACTGCCTTTGTCTGTTAGACACAGGGATACTATAGTTAATACACAAAGTGCTTTAATACATACAACTCTTTTGTCATTCAATGAAAAAACCCACACAATAACTTTGGCACAATAACTTTGTGAGATCTGGTTAATGTGGCCAAAAGTCCTGCTAGTCTATCTCTCAATGTCTGCATATGTTGCTATTAACATTGGAATGGTGTGTTAATCACACCATTCAATGGCACAATAACAATGGCACAATAACTTTGTGAGATCTGGTTAATGTTTTGACTCTGCAGATGGAAAAGTGAGGCTATGAGTTACTCACATGAGTCTGGTCTTCTTGGAAGAAAAGAGGGATAAAAACATATAAGATAAATACAAGCAAATAGCTGGAATATAAATACAATCTTCTGTCCACTGAACCAGATTGCTTCTAGTGGGCATTGTATGGATATATGACAACTTGCTGAAATTCATGGTGTTAGGTATCAGGCAATGGTGTCTTCTTGATCAACATCAGCTCATGGAAGAGGGAGGCCAGTGTCAGAGTATATACTCTAAGATCTGAGGCTCTCATGCCCATTTCTCCCAAATTGTTGGATCTGAGTGGAAATGTAATAAATTTAATTATTTGCTTGAAGCGAATGTCCACCCAATCTCCACATTTCTTTATTGGTAAATAGCCATGTGATTTTACAGGAATAAGTTTCTGTATACTATAAATTCCTCTTCTGTTGATTATAAAATAGAACAACTGTTTTACTGACACTTTATGATAGCAAGAAGGGGGAAAGGGAAGACAGATGTGAAATTAAATGTGCTCACAATTTTGGAAGAATATATTTGTTTTGTATGTGTGCAAAGAGTGGGTGGGTGGGTGAAGAAGGAGCAATGGAAAGACTCTTGCATTTGTTCATGTCTATATTGCACCTAACTTTATGGAATTTAACAAGAGGCAATCAAAATTCTTCCCAATGTTCTTCGAATTTCTTGTGTACCCTTCACCATTTTGACAATTTATTTACTTTTATTTATAACCCAGCTTTCCAGTTGAGGTTTGAGGTAGATCACAAGATAGCAACAATGTAATCAGACAGTGTAAGACATCATGTATAGAGTTCCCGCCTTGTACAGCTTAGTATGTATAAAATGGGCAGGGGCCATCTCTGTGGAGACTTCTAGCTAATCTGATTAATGAATGAGTCAATGCACTTTCCAAATGAATTATTTACTGGCGAATAGGTCATGCATGTTATGCAGTGGACTAATGTGATTCGGAAGCTTTGAAGAGATGGAACTTTAAACAGGGATGTTTAAGAAGTCCAGATCCTCAGGGCTGAAGTGTGCAGAGAGGCAAAGAGTAAAACAGGGCCTACTTAGGTAGTTGCTTCCTGTTCTCTTCTTTGAAAAAGGAGCAATGTGAAACACCCTGGTGGTCTGCATTTTCCCAATTTATGAAAAATGGAAGCCCAGCAGTTCCACTTGGCAAGTTGACTCCAAGCAAATCTGCCAGCATCCAGCTGGGGCCTGGAGATCCCCAAGAATTACAATTGATCTCCAGACCACAGAGATCAGTTCCCCTGGAGAAAATGGCTGCTTTGGAGGGTGGACTCTGTGGCATTATGCCTTATTTATTTATTTATTTATTTTTGACATTTTTGCCACGCCCTCCCCGCAAGCGGGCTCAGGGCGGCTTACAAGGGGCGGAGCCCACATAAAACATAGTAAAAGCAATAAAACCTTAAATAACACAGATAAAAATAAAGTGCTCCATGAAGACAAGATGGTCCTCGAATAAATCTCTTGATGGTAACAGTCAGTTCTTTGGGGGTGATCTTATCCTGTAGTTGGTCCCAAGTAAGTCCGGTGGTACCAGTGCCATGTGGTGCTGTTATAAGCGGTCTTCCTGGGGCCATCCCTAGCCCCGTTGTTATCAACAGCATTGGTGGTGGTGGCAGTGGCGGCCCCTATGCAAAAGCCTGGCGGAAGAGCTCCGTCTTGCAGGCCCTGCGGAACTGTATAAGGTCCTGCAGGGCCCTGATCTCCTCCGGGAGCTCATTCCACCAGGTAGGGGCCGCCACCGAAAAGGATCTGGCCCTGTTTGTGGCGAGCCTTGCCTCCCGGGGGCCTGGAATTACTAGGCGATGTTGTGTCCCTGACCAAAGTACTCTTGGGGGTATATATGGGGAAAGGCGGTCCCTCAGGTAGGTCGGACCCTGGCCATGTAGGGCTTTAAAGGCAAGCACCAGCACTTTGAAATGGATTCGGTATGCTATTGGCAGCCAGTGCAGTGCTGCCAGCCCAGGCCGGATGTGCTCCCACTTGCGGAGACCCAACATAAACCTGGCCGCCGCATTCTGCACCAGCTGCAGCCTCTGAATCTGCGCCAAAGGCATCCCCATGTAGAGAGTGTTACAGTAGTCTAGCCTCGAGGTGACTGTCGTATGGATCACTGTAGCCAGGTAGTCGCAGTTGAGGAAGGCCGAACCAGCCTAAGATGATAAAATGCTGATCTAGCAGTGGCTGCCACCTGGGCCTCCATAGTCAGGAAGGAATCCAGGCGCACTCCCAAGCTCCTAACCTCCAGCGTTGACACCAATGGTGCCCCATCGAAAGTCGGGAGAGGGATCCCTAACCCTGATCCATTCCGACTCAGGCACAGGACCGCCGTCTTCCCTGGGTTTAATTTCAGCCGGCTCAGCTTGAGCCACTCAGCCACTGCCTGTAATGCCCGGGTCAGATCTTCTGGGTCAGAGTCTGACTGGCCGCCCAACATCAGATAGAGCTGGGTGTCATCTGCATATTGATGGCAACCCAGCCCACACCTCCTGGCAATCTGGGCAAGGGGACGCATGTAGATGTTAAACAACATTGGGGAAAGCACTGCCCCCTGAGGCACCCCACATTTAAGTGGGTACCTCCAGGACTGCTCCTCCCCTATCGCCACCCTCTGTCCCCGACCTTGGAGAAAGGAGGCAAGCCATTGAAGAGCAAGCCCCTGGTCAGCAACTGGTGGTCGACCGTATCGAACATGGCTGACAGATCTAACAACAACAGTGCCGCCACACCACCTCGATCCAGATTCCTCCGGAGGTCATCAGTAAGGGCAACCAGCACCTTCTCTGTCCCATGACCTGAGTGAAAGCCAGACTGAAATGGATCAAGGACAGAAGTGTCATCCAGAAAGCTCTGAAGCTGTGTCGCCACTGCCCTCTCAATCAATTTGCCCAAATAGGGCAAATTGGACACTAGCCGATACTTGGCCAATTCAGCTAGGTCTAGAGTTGTTTTTTTCAGGAGAGGGTGGACCATCGCCTCCTTGAGTGCCTCAGGGAACTTGTTGAGGGACTTGTTGATAATCTCCCTTATGGCACCTCGAAATCCCTCGTGGCCCGCTTTGATGAGCCAGGAAGGGCATGGATCCAGGCAGCATGTGATTGGGTGCACAGTTATGAGCAGTCTGTCAACTTCCTCCAGACTGAGCAGGTCAAAACATTCTAAACTCCCCGGAGACGCGCAAGGGGCCTCAAGTTTGCTCACTGTTTCAATTGTGGCCAGGAGGTCACAGCGGAGCGTCAAGACTTTATCTGCGAAATAGGTCATAAAAGCCTCATAGCCAATATCCAATTCCCTACTAATTAGTCTGCCTTGTGGCAGAGCTGTCAAGGACCGAATTGTTCTAAATAATTGGGCTGGGTGTGAGCTAGCAGACGCAATCTCGGCTGCATAGAACTCTCTCTTAGCAGCCTTGACTGCCATCTCATAGGATCTCATAAACATCCTATAAGATGTTCTTGATGCTTCGTTGTGAACATGCCGCCACCGTCTCTCTTAACTCTTGCTTCATAAGCCGCAACCCCTGGGTATACCAAGGGGCAAGCCTAGAGCGAGGGCGCAGAGGGTACCTGGGAGCGATCTCGTTGATGGCTGTGGAGAGTCAGTCATGCCAGTCCTCCACAAGCTCATCCAATGAGCTGCCAGGGGGCATCGGATCACGCAGAGCCAGGGGGCATCGGATCACGCAGAGCCATCTGAAGCCATACTAGTAGGCTACAGGCCGGTGCGTTAAGCAGTCGGTACACTAGCCAGATCACCAAACTCTCCACGGTCCCCAGCACCAGGCCAACACACTCCATGCCTGCGATCTCCATTGGGGGGAGTGCCCTGACGGAGTAAGCCTCCCGAATGAACATCGCCACTCCTCCCCCCTGTCCCTTGGTCCGCGATTGGTGTAAGACCGAGAACCCGGGTGGGGCAAGCTGGGAGAGAGCTACTGTCTCCCCATCCTTCACCCAGGTCTCGGACATATAAGCCAGGTCCACCTGCTTAGGTCTGTCTCCTCTCCAAACCCTGCCCCCCCAGGCTCCACCTCCAAATCTCCAGCAATTTCTCAACCTGGAGCTGGCAGCCCTATACACAGTAGTTTGGGGCCCTGGGACAAAGGTAATTATTGCTCCTTCCTATTTCTTTCCTTTCTCAGGCTAGTATATTCTATATAAGCTCGGGCAAGACCATTTTCAGTAACAGGCCCAATGCTTTGCCTACCTATAGAGATGTGGAGGGCATCATTGTTGGCTATTTTGCATACAGTATGAAAAAGTATTACAATTTCAGGAAGCCATTGTGGGAGGCTAATGAAAGGTCAATTTCCTTGGCAGAGGGCCTAAAAGACTGCATAATTGTGACTGCTTGGTCACTGTTGAATAAGTTATTTTGATAACTGGTGCTGCTATGTAAGCTGCCTTGAGCCCTCAGAGAAATGTGGGGTAGAAATTGTTTGATAAATATATACATACGTATCAAGAAGGGGGAGGGAGTTAGGTGGCTGAATGCATCACAAACAGCACCATTTGCATCCTCCCACTCTCCACTGCTCTGTGCTGAGGCAACAGGGGAGAGCAGGCACTAGAACATTATTTATTTTAATCCTACCACATTGCAGCCGCAGAAACAGCTTTTGAGTCATCTTACCTACTAGTTTTACTTAGTTTCAGTTAGAAGTTAATCGGTAGCATTTCATAGGTTGACTGAGCTGTGTCATCGGCCCAAAGTTGCATAAGGAGGGGCTTGGGATTGAGTCACAGTGTGATTTGTTAGGCAAATAGCTTGATTAATGAAAGTCTGGAAATGCTCGCATACTTGCCTAGCCTGGGGATAGTCAAAATATTCAGCCTGGGGGCTTGATTCTTCCAGTGGATCTGCTCAGGGACCAGAGGCTTCCCAGAGGTGATGTCATTGCCATCCAGCGTCATTGCCTTGGCTGGGGGAAAATACTAGCTAAGCTTCTCCTTCCTTGCCAGCGGGTGCTTCTCCCTTGGGAAATGTGAGATGGTGCCAGAGGCCCCTGCATCATCCCAGAGGCATCTGGAATGACCTCACATTTCTCCCAGTAGGACCCACTGCTAGAAGCTCCGTCTGTACTTTACACACTATCATAAGCTGGCCAGTCTGGTTCTCTGGTCTGAAAGTCACATGCTACGTGCCACTTCTCACTTGAATGATAGCTGCTCTAGACATCTTGTGCTGAGACAGGGACCTCAAAAAGTGACATCATATTTTTCTTTAGAGGGGGCACTTGGTGGCTGTCAAAGAAGCAAAGTGCAACTTCTGTACATTCCCTTTTGCTCAGCCCACTATCATTCCTGGGGCAAAATAGCTCTGGAAATGATTCCAAACAAGTCTAAGCAACGTGGAAGACAACCTCTCTCACCTGGCTGACACTACACTGCATGATGTATGTAAGACATCTGTAACCTCCCATTTCCTGTGAGGAAGGACCTTTGCCAGTTGAGGAGTAGACCTTGGATGTGAAATGTGATATGGGGATGGGTAGAGGAGGGGAAGCAAAAATACTGACGCTCAGGCTGCCAACTTGCTGTCCCTAGCCTAGATGTCCCTTTGCTACTGTGTCATGCAAAGATTGTATAAAACTGTGATATGATATAGTTTAAATAAGAAGAATGGTTGGTTCATTGCTTGGTATCATATGCCTTTAAATGCAAATTGTGATACAGAGGCTGTAAGAATATATGGCAGAAACTTGGGCCTAACATGGTGGGTGGTGGAACCCAAAACAGAATGAAAGCCAGATCTCCAAAGAGGAATGGGAAATGGCCTCAATTTGAGAGGCAGAGGAACAGCAGTACGCCCATGTAGCAGGGGATCTACAAATTGTTCAACCAAGCTGGGAATAGCACAAGGAGAAGAAAGGAAATGGTACTGTGAAGGTGTACTCACTAGGTGAGATTGGTGAGGAGTTGGTTGCTGAGTGGTGGCATACCTGACTAGACTGAGTTGCTATATATGCATGGTGATGAGAGTTGAAGGAATCCGTAGCCTGGAATCCTAGGACAGAAGTGGCATGATGTTATTTCCCACACCACTCTGTTGGTTGGCTCAGACTGAGCCGACTGAAATTGAATCCGACAAAAATGGAGGTCCTGTGCCTGAGCCAGGGAGGCCCGAGGGTAGGAATACCACTTCCGACCTTCAATGGGGCACCGTTGGTGCCAGCACTGGAGGTTAGGAGCTTGGAAGTGCTCCTGGATGCCTCACTAACAATGGAGGTCCAGGTAGCAGCCACTGCCAAATCAGCCTTTTATCATCTCCAGCTGAATAGGCCCCACCTTACCAATTTCAGTGGCCAAGGGTGATTTATTTACTTATTTTATTTATAGCTTCAATTTCTAGACCGCCCTGACCCTGGAGGGTCTCTGGGCGGTTTACAAGGTTTCAATGTTACTATCCCTAACTATGGCCACATAGTGAGGGGGAAAGGCTACCTACCGGCACCCTGGTGGTGGGCATTGTTGTTTTTCTCCGGCTCAGCACTTTTTTTCTTTTCTTTGTGACATCTTCGGGTCGGCACTTCCATCTGGTGTTCGAGACGGATCGTGGTGGCTTCTTTTTTTCCGGCGGTCCGTTCTTAGGGCGCAGTCCCGTGTCCGCTCCGGCGTCAGCTATGTCCATGTTTGGCTCCGCTGCGCCTGCGCTTCCACAATGCTGCGCCTTTCGGTTCCGCCTCCATTGTCGCCGTCGTCCGACTCAGCCGCTCGATGTTGTACTTTGGCCACCAGGATGCGCTCCGTCGACCTCGCACCCCCGCCAATGCTCTGCCTCCGATGTTCTGCCATTGCCGCCGATGCCTCCACCACACGCCGCACACGGAGGAGGGTGCCCCCTGCCCCTCTAAGGGCAGGTACCCATTTGTCTACTCGCTATATGTTTTTAACTGCTTTCAAGCCGCTGGGTAGGCAGAAGCTGGGACTAGAGCCGAGAGCTCACCCCGGCTGCGGTGGGTCTCAAACAGCCATAGTGGCTGTTCATAGTTGTTAAGGCAGGTGTTTTACCACCTGCGCCACCGCTCCCTCATGTGAGGAAAAGAGTGATCTTAACTGAGTTATTTACATTATGCAATTTTTCCTGTGTATAAGATGGTATGAAAAGGCTGCACATAGATAACACCCTGCTGAGGACAAAGCCCTTTCCCCCTGATTAAAACAGATGCAGTTACAAAAATGGATGCATGCTATCGCTCACTGTATCAATTCACATGTTAAGATTTCTCCATACGTGTCTCCCATACACACACACATACAGAGGGAGAAAGACTTATGTTTAAAGTGGCTATATATATATATATGTGTGTGTGTGTGTGAATCAGCTGTGGGACTCTAACTGTGGTTGAGGGGAATACATATGTTTGATTTATGACCTGAAAGAGCTATAAATCCTTTGCATCTCACAGTGGCAGGTGGTGGGAACCTTTCTATAAATGAATCTTGTCATGTGAGAAGAAGTTCTGTTTACTGACAGTCCCTAGTACGCTGGCTTTATGTTATTCAGGCAATCAGCACTCTGGACACCACCTTCACATTTTAATAAGCAGTGTTTGAAACGAAGGGCGAGGCTTGTCAAGATGACAGTTTTGTAATAACTGCTTAGAGCGAAACTCGTAGAGCAAACTCTTCTTTAATTTTGTAATGTAAAAAGACAACTCAGAAATGGTTCCAGGTTACATTGGTCATACTTGATCAATGCCCATTGTTACCAGACAGACCCTCCCTCCTTGCTGAGGGACAAGCTGGACAGCACCCCAGGAGTGTATATGTCAGCCAACTTGACCAAAATGTACACAAGATGGATGCCAGGACTGGCATGCCTCATAATCATGTCTAGGTAGTAACCTTGCTACCCCTCCCTTTATCATAGGGATGCTACACTGTCAAAACAATGAACTTGCCGCAGAGTTAACACCATTCACCTGGCTCGTTAATCCTATCAACCGTGCCTCACCTTCTCCATTCCCTCATTTACTTCACAAGAGCTACTCCTAACGTCTACGGCTTTTTCACTTCACAAAAAAAAGGTCATCAAACAGTATTTTTGCTTTTTGATTATTAGACAGCCATTAACACTCCAAATCACTGGAGAAAGCTATCAGACTTTCAACTTAAGCTTTATTTATACATCAAGAACTCTTCCCAAGACATCTCCTGTTCCCTTTGTCAGTTCCTGGGAACCCCATTCATAATTTCCTCAACACGTTGTTGTACTTTTAGTTAAACTCATCCATGCTTTGTTCCAAGGGGCAGTCAGATTAGCATGCTATATTTTTGCTATAACTGGCCAAGCTCAGTCCCATTGCTGTGTGTGTGTCTTGGGCGCCCACTCTGCATCACACCCCTGAATATGTTTGGGTTCCTTCCATCTTCCACAGCCTCTGCTCCATGGATTCCTGGTCTTCAGGACAAGTAGCCATCTCTCCTTGAACCACCTGCTATATTCCCTCTCACTCCTGTATTTCTGCTTGTTTGTTTGTTTCCAGTGCGCATCTATCCTCTGAATGCTTGCATTATTTCAAGATTTCCTCTTTCAATAAAACAACCTTTCTTGATTGAGTAATGGACTGGTTATTTCTGAGAGTTCTCTAAGGGAAAGATCCCTGTAAATGTCATCCCTGCCCTTGATGCAGCCCCAGAGCCAGCTCCTGACAGCCTAAGAGGGGAGGATTCAGTGCCTTTAAGAGCTGAAGAAGCATCAGGATCTGCATCTACTGTAATTACTGAGGAGGATACACAGCAATCTGAGTAAACTACAGGACGGTTTGCACCTGGGATTGAGCAGGCCATAAGCAGCTCACCACCTGCATCTCCCCACCTGTAAGTAGGCTTAGGGATCAGAGACGTCAGGAGCTGGCTAGCCGATGAAAAGAAGCACGTTCAAGAGGGCAGAGATCCTTAAGCCCTGAGTTTTAACAGCAGCCAGGACCTCGCACAAAGGTGCTAATGAGTTAATGGGCCAGAGCACTATTTAGTAGGGCCTCTGGCCATGAGCAATTTGTGCTGGCAACCTCGTTCATAGAATCAGAAGCTCTGCACCTTGATTCCTGTTTGACTCTGTGGCTTTTGGACTCGGCTTGTGTTTGGACTGCTCTGGCTCCTGACTTCCAGCTTTGAACCTGACCACGCCCTTGGCTTTGCTCCCTGTACTCTGACCTCTGGTAACGTTTGACTACGGCTTTGTCTGGTGTTTTGGGACTTGTTTAATGCTCTGCTGACTGCTCTCCCGGCTGACCTTTGGACTTGTATTGTGACTCCCCCTGTCTGCCTGCCTCCCTGGCTCTACTGTGACAGTAAACACTGGTAGTCCATCTCACTCGTCACTCCCTTCTCGCAAGCCTTTGTCTCCTTCACTAAAGCCGAACATAAAGCTCTCATGGGAACATATTGTCATGCCTGCCCCTGCTGATGTCATGCCTGCCCTTGCTGATGCCCCTGAGGAGGCACCTGCTAGCCAGGAGCCTGTGGACTTACAGGCTCCTGAGGACAGTACTGCAGCAGAAAGGCAAAGACTGGATCCTGTAGCTGAAAGCTATCTAAGTGGTGAGGAGGATAGAGCCTCCCAGGGAACACCTGCAAGGGATCAGTCTCTGCTGCAGCCCAGTAATTCATCATCAGACTCGCCTCCACCTGTAACCAGGCTCAGGAATGTAAGAAGACAACAGCTGAGAGAGCGAAGGCAGAATGCACGCATGCGTGCCAGAAGATCTCTTAGCCCTGAATATTGACAGGATCCTGACCTTGCTCCCGGCTAGCTAATGAGTTGATTATCTAGCAGTGTATATCTGCAAGTCTGTTGCCAGCAGTCATTTGTGCTGGCAAACGTTGTTTGTTCAGGACCTGAATCCTTGCATCTCTGCTCCAGACCTTGTGGAATTCTTCTTGGCTTGATCCTCGGCTTTTGACCTTCGGCTTTGTTGACCCTGCATTCATCTCTGACTCCTCTGGTATCATTGTGATTTATGGACTTGAAACTTTGGTATGTCTGACCCTGCTTTTGGACTGTGATTTAAACCTGCTTGACCCTTGCTACCTGATTTGCCCGGCTTGACCTCGGACTGTTCCTGGACTTTTGCTTGCTTGCATCACGCCCCCTGGTCCTGCCGTGACACATATTGGGAGAGGCGGTCCTGCAGATATGTTGGCCCCAGACTGCATAGGGTTTTAAAGGTTAGTACCAACACCTGGTGAAGAACTGGCTGTATACATGGCCACAAGGACGTCAGGAGGTGCACCACTGCATTTTGCACCAGCTGACGTTTTTTGGTCAGATTCAAGAGCAGCCCCGTTTAGAGCGAGTTACAGTAATCCAGCCTGGAGGTGACCATGGATGGATCACCATGGCTAGGTCGTGGGCGGAGAGATAGGAGACCAGTTGCTGGACCAGTCAAAGATGATAAAAAACTGATCTGGCAACAGTAGTGTCCTGGGCCTCCATTGACAATGAGGCATCCATGATCACGCCTAAGCACCTCACCATTGGAGTTGGCATCAAAGGTGCCTCACCAAGGGTTGAGAGTCAAATCCCCGATCCCCCCCCCCATGGGTCAGGCACAGGACCTCCAGCTTGTAGGCTCTTGAAAACTTGTACCCAGAATTAAACGTGGGTCACATTGAAATATCTAGGCGATTGTTACTTTAATAGGGGTGTGTGTGTAGCCATAGAGTATGTATAGCGTATCTAATCATAGAGTATCTATGATTCTATGAGTATGTGGCCAGACTCCACAGGATATTCCATTGGCTTTTTGATATGTTTTTTTTTAATTTCTTGAGGTAACAAAGCAGATAAATTCAGTTGGCACTAAAGGTATAGCATACACCTGATGCAGCTCTTCAGGTGGGATAGCAGTTTTCCAATCACACACACACACCACATACACATCAGAATTTGTGCTGAATGAGAGATTCTCCTCAGTATCTGCCCTGGTTTCCCTTCCGTAGCCTTGATGAAAGCAGCACAGAATTAAAGAGAGCTGGCTTAGAAACAAAACGTTCTGTTTCAGTGAACATTTTAAGGGAAAAACAGAATTTCCTGCACTAAATCTGGGAAGCCCTTTAACTGGACATAGAAAGACAAGACCCAAGAGGTCCTATTAAAACAATCCTTTATTTTCATCCATTGCCTCAGAATTATGGTTGGGGGGGGGGGACTTTTCTGGTGGGGGAAACAAACTGAATAAAACTGACCATAATGGATAGGGGGAAGAGCCAACCTGCACTCATTAATGTAAAGGACTGAGAATGCCTTGCCCTTGTACTTCGGTTGTGCCAGGGTGGTAGAAGAATCTCATGTCCTTGTTCCGTAGACCTGTCTGCACTGATATTGTGCACAGGGGTCATTTCCTGCAGGAGCGCACAGGAGCTGAGCTCTGGCAGTAAAGAGCCCAGGGGGTGGGCACATGCAACAAGCCCCACCCCCTGCTCCTAGCAGCCCTCAGTCAGAGCAAGAAGCAGCCAGGTAAGTTGCAGAGCCCACCCACCCCCGCTCCCCAGCCCAAAACAGTCCAGTGGCACCTTTAAGACCAAGTTTTATTCAGGTACAAGCTCTCCCTCCTCTGCAAGGACAGATCTGCACGTCCGTCCCCCCAATACCTAGCAATTCAAAATAGTCCAGCGGAGCCTGAGCGGTGGGTGTTGCCTTCTGACACACTTCTGGTGATGTCAGGGGGTGTGGCATATGCAAATAAGTTATGCTAATGAGCTCGTGCACCTCTTTTTCTACGAAATGACCCCTGACTGTGCATATCTGAAGATTCCCTGCAGCACTGTAAACTACAGAACAGTCATCAGAAAGCCTTCACTTGCAAAAGGAGAACAACATATAAAAATAAGGGTTCTACTCTGAAAAGCAGTGGAAGGCAATGGTGATCTGAGTTTGAAGTAGATGAGCACATGTTTTTGTATAGAGAACAAGAAAACATAAGTACCAAAGCTTGGAATACCCTTTGCCAATAATCTTGGAGAAATTTAAATAGCTGGGTCTAAACCTTGTTTTCTGCTGGTGGAGAAGAGTGATTTTTTGCCTGTTTTGCCTGTTGAGAGCCAATGTGGTATAGTGGTTAAGAGTGATGGACTCTTAATCTGGAGAACTGGGTTTGATTCACCACATGAAGCCTGCTGGGTGACCTTGGTCCAATCACGGTTCTCTCAGAACTCTCTCAGCCCCAGCTACCTCACAAGGTGACTGTTGTGGGGAGAGGAAGTGAATTGTAAGCTGCTTTGACACTCTAGAGGGTAGAGAAAAGCATGGTATAAAAACCACCTCTGCTGCTTCTTCTTTTTCCATACTGGTCAAGGGAAGAAGACTTTCACCAAACAACCCCAATGATGTTTGGCCCTCACTGTTACTATGGGGTGAGGAGAAGCATGGATTACTGGGGTTTTGATCTTATTTGGTGTGATTGTTCCTATAGATCGGAGAAAATGTGTGGATTCAGCTGAAGAAGCCCAGAAACTGGTGTGAACTGGAATGCTAACTTTGCCAACTGAGTTAAGATAAGCAGCTGCTGAGATGCCATGGAAACCAGATTGCACAGGACTGGGTTCCACACATAAGGGGAAAAGACTCCCCCCTCCCATCAGCTGTTAGCACACACAATCATGTTATTCAAGATTACTTTTCCTTGAACCCCAGCCTGAAACTCATCATCAGGAAGCCCCAAAATGAACTGCTGATTTGCTAAGAAAGCTAAAAGACCCCCAGGGACACAGGTGCACACCTGCAGCTCTGAGGAACAAGAAGACCAGTCTCACAACTGAGGAGAAAAGCTCAGACCAACATGTCATTTTATGATACTGGAAAGCTGTTCTGGATATGGGATTTTGCAGTCAAAATAAACAATGAATGGGATAAAAATTAACTCGCGCCTCTCTCTCCACCTCTGCAGTGTGGGGTGCCACCATGGTACCACCCCTGCAGGCCCGTAGCTACAGTGGGGCATTTCAGGCCCTGGGCCCCCAACTTCCTACCAAGGCCCCACAACCTCCATCTAGCCCAGGCCCCCCGCTGCTGCTACCCCTTCCCCAAGCATGGCTTGCCTCGACAACTGACATCAGTGCCTCTCAACTTATTTAAAGGCCCCCCAAATTACAAAATCCTGAGTACAGGCCTGCACCCCTGCCCAAGGGATTTGTAGAAAAGTCCATGGAGAAGATGGACTATGAAACTGCATCAGCTGGCTTGGTAGGAAATTGAGCTAAAACTAGACGGAGAGAAGGGTGGTAGTGTGGCAAATAATGGTTTAACATTTTGCTCTCGTGCTTGCAACTTTTTGTTTCAGGTGCATTGATGGTCCCTGCTTGGTTTATCCATATTTTCTCATATGTATTCCTGTATCATGCATCTGATACAGTTTGCAGTTTGCTTTGTAGTGTATCGGGCAGTAATGCCTTCCAATAAACTGTTTAAGCACCTTTTTAGTCTGTGTCTTTCTACGGACAGGTGCATACCCACCAGGGTGACAAGAACTCATAAAAAACAGAGGCCTACTGCTTAAGAGGACTGAATTAACAAGTTAGACGTGTCTTGTGTAAAAGGAGCTACTTCCCCCAAACTGGATTTGGTGTCACACAGATTAGTCAAGCATTAGGAGAGAAATCTCACCTCTGCCATCTCTTGTTGACTGCAGTAGCAGAAGATGTTTAGTTAGGTTTTAACAAATAGCTAGAAGGGAATGTGATCAAATACTGGACTGGCACCCAGCACTTTCTAACATAGCAATAGATATCAGTGAAGTAAAGTACAGTAAAAGCAGGTGGGGGGGGGAGCAGATTCCAAGAGAACTTTGAAATAACATTCAGTACAGAGGTTCTTTAAGAAAATGAAACAAATATGAAATTGTATGCGATAAAGTAATTTTTAAAAATACCTACCCATAATGCTACTGGCAGTGAATAGGAGCCGGTTTGTACATTATGAAACTGCTCTTCTGTGCAAGAATATCTGCTCACGGGAGTGGTCTACTTGCATGATTGTTGCTATGTTCGAGAAAATGGCTCATGGGGAGGTGCAGTTGGGTGATTTACCTGTACAAAATAGGAACAACTCAAACCACAGCAGTTATCTGTGAAAGTGAGGTGTGACTGATGTACTGTCTGACCTAACCTACTTCCAAGTAAGTGTGGATTGCATTCTGACTCATACTGCTTCTGGAATGTCTGTGGAAAATCATCAAAATATATCTGGGTGACCACAGACTAGAATTAGCAAACACCACTCAGTTTATTCCAGATTTAGACTGGGCGGATAGGAGAACAGAACCTGACTTCTGTCAGAGGTTGCCAATGTTAAAATAAATAGTACATTGTACATTTGTCCTTGTGAAAATGAGAAGAGCTCACAGTTGTAGTTTTTGAGTTAGATTCATGGAATGTAATTTTGGAGGTCACACTGAATTTGAAGCAGGCTACTAATTAATTATGTATTCATGATGGTCAAAATGAAACAATTTCTATAAAGATAAGAGGAGAGGGGAAAAGAGACACTAGCTTGTACTCTGTATTTTGTATCGTGAAGGTTGTTCAGACATGGAATGAAAGGTCTTCTCAGTTACAAATACTGAGGCTGGCTTAACATGAGCTAATACCTACTTGCCAAAACCTACAGATATAACTATACAAATCATAATTATATACTGTGGAGGGCTAATAAGTGGCACAATTCTAAATACAATGAAACTGTTCCTTTCTCTTCTCTATGATTTCCACTTTGAAAGCTGGGTTCAATCAATTATTCTCATGTGAACTGCGTTAACTTGTAAAATAAAATAATGCAGCTGTCATTTCAAGTAATTTAACCACAGAATACAGTAGAAAAATTTACAATTTTTATTAGCAGAATGCTACTAGTTTGATAATTTCTGCTTTTTAAGATCTGCAGATGAAATTTTACTTAAATCCACTGGTATCAGTGGGCTTAGAAGTATGTAATTTGGCTTAGGATCGCATGGTAACATTCCCTAGGAGCATGGCCTTTTCAGGGATTGCCCCAACAATGTAAAATACTCTCCTCCACCAATATACAGATGAGGCCAGAAGATTTTCTTTTGGGGTTGGTGGAGCTTGAAAATACCCATAGAACTTTGTTTTTATATATGGCTACAGCAGCAAGGTTACTTTGTGCTCAGAACTGGAAATCTAGAAGTTTGGTGGTTAAAAATGTTGGAACTGGCGGAAATGGCTGAACTTATTTGATTAAAGAGAAGATTTTAGCTACCTTTGTTGTTAACCGGAAGCCCTTTATTGACTTTCTGCATGCAAATGAAAAAAGTGATCTGTGGATTTGATCAGTAAAGAGAATTTTAACTTTTAGGAAATTAGGATAATTGGTGGATTGGTTATGAGTAAGTGATTAGGTATTTATTGTAAATGAAGCAACAAGTGATTGTACTTGGCTTTATCATCGAGAAACTTTCTGAATTTTTGGAATCCTAAAGATATGTCTCTCTGATTTTCTTTCTCCTATTTGTTTTTCATTTTCTGTTGTATTTTTCTCCTTTATTGTTTTTTAATATATGCAAAAATCTTCAATAAAAAGTTTAAAACATGCCCTCTTTCGTGACATTTGCCTGTGCCCTGTATTAATCACATTCTGGGATTGAGTGAAAATTATTCTTTTTCTTTGGACATTTGGATGATTTCTTCTGGTATCCTGAACATTTTATTGCTTCTGCATTTCTGGTTTCTTTTAGTGTTTGAATTGTTCAATTACCTCTTAGCGCTCTATTAACAGCTTTATATCAGTGTTTCCCAAACCTTTTTGGGTGACAGCCTGCTTGGTTCCATAAACTCATCCCTAGTGCACCCTACCCTATCCTTTAAAAGCATTATTCAGAATAGAGGTTTGCATGATGCACTAAGGAAGATAATAATAAAATTCAAAACCATAACAATTAATTTCACATTTATTCAATTTTGTTGCATAAATTACACTAAAAAGTTTTAATTGAAAACTTTTTAGTGTAATTTATGCAACAAAATTGATGAACTCGATCCAGTGATACCACCTTTTCAAAATCTGATAGTCATTTAACAAGAATTTTAAATACCACATGTAATAGTTATTTCACTGTTCTTAATGTGATGGATGGGCTTGATGATACTGGTTCCCCAATGTTTGGTTTAAAGTCACTTAGCAGGAGTCTTAAATCACCATGTTTAGTAACCTGGAGTGCATTTCTTTGTTTGGAGACAAGTTGGATGACCACACTAAAACCATGTTCCACCAAATATGATGTTGGAAATTCAGTAAGTAATTTAACTTAAGAATATAAGAGAAGCCATGTTGGATCAGACTAATGGCCCATCCTGTACAACACTCTGTGTCACACAGTGACCAAAACCTAGCTGCCATCAAGAAGTCCACAAGCTGGGCCAGAACTCCAGAAGCCCTCCCACTGTTGCCCCCAAGCACCAAGAATACAAAGCATCACTACCCAAGACATAGTGTTTCATCTATACATTGTGGCTAATAGCCTTATAGACCTCCACTCCATATGTTTAGCCAATCCTCTCTTCAAACTGTCTATGCTTGTAGCTGCCATCACTTCCTGTGGCAGTGAATTTCACATGTTAATTACTCTTTGGGTGAAGAAGTACTTCCTTGGGGGCGGAGCTTGGCTTCCGGCAATGGTGGACGTGTAGCGGATCGTCTCCTCCACCTCACCCGTTATTCATTAAACTCAACCACTCCAACTATCGAATCCAACTTCCTAAACCTTCATGGGAAAGTCAGGGCAACCACGGGCGACGAAAAAAATGAGTAATTCTCACCAACTTACTCAATTCTTGAAGCTTGGGCAAACACCTCCGCCAACTAACGTGGCGCCAAGCAAAACTCCTAAAATGGCGGACGCCATTCCCCCGGAGCCCCTGGAAGAAGAAGATGACGGCGCAGTGCTCTCGCGTTTTGAATTCTTAGCCACGATTAAAAATCTAGAAGCCACGATAGCAAAGCAGGTACAAATTGCTATCAAACCTATAGTGGCGGAGCAAGTACAGCTAGCTGTTAAGCCCCTTACAGACGAGCTGAAATCCATAACAGAAACATTAGTCAAAGTCTCCCAGGCCGCAGAAACGGCCATGGAAGCAGCAATAGCATCCCAGGATGATGTCAGAAATCTACAGAAAACCGAAGAATGGTCGACGGCTAAAATCATGTACCTCGACAATAAGCTACGAGAAACCAACCTTAAATTTAGAAATTTTGCAGAAAACGCAGAAGAGGGCACTGAAATAAAAATCTTTCTTGCTAACTGGCTAGCGGGCATTTTGAACTTGGAAGCCAACGTTGCTCCGTTGATAAACAAAGCCTATCGCATTGGTCCACCCAACAGAAGGAACGCAACGTTCCCAAGAGATATTCTAGCTTCGTTTCCAGATCATCGAACGAGAGAAAAGATTTTAAAAATAGCTAGAGAGAAAAATGGCCTCCTGTATCAAAATAAAACGATTGCAGTCCTGCTGGACTTATCGCCTGAAACTCTCCAGCATCGGCGTCAACTGCGCCCCATCACGCAAACTCTACTAGACAATCGAATCCGCTTCAGATGGTCTTCCCCGATCGAACTCCAAGTCATACACGAAGGAAGGAGACTTACTGCCAATGATCTAGATTCCGGAGTAATCCTTCTACAAGAACTCGGCTTGGAAGCTAAACTTCCTGATATACCACCTTCAAAAGACGACTGCTTCTCAGATAGAGACAACAAGCCGGACTCACGATGGTATCGTGTTCCACGCTGAGAACCCTAAGTATGGTTAGAACTATACCCTCCATTCGACTATGCTCTTAACCCACACGCTTCCAGTACTACTTCGACCTGACACCTTTGCTTTCGGAAAATCTATACCTTCAATTGCCGATTATAGACAGTCTTTATGGAATCTCCTTTCAACCGCTGCAGATGGAAAGCTGTTCAGCAGAAGAACGAACATGAAGTCTGAGTTTAAATGCCCTAATGTGTGTTGTATGTATACTACCCCTTGTATTGGTTTCAATTGCTCCCATCTCCATTTCCTTACTCATTTTCCTTTTATCTCTCAGTTATCTCTCAGTCAAGATGTAAAATGCTTTATTTTTTTGTTTCCTAATTGATAAAGATAGACTCACTTTAAAAGCTACAGATTTATTCTTATATAATGAAGTTAACTTATCTCCTTTTAGTTCACCTTAAATGGAGCAGTGATTTAAATGGTGACTCTAAACACTTTAAGTTCCTCCTTTATAACTGAATATACAGTGGTGGCAATGAAGAGTGCTCTTCTATAAAGTATTAAGACTATCAAATTGGTGACTTTAACCTGTCTCAGTTCCTATTATTTCTCTTTTTCTTTTCCTTTTTACTTTAGCTAATTTAAATAACAGTAAATTCTGAAAACTGATTAAGTTTATTTCTACAACAATATTTCATTTGAATAAATATATGGTGTCTTAACCTATTTAATTTATACAGTTATAAAAATACCTCATTTGAGCAAGTTTATGAAGAGCAAAAATAACCGGTTACAGAAATAGTTTATTCGCATACATTTATGGTGACACTAACCCATTTAATTTCTAATGAGTTAAAGTTCAATACTGGGTTGTAACCAATTTAATATATATATATATACATCATCATCGTTATTTTGTTAGAAATTATAAAATATTCAATTTTGGAACTCATTGTATATTTTGTGATTAATATAGGGTGACTTAACCCATTTAATTTATACAGTTATCAATGCATAAACTCTGTGATACTATTTATGGTGACTTTAACCTATTTAAGTTCTCTCTTCACTTCCCACTTAGAAACCTAAAACTGATTAATTTTCTGCGGATTAGAGGAAACACGCAGAACTGATTAGAACTATTTCTATAAGGTAAAGACAACCCATTTTTACATGGTGACTCTAACTTCCTCAAGTTCACACCTTACCGCATACTGGAAAAACTACAAATAATTATACTGTGGCAGTAGTGAAGAGGGCTCTTCAATATGTTGTTATAAAAAGCAGCTCCTAATGGAGTGGTTGTTAAATACCCCAACTTCACTTTTTTCGTTTTGGGTGGGGTGGGGGGGCTTGGCACACAATCTCCCCCCACTCAGTTGTATTTTGTTAGAATATTATGACAAACATTAGTTCCCTGAGGGAAAGGGATTGCAGGGTCCAAAAGTTGACCCTGTGCTTAGTTGTATTTGGATTTGTGTTTTGTTGTTGTTTTTGTTATTTCAATGGTTATATGCAGCTCCAGATGTTAGGGATTACACTAGCTTACGAGAACCTTGCTAAGCACAAATATACACTTACACAACAGGTATCTCGAACCATGGTAATGTTAGAGAAGATGGAATATGACTTATGTTTATCTACTATAGGGTTATACGTGCTGATATATAGTCTAATTTCTTTTCTTATGCAAAGAATCAAATTTTAAAAAATATCAAAATACCAGGAAAATCCCAATGGCTATAAATAGTATGGAAGGTATCAAATTTTTATCATTTAACTGTAAAGGTCTGAACTCCCTTATGAAACGTAAAAGAATTTTAAATGCCTTAACAAAACAAAAAACGAATGTAATTTTTCTACAAGAAACACACCTAAAAGGAAATTTAGATAAAGTGTTTTCATCAAACAAATTTTCCTTCCAATATCAGGCTCAAGGATCGTCTAAATCACGGGGAGTAGCTATACTTGTCAACAAAAACACCAGATTTCAATTGATTAAACTTCAAAAAGATGCCAGAGGTAGATTTCTATTTTTGCATGGAGATAGTTTTAGCCTCCATTTATGCTCCAAATAGTGGACAAATAGAATTTTTACATGACACTTTTTTAGAACTATCAAAGTTTAGCACCGCCCCATGGATAATTGGGGGAGATCTCAACTATGTTTTAAATCCTTTTTTAGACAAAACTAATGTTAAGTCTAAACACATCGTGCAAATTGTAAAAGACACTCCACCAGCCAACTCTGAATTGTATAAATTATTACTCCAATTTGATCTAATGGATGTTTGGAGAAAGCTAAACCCAACTATCAAGAACTTTTTATTCGCCAAGGCACCGCTCCCACTCCCGAATTGACTACATCTTAACATCCACTTCGATCTCCAATTTGGTAACAGATTCGAACATTGGCCCCAGGGTGTGGTCAGACCATTCCTGGGTCGAATGCACTTTGCATGACAATGATAAATCAAACCAAACATACAATTGGAAATTAGATGCAAGGCTTTTATTATCACAAACAACATCAGATACAATTGAAAAAACCATTAAAGAATATTTGAAATATAATATGTCTTGCGGAGTTTCGCACCATATGGTGTGGGATGCACTGAAGGCTGTAGTCCGGGGACAATTTATAGCAATAGCTTCCTCCCTTAAAAAAGAAAAGCAAAAATTAGTTGATGAGTTAACGGCCAAGATAAAACATCTTGAAGAGGAATATCAAAAATTTAGCCGGAAAAAGACATATAAAGCATAACTTTTAGAACGGAAAAAATTGGAAACTTTAGAAGTTTCCCAAGTCCAAAAGAAACTGGCATACCTTAAACAACGTTACTGGTACAAGACACCTCAGTCGATAAAGCTATTAGCTTGGAAATTTAGGAAAAAACTGAATGACAACGCTATACATGCCATCAGAGATAAAGCGGGGCAACTAAAATCTACTACAAAAGGAATTTCGGATGCATTTTTTGATTACTATAGCTCTTTATACAAAACTGGCTCACCCAACCAAGACCTGATTGATCGATTTTTACAGCTTTATCCACTAAAAATCAATTATCTGACAAGCATAGGAAATGGTTGGAGGAACCTATAACGCCCTTAGAACTTTTAAATACTATCAAAAACTTAAAATCAGGTAAATCTCCCGGAAATGACGGATTTACCGCTGAATTTTATAAAAAAAATTCAACTATCTTAGCAGACCCTTTGTCTTCAGTTTGTAACCAAATTATGAACGGATGTACTCTACCACCTACTTGGAATTCTGCTAAAATTATTCTGATCCCAAAACCAGAGAGAGACACTACCCTTCCAAGTTCGTACCGTCCCATATCACTGTTAAACCAGGATTACAAAATATTTACTGCTACTATGACCGCCAGACTTAACAAAATTATAGACCAATATATACATCTAGACCAAACGGGATTTATACCTAATAGGGACATCACAGATAATACTAGAAAAGTTTTAAATGTCATTCAATTTTGCTGCCATAAAAACCTAAAATCTTCTTTTATATTGTCTATTGATTTTGAAAAGGCCTTTGATAGCATAGAAACATGTTATCTCAAACACATAATGAAGCATATGAACTTTGGTCCCAAGTTTCTAGATACAATTTATTCCATTTACGAAGCGCCAACAGCGACTACCCAAACCAATAATGTTCTCACTGAGAGATTTAAACTTTCTAGAGGGACCAGACAGGGCTGCCCTATATCGCCACTTCTATTTGCCATTGCTATAGAACCTCTTGCCAATGCCATACGCCTTAACACAAAAATTAAAGGTATCAGCATCAAAGACCACAACCTGAAACTTAGCTTATTCGCCGACGACATGACAATCTTCTTAACCCAACCAGAATCCTCTTTACCGGAAACCCAGCACTTACTTAACTTTTCCAGCAAAATTTCTGGCCTCAGAACAAATGATTCTAAATCTATCATATATCCTGTAAATTTGACAAATTCCGATAAACATTTTATACAACATAACTTTACATTCAGCTGGCCTACGTCCTGTTGGAAATATTTAGGTATAAGAATTCCCATGAATTTAAAAGATATAATTAAGTATAATCATGCCGCTATAGCCAATTCTTTAGAAGAGCTATACTCAAGACCTTCGGCACCCCTCTTTAACTGGATTGAGAAAATTCAAATTCTAAAAACATTTATCTTTCCTAAATTTTTATATTTATTTAGAGCAATTCCCATTAAAATACCACTGGAGAAAATCAAACTTTGGCAAAATAAATTTTTGGACTATGTTTGGAATAAATCGATTCATAGAATAAGTTTTCCAACATTGAGGCGCCTGCCACTACAAGGAGGCCTCTCAATGCCGGATTTACAATTATACTACGATAGTACTTCTCTTATGGGCCTATTGAAACAAAGTAACAACAATTATACAGCGGACTGGAAAGTCATTGAACAAGACTATTTAGAAAATAATACATTTGTAGAAACATTATGGGGAAAAAAACAAAAAAGGTCCCCTGACATACAAAATAATATTTTTTTAATAAACACTTTAAGTATTTGGGATAAATGGAAACCCAAATTAACGCCATCTCCATCTTTACTTACCTGTTTTACCAGACAATCTTGGTTTACACCTGCCCTTTCATATAACTCTTTTACAACCTGGAAGAAAAAAAACATAGTTAGGTTTCATGACATCAGTAAGAACTTTCAAATTCTAAACAAAGACGTTTCAGAACAGATCATCGAAACTAAATTACCATGGTTCGAATATATACAAATTAAAAATTTATGGACCACATTTTTCCCTAATGATAGTTCACATAGACAAAACACACCCTTTGAAAATTTAATGACTCTACACAAGATATCTAGCAGAAACATGATTTCTATGATTTATAAAATTTTATTATCTCATAGTAACGATCCTTTCACCACATATCAGTTGGCATGGAATGCAGACTGCTCAATATCTCTAACAGACTCTGTGTTGGGAAAAATATGGTCATCGCCAAGCATGACATCCAAATCTTTAAACATACGAGCTCAAGCCGTCAAATTTGTACTCAGATGGTACTATACGCCTCTGAAACTCCACCAAATCAACTCAGAACACTCACCCTTATGTTGGAGAGGTTGCGGCGAAACAGCTGATTACATTCACTGTTGGTGGTTCTGTAAGGAAATTAAGCAATTTTGGACAACTATATTACACACTATTAGGAAAATAACAAAGGTTAATATACCCTTTCACCCTGACCTTTTTCTCCTGGACTTATGGCAAGATATTAACATTCCTTTATTGAGTAAAGAATTAATTTCAACTCTCTTGATGGCAGCAAAAACTGTAATAGCTGCTAATTGGAAAAGCACTGCTAATTTAACATTAAATCAATGGTATCTTAGAATATGGGAATATTATGCGATGGAAAAAATAATGACTATAATACCACCTACCAATACTTACAAAAATCAGTTAATGTTTTATGCAAAATGGGTTGATTTTATGGATGCAACGATGGATAAGTCCATAAATTCATCTTCTTCTGTTCCACAGCGGTATAAGGAAATAATTGCTATTTTCTAGGACACCTAACATCTGCAAATTTAATATAAACCATTGTTGTTAAATGTTAGTTTGTTGTTATTGAATGTTTAATTAATGAAATTTATAATGACGATATAACCCAGATATATTTACATTGTTATGATATTGTTACTATAACGTTTTGTAATTGTAAAAGTCAATAAAATTTATTTTTTTTAAAAAAGAAGTACTTCCTTTAATCTGTTTTAAGCCTACTGCTCATTAATTTCATTGAGTGCCCATGGGTTTTTGTACTGTCAGAGAGGGAGTGTCATGACTCAGGTGGGGTGTCACCTGATGCTGCCACCACTCTGGATTTAGGATCCTCTGAGAAGGCCCAGAGCACCCTCCCAAGACCTTCAGACCTCCAAATAATAGGTATGAGGACCAGGCAGAGTAAACAACAAGGAAAAGGTTTATTTTATAGGATGCCAAACAAACAAAGTGCAGAATAAGAACAGTAAGTGGGTGAAAAGAAAAGAAATCAAATGCCCTAACATGTCTAAATATATACTCAAGTGGCCTTAGACTACTCTCCCTTCCCTCAGGATGAGAGTTTCTTCCCCACAGCAGCCTCTCTTCTGGCCCTGTCCCCTGGGAAGAAGAGCAGCTTTCCCTCTTGCACCAGTTCTTTTATTCCCCAGCCCTCTTTTTCCCTATTGGTCAAAATCGGCACCAAAACTTCCCAAGGCCTTCTGGGGTTTGTAGGCCCAGCCTCCCTTACTGCTAGCCAGGCTCCCTGGGCCTAGTAGGCCTCTGGTGGCACAGCCCAAAAAATGACAGGGAGAAAAGTACTTTTTTCTCTACCTCCTCTATCCCATGCATAATTTTGTAAACCTCTGTCATGTCACCCATGAAGTGTCATTTATTCAAGCTAAAAAGCCTTTACTTTTTTAACCTTCCTTCATAGGGAAGGTGTTCCATCCCCTTAATCATTTTGGTTGCCCTTTTCTGCACCTTTTCCAATGCTATAATATCTTTTCTGAGGTATGGTGACCAAAACTATACACAGTATTCCAAGGAGGCCACACCAGAAATTTATACAGGGGCCTTATGATACTGGCTGATTGGTTTTCAATCCCCTTCCTAATAATTTGCAGCATAGTATTTGCCTTTTTTATTGCAGTTGCCCACTGAGTTGACATTTTCAGTGAGTTATCTACCACAACAAGATCTCTATCTTGGTCAGTTACCGCCAGTTTGGACCCTTTTTTCCAGGTCCTGTCTCCAAAACCACTGGTATCTTCGGGGCTCTCTCGAGCTGTTGGCACTCACCTGGCTGGTCAGATCCCAACTCCTGAAGACCCTCTACATGCACGGGGGTGTGTGTGTTTGGCTGAATGCCCCCATCTCCTTCCTTCAAAAGGGACTCACCTTCCACTTCTCTTGTCACCTCCCCCCAACTTGATTTAGATGGTCTCCCGGCCCATTGGCCAGGGTTTAATGCAGCTAAAAGAACTGGTAATCCATGTAATCTTCTTTGAAATTGGGTTCCATTATTCAGCTGCTTAATCAGAAGAAACGAAATTGAAATGTCCATATACGCTCCATGCACGTCTTCTTGTCAAGTTTTGGGTTATTTCAGTCCACTCAGCCTAGAGGAGGTTGACAAATTACTCTCAGCTGTGTGTCCAACCACTTGTAGCCTTGATCCATGTCCATCATGGCTAATTAAAGTGGGTCGTGATGGGCTGCGAGGTACACTATGGGAGATCATCAATAAGTCCCTCATTGAGGGACTGTTCCCTAGTGCACTAAAGGAAGCAGTGGTCTGCCCTCTCCTGAAAAAACCATCTTTGGACCCAGCCGAATTAGCCAACTATCAGCCAGTATCCAACCTGCCCTATATGGGCAAATTGATTGAGAGGGCGGTGGCGACTCAGCTGCAGAGTCTTTTGGATGACGCCTCCGCACTAGATCCCTTCCAGTCCAGTTTCCGTCCAGGCCATGGGACAGAGACGGTTCTGGTTGCCCTCACAGATGACCTTCGGAGGCACCTGGATCGAGGTGGTAAAGCAGTGTTGTTGTTGTTAGACCTGTTGGCGGCATTTGACATGGTCGACCATCAACAACTGACCCACCACCTTGCTGACACTGGGATTCAGGGGTTTGCCTTGCAGTGGCTCTCCTTGTTCCTTCAGGGTTGGGGACAAAGGGTGGCAGTGGGGAACAGCTATCCCGAAGGCACCCACTTGTTTGCGGCGTGCCACAAGGGGCAGTACTCTCCTCGATGTTATTTAACATCTACATGCGCCCCCTTGCTGAGATTGCCCGGAGGTATGAGTTAGGTTGTCACCAGTATGCGGATGACACCCAGCTCTATCTGTTGTTGGACAGCTAGTAGGACTCTAGTCCGGGAGATCTGGACCTGGCATTGAAAGCTGTGACTGGTTGGCTTAGACTGAGTCAATTGAAATTGAATCCGACGAAGACAGAGGTCCTGTGCCTGAGTGCCTGAGTCGGAGTGGGCCAAGGTTAGGGATCCCTCTCCTGACCTTTGATGGGGCACCATTGGTGCCAGCGCTGGAGGTTAGGAGTTTGGGAGTGCTCCTGGATGCCTCCTTAACGATGGAGGCCCAGGTAGCAGCCACTGCGAAGTCTGCCTTTTACCATGGCTGATTAAGCAGTTGGTTCCCTTCCTTGAATGCAATGACCTGGCAACAGTGATCCACGCAATGGTCACCTCGAGACTGGATTCCTGCAACGCTCTCTACATGGGGCTGCCCTTGTCCCAAATCCGGAAGCTGCAGCTGGTGCAGAATGCAGTGGCAATGCTGTTGTTGTGTCTCCCTATGCGGGAACACATCCAGCCTGCCCTAAAAGCACTGCACTGGCTGCCTATAGCATACCGGATTCGGTTCAAGGTGCTGGTTCTTACCTTTAAAGCCCTATATGGTCAATGACCTACTTACCTAAGGGACTGCCTTTCCCCACATATTTCCCAGAGAGCACTTAGATTGGGGTCCGAACATCATTTGGCCCTTCCAGGTCCTAATGAAGCCAGGCTAGCTGTGATGAGGGCCAGGGCCTTTTCTGTGGCGGCCCCTCACTGGTGGAATGAGCTCCCGGAGGACATCAGGGCCCTGTGGAACATTCTACAGTTCCGCAGGGCCTGTAAAACGGAGCTCTTCCACCAGGCTTTCTATTAGGGTGCCGCCACTGACACTATGGCCCTGGCTCCGATACCAATACTAATACCAACATCAGTGTTAAATCAGCATCTAATAGCCTGGCAAGGACCTGGACGATGGTGGTTGTTTTCATCTGGATGCCGGAAGAATGCCACCATAGTTTATTACCTGTACTACTAGCACTTTGAAATTATGATGGTTTTAACTGTTTTATCTTTTTAAATACTGTGTGTTTTATTGTATTACAAACATGTTGTAAGCCGCCCTGAGCCCACCTTGGCGGGAAGGGCAGGATAAAAATCAAAGGAAATAAATAAATAAATATCTGGGAAAGGCATTCAGCTATAGGAAATTCTTCACAGGTCATCCTCTGCTTTATTTATGACTGTTGGAGGTCTTTGGAAACTTTTGTTGCATTTAAGCAAGGAGAATCAACCAGCTGGATTTGTGTGCACACCTTGTTATCAGCACCTGTGAGCACAATTACTGTTATGTTTATTTGTATCCCTGTGTTGATGTATGATATGCCATGAGCACATATGATTATATTTGGGAACATTGTGTTTGTTTTGGGTTGTGGACTACAAACTAATTATAGACGCTCATTTGTAATTTAAACACTTATTCAATATATCATATACTCAGACATTTCAAGTGTATATAATCTTTGATGGTCTTCCCTTGGCGTTTTTCTGCTGTTTTCTACAATTACACGCTAGGAATCTGTTAAATATTGGGTTATAGACACATTGCAGTGATCAGCTCAGGTTTATTAAATGATTTCAGCAGAACACAAGACAAGACTCCAGAGCTTCAGCTCTGTTAAATGCCATGCAATTGCCACACCCAAACACACCCCACTCCTAGTGATAGGCTATTACATAGCATTACTACTTGATTAGTTTATTCCAGAGTCCTGGTCAGCTATTGTTTTTGTGCTCCAAGCTCAGCCAGTCTCTGGGGTGATTCAATCAGGGATGATTCAATCCCAGTACATAACAGAATCCCTGTCTTGTCTGCTACATACCATAGGGTAACATAGTGAAACCCTCTCCCCTAGCACCACCCTCTGTCCTCGACTGTGGAGAAAGGAGGACAGCCATTGTAAGGCAGTTTCCCGGATCCCTGCGTCAGCAAGGCAGTGGATCATCGTGGTTGATCACATTGAACGCCTGTGTCAGATCGAGTAGCAATAACAATGTCGACCCGCCTTGGTTCAGGTGTCTCTGGAGGTAATCTGTTAAAATGTTATTGTTTTATTTTCTTAGTGAACTTTTCTTAAAGCACATGTGTGCTGCACTGCTTTTATTCCTCTACACACAGTAGCTCTGCTAAATATCCAGCATTAAAACATAAAATCTTCTAGATGTTTTTTAAAAAAACTGAGAGCTGTTCATTCCACAGGGGGCTGCACATATGACTGAGCCTGTCTATGGTCCTGGTCAAGGCTGGGGGCTTGCAGGATGCGCACCTGTAGGAGGCTTGGGGGTGGACAGGCATCTATGGGAGTAACAAAAGAACTTCAGACAGACAAACGGTGACAAATACCTCTTTATTGCCTCCAGCGGGCACAAAGTAGCCAAGCCCTTGCAACAGGGAAGTTAAACCTCCCTGTCCCCGTCGGTCCACATTCCAACTCCATCCTCTTGGCCTCAGGGCTATTTTTGGGCAGGAACGCACAGGAACGGAGTTCCAGCTGGCTTCAGAGTTGGCCACGCCCACTAAAGCCAAAACCTCTGCGTGCAGAGGGAAGGCCTGGAGAGCGACACCCCCCCGTGACTCCGAGGTGGATGGGCGGGGGGGGGGCTGGAAGGATTGGGGAGGCATTTAAATCCCTCCCCGTGCCTTCCCTGGCCTGTCCAAGGGCCGGCTTGCCCAGGCTCCCTGCAGCCGCGGGGTGTCCGGGCAAGCCAAGGGAAGGCAGTTTAAACTGCCTCCCCTCCAAGGGCTGGCTTGCCCGGGCTCCCTGCAGCCGCAGGGCACCCAGGCAAGCAAAAGGAATGCATGGGGGTGTGACCTATTATGCTAATGAGTTCCTGCTGGGCTTTTTCTACCAAAAAAGCCCAGCTTGGCCAGTGTTGATGCTCTTCTTCATTCAGCAGCTTCCCTCATCTCCTGAGCACCACCTCTTTTAAGGCCCACCCCAGTAGCTGGACTCTCCTGGGATAATTAGTCCATCCAGCTCCCCTGATTTCTGACTGCTCTCCTATAGGCCCAGGGGCACTCCCTCTCCCTTCACTGTCACCAATGCTGCCAGCCAGCCATGCCCAAACCTGTCCCATGGGTCTCACCTCTAGGCCAGTATTAATCTTGCCTGACATAGCTGCCAACTGGCCAAGGTGACCTGACCTGACCTGCCGCCTCTTGGCTAGAAGAAGCTCCCCCAGAGGGGCCCCCAGCCACACTGTCAATGACACAGAAATGACCAATTCCAGCACTCTCTCTCTTCAATTGTTACCATTTTGGTGCTCCAACCATGCATAACAGGAGAATGTATTACCCACATTCTCCCGATATGTGTGGTCACCTTTTTATGTGAATAGGCCAACACTATCCCCTTTTTTGTTAAACATGTTTCTGTATCCTTAGGTAATTTGTGTTTGGAAAATACATGAGATATTCACAGTTACCACATGCATCAAGAAGTACATACATAGTATGATCTTGCCTTCTGTGTGGTTGGAGTGCCAAAACTGAAACAACAGAAAAGTGCTCATATAAGATCTTTTAGCTCACAACTTTGTCAGATGTAGACAAACCAAAAACCAAATTCCTGCTTCTGTTTCTGCTCTGTAACATCTGAACCAGCTCTGAGCCACTCTGAGTCACTAAAGTCATGCAATGGAGAGGTTTTGTTTAACTTTTGCTCCCCGTGTTTTCTTGCCAGCCTTGGGATAGAGTCAATCAAATAACCATATGGTCCCTTATAATGATGAAGCACAAAGGGGAACTGAAAACAGATGAAAAGAAATTAGGGAATTAAGTCCATGGTTTGAAATAATAACATGACCCTCTAGAACTGAAGGTCAATGAGCAATGATAAGTGATGTTTGGTTCAGATTCCCTTTGCATTTAATGACACCTGATGTGTAGCTCAGTGATTATCTGAAACTTTTATTGGTTTGGGGTTTTCAGATGGAGCTAAAGAAATTGGCTCTGGGGGTCCCCAAAGTGCTTGCTACAAAGACTGGAGATTGTTCGATAATCTATTACTTTCAATCAGCACTAAATAAAATTCTTTTTGTTTCTGCCCAAGAAAAATTACATACTTAATTGGTTATATTAGTAAGGAATTTAACACACTTCAGTGTGGAATGAAGGGAGTGCAGCAGGTCAAAATATCTCTGGGATGTTTTGGTAGAAAGAGCTTGCAGGTAAGCCACACAGTCGTCCAAAGCAAACCCCCAAAACAAAAGTTATATAATACTTTTTAAGAGTCAAAATAACGCAAAACATTGCTCTGTGTGATCTCTTCCCTGGTTTTGTGTGTGTGTGTGTTTTGGGGGGGAACTTTGCCAACTGAGTTCTGGAGATCCCTGGTAGCCAGGCTTCCTTCCTTCTGTGTTCAGTCACCCACCAACGGAGTATATGTTGGTAAGAGAGAATTTCAGCTCTCATCTGCAGAGCTCCCAAAGATGTGGTAGTTAGAGGGCTCCTCCTGGGCATATCACAGTCCTCCTCAGGGGTCTTGTTGTAGAAAAAGAGCTGCCGGAGCTCATTAGCATAACTCATTAGCATAACTTATTTGCATATGCCACGCCCCCTGACATCACCGGAAGTGACAGAAGGCCACACCCCCTGACATCACCGGAAGTGTGTCAGAAGGCCCGGCTACTTACCCTCCTGCTTCATCCTCATTCCCAAACGGAATGAGGATCGAAGCAGAGGGCGGGGTAAAGAAGGGGGCGGGGCTTCACCACGTGACCGCCCCGCCCCCTAGAGGTTCTCTTCCGGAGCTCCGTACCTGAGAGCTCCCCCCCGACTAGAGCCCTGGTCCTCCTTATTGTGGGGAGTGCTGTGTTTGCGATGTTGCTCCCCTTGTTGTGTTCAAGGGGCAGGGTAATGACATCAGGAGAGCATGGTTGCTTCCTATGTGGCTGAGATGGGACTATCATTGGCATGCTGATTGATGATTGGTGCACCTAGGTGATATTGCTGTGGAGTCTGCTGCAGATGCTATGCTCTCCAGGGATGTGGGCTCAGCTATAACTGGTCTGAATACAGGGCCGTAGCCAGGATTTTTGACTTCAGGAGGCATCTAAATAAGTCAGGGTGCACTGTGTCAGGAGCAGCAAGAGAGTAAAGTTAAGAAAAGTGACAAGGGAGAGGGAGGGCAGGAGTAGGGAGCAGATGTGCCCTGTGGTGTGCCTCGCCTGCAGCCAGCCAGAGGTACACTGCTGGTACACTGCTGGCAGGCAGGGGAGGGTGACAGCTTGGCATGGCGCGGCAATGGCGTGTGAGAAAAAATAAAATAAACCAGATGGATGGGAAGTCGGGGGGCCTGGGTGGTAATTTGGGGTGGGGGCCTGGCCCCGAGATGCCCCACTGTCGCTACGGGCCTGCCTGAATATATACCACAAAAACCTTAATTGTGTTTTCTAGGTATAGTCAAGTATCCAGAGCAGTATTTGGTAGTCTCAGTAATATTGGAATCTGGCTTCTATAAGTTTCTGGAAATATTTGGGAATATGCATGGCTGGCATTTTAAGGATCTCAGGCCTGTCCCCCCCCCACAATAGGTTTCCAAGGCAATAGGAGGGGAGGGGGAGGGAGGAATCTCTCCTGGCCTGGGGAAAGCAGCCCCTGGCCCTGCTGAGCAGGCACAGGGTCCAGCAGAGCTGTGGTTCTAACCAATGTTCCCTCTAAGCTGTGGAGTCTTGTGAGCAAAAATTCTACTTTGTGAGCTTCTGGCATTAAAGTTGTGAGCGAGCGATTTGGCTACTGTATAAATTAGTTTGCTGTGGAGCCATCCTTCCTGAGCTAAGACAAAAATGTGAGAGCCAGAGGCTAAAAAACTGTGAGGTAGCTCACACTAACTCATCTTAGAGGGAACAGTGGTTCTAACTGGCTCCTTCTCTCTCTCTCTCTCTCTCTCTCTCTCCTCCCCCTTCCCTCCCTCCTTTATGGGGCAGGGCCCTTTTCCAGGGCTGTCTTTCCCCTCCTAGTCTGTACCCCTGCAAGTAGGATGAGTGGGGGCACCTTGTTCAGGGCCCCATAGATCCAGGGCTCTTGGTTCAGTATCTTGAAATGTTGAGGGGGGGGGTTAGTGTACAGGAATCCCTAGGTCCCCTCTGGTGTCATTTGGTTGAAAAACAGCCACTCCACACACCCCAATCCTCCATAGGGAATAATGGGAGCCAATTCCAGAATTCTGTGGGAAAAACTGAACCTGAATCCTGAAAAGGTATTGGAGGTTGTTCCTCCCCAAACACAATCATAGGTTCAGTTCCTGTTTCATGAAGTTCAGAGCCTACTCATCCCTAAGTTCGTATGTTTGGTATTCAATTCTGATTTTTTACTTCCAAATAAAAATCTGTAATCCATAGAGATGTAGGCTTTCCTTGAAATGGTGTGGCTTTTCTCATGCAGGGAAAAGGTAAGCCATGTCCTAACTTTCATTGTAATTATTTTGAATTGAAAATGCTGCTGTCATTAGCAACCAAGCCACTGGGAGCAATGATCAGCAAACTTGCTAATTCTGTCTCATTCAGTCATGTGTAATTTTACACCAAGGATGGTCAGATCTGCACTGTTAGCATTGCTGTTGACAATAAAGGGAGGAAGAACTGCGGGGAAGGGGGTAAAAACTTTATGCAGCAAATTGGCTATTAGCCATAAAGCCCAAACAACCTTGTTCCCATGCTTGTGGGAGTGATGTCTTCTTTTTGAGTCAGTAAGCCAGTGAGAGATATATCAATTTGCCAAATCTGCTGGAGGCAAGATTGCCAGCTTCAGAATTGTAACTGATCTCAAGACCTACAGTGATCAGTTCTCTTGGAGGAAATGGCCGCTTGGGATAGTGAACAACAACAACAATACAGTCCACAGTAAACAATGACCAAGAAAAACCAACAAATAACAACTGTGTACTGCCCAACCCACCCAAGAGCAATAGAAAAGAGACTTCAATACAATTCAATGCATGTAATCCATCATAGGACAATACAAAAATACATAATATCCCAAAGGGAAAGAACAAAATCCAGAATAACAATCTCTCATAACCAAATCTGGAATAGATGTCCACAATGAAGTCAGATGTCCAACACTTTTCAATACTTTTCCTAGGTATAAATAGTGTTTCGGACTTCAGGTCCTTCTTCAGGAGCTACAAGCTATAAAAATAGAATACATCATACTAATGAAATACAATACAAACATATAAACCACATAGTATTATCATATCCATTTTTAATCATCATTAAACACTTATTTATACAGTCTCATGCAATCTTACCCAATCCTGTAAGTCTCTTAGCAGATTCTTAATAAGTAAACAATCATTCAGGTTTTCTGTAAAAATAATGTCTCCTCAGTATGAATAATATAATTTACACAACAATAAATATAAACCACTACATCATATACTTACATGTGGGCCAGGTCTCCTAAATATTTTAGAAAGCACCTGCAAGGGTTGCTACTATGTAAGTTGGACCAAACAGCCTCAGAGTAGCTAACTTACAGTTACATTTTATAAATATACATTGAGCACAGCTGGTGCTATCCTATTGACTCTTAAAGGCCCTTCCCCCGATGAGGCACGTCAAAAGTGAACCACCTACCTGAGGTGGATCATCCGGACAACGCGCCGCAAGCCGGGCCGTCGGATCGCCGGCGCGTCTTTGCGCCGGCGCATCCCCGGCTCCTAGCCGAACTGCGCATGCTCCAACATGCGCAGTTTGGCAGGCTCCCTGTCAGGACCGTGTTTTCTCCTCGGCGTCTGATCGTGCCAGGGAGAAAAGGCGCCGCAGCCAGGGGATCCGTGGGATCCCGCCGCGGCGTCTCAACTTTGGCGCGGCTTTTAAAAGGCGTGTGGGGTTCACTCATGGGGTATGGGACTCGATCTGCCGCTGCTTTTGCTGCTGGAGACTAGTGAGCGTGGAAGGCAGCTGGGTCCCGGCAGCAGCCGAGGTCTAAGCAGAGGCCCCACCGCCCCCTTTGGAGAGCGGGAAGAGCCAGTTCATTCCTCCTCTCCTCCTGCCACCTGAAACGCCTGAAGGGTCGCCCCCTCAGACGGAGGGCTGGAAGCAGGGGGCGGGGATTTGTCGTGTGCCCCGCCCCCTGCGCCTCACCCGGGGGGACGGCGATCCCTCGCATTCCCCCCCGAAACGACCCCTGGACTGTGCTCATATTTGTATACCATAAGCCAGAGAAAGCTGTTTGCATAACCCATTGTGAGAGGTAGAAATCACACAGGGAAAACCTGCCTGCATTCTATGTTAATGAAGCTTGCACACATACAGCTAGCAAAGCATTGTGGGAACAAGAAGCACATGGTGGCCTTTGTTAGCAGAAAACAACAACAGATTGTCTTGCAAATATCCAGGGCCATTGTCTCTAGAATTGCCAACCTCTAAGAAATTGCAAGTAGATAAATAGGTACCACTTCGGTGGGAAGGTAACAGCGTTCTGTGCGCCTTGGTGTTTAGTCATGCCGGCCACACGACCACGGAAACGTCTTCGGACAGTGCTGGCTCTTCAGCTTTGAAACGGAGATGAGCACCGCAACCCTAGAGTCGGATTCGACTGGCTTTCGAGCAAGGGAACCCATGACACAAACCCCCTTTATGGTCCCAGTTCTGTGAGGGTCTGCGTGTCAAGACCTAGTCAGAGTTGATTTTATTTTTCCTTACCAGTCCTCTACACCCCCAATGTATAATATTTTCTTTGGGGTTTGTTTATTTCAGGCTGTCTTCTTTGAGGACTACTGCACAGTATATGGCTCCCTAGAAAGTCGGGCACCAATACTTGTAACATTCATTAAGGCACAGTTACTTTATTGTTGCACAGAAAACTCAACAGGGTGATGGGATATATTTACACAAGGTGTCCTGATACTTTGTTGAATAAACAAATCACTTTGCCTTGGCTTAGGTTGTCTGCTTTTCACTCTTAGTTCAGTACCTAGATGTTCCTTAGTTCACACCACACAACTCAGATCTCACTCTCCAGTCACTCCTTTAGTGGTTAATTTTTGGCTTTTATTTGTCTGGGCCCTTTGAGTCTAACTGGTCACCTAACCAGCCTTCCAGACTCCTTTCTCCAGACACTCTAGCCTTTACTCAGCCACTTTATAAGTCCCTGTGGGGCAGTGTTTCTGGTGTCTGTGACCACTCAGGTCATATAGTTTTACTCTCCTCGGTATATTAGAGGAATCAGTACAGAGTGCTCTTCCACCACAGTTCTTTACACAAACTGGTAACAGGCTGTTTCCTCAGAGCTCTGTTAGCTGATTACTCCTGCTAACTTCTCTGTCCAACTCTCCAACTGCTTCTTCCAGCTGTCCGTTAGGTCAGTTTTCTGTCACTCCGAGAGTGCTCCAGCCAAAAGGCCCCCTCCCCTCTTTGGCATGTGACTCAGCAGGGATCTATCTCAACATTCTGCTGGTCCCACATTTTCAATTCCGTCACAGAACCTTTACCTTTAAGTGGGGCCTGGAGATCTCCCACTATTCCAACTGATCTCCAGTTGGCAGAGAACAGTTCCCCTGGAGAAAATGGCTCCTTTGGAGGGTGGATTCCATGGCATTGTAACCTGCTTAAGTCCCTGTCCTCCCAGACTCCATCCCCAAATCTCTAGGTATTTCTCCATCCCCGCCCAGAGCTGGCAACTCTTGATCCTGACCATGACCAGTGAAATGAGTCATGAAAACCAGTATCCTATCTTGAACAAGTCTGCAACCTCTTTTGAATGATATAAAAGTTCAGTATACTAGCCCTGACCTGGATAGCCCAGGCAAGCATGATCTCATCAAATCTTGGAAGCTAAGCAGGGGCAACTGTAGTAGTACTTGGATGGGAGACTTCTTTGGAATACAAAGTTGGGAGGATGGAGGCAGGCTTTATTTAGCCACCTCTCTGAATATCCTTCAGGCCCCCAGTAGGGGTCAGTCATCAGAGGTCAACGTGACTTCCACGTGCAGACACACACACACACATGCACACACACACAAACCCCCCCCCCCAATGCCGTAAACTAGTTTGAGGAAAGAGGCCAGGGGAAACAGCCCTCTGTTCTAGACCAGTGGTTTTCAAATTGAGCAGAATACTGGGAGTGTTTAAAATCCTATTGCAGACGCATCATTGAGCTCAGTAATGGAAGAGAAGCTTCCAGAAACAAAATGTGTTCATGTTTCCCTGTAATGCACAGCCACAACGGAGTGCTGGGCATATCTGAGGATACCTTTTTGTTCACACAAGACGAATGTAAGGCAATGCTTAAATTACATGGGAGCCAGCAAACACGGCCACTTTTGTAGCCATCTCCTAAATTTTTAGAAATACTGCAAGGGAGCCAAACTGGTGGGCTTGTGGATTTCATTAAGGGCCTCCTCTCATGTTATAATACGAGCACTGTTGTGAGGTCTAGCAATCCGTCTTAGCCAGGGCCACACTAGACATTATGGCAGCTACAGGTTCAAACCATGCCCCCCCCCCCCATTTTAGGGGGAAATTTGACCTTTAAAAAAATACCATGAGGGTCCAATCCTGATCAGGCCCACAGCACGGGGGAGGGGAAGCGATCTTGCTTCTATCTCCTGTGCTTTTTCATGTACTAAAACAGGGGCTGTTTTGGAACCTGAAAATATGTGACCGAGGGGAACAAGATTGCCTTGTCTCCCATGCCATGGGCCTGATCAGGATTGAACCCTTTGGGGACATTTCTAAAATGGTCAAATCCTTCTTTAAAATGGTGGAGCAACAGCCACTGGTCAAATCTGTGGCTGCCATAACATCTAGTCTAGCCCTTGGTATCCTGCATGAATTGAGTGTGAGGTCTGTAAACAGGCTCTATAATTGTTTTGCCATTTCTTTCTGCATTGCATTCCATCCTTCCTAAATTTCTGTTTAATTAGGAGACCAATGTGTAAAGATGCATTCATAACATGGTGCAAAGGGGGGGGGGGCTCATAACTTTGATGTGAAGATTACATCTATCTTGCTTCAAACCTGTGTGCAATCCAGTCACAGTTGCTTTTTTGCAATGTTTTATAAATGCACATGGGGGGAGAGGTACAAACCACGGCACATGCATAGCTCACTGTACAAAACTTGAGAGTTTGTGTTTTTTTTTAAAAAAAGAGGATTCCTTGTTCGCTGTTTCTGGTTCAGAAACAAGACCTGGTAATTTGGAATTCCATACTCTGGGGGAAAGTTCAAACAAGGAAACTTTCAGAAGAATCCTGAGGCTAAAGCACATGTGTCATTGTGTGTGGGTTTGTTGCTGCAGTAAGTGATTTGAGAACTGTCCACTGGAAGGGTATGATTTTCCCCTGGCTCTCTGATAGCTACGTGTGAACTGAGTTGTTCTGTGGCCCATTTGCGTAAATGTGGGAGGAATTTCCCCCTTGACAACAAAAGCAGCTGCTATATAAAGCCCATGCCTATCACACTCTCTTTCTTGTTTCACAGTCAAAAAGCATATTCTTAAAACTGTATTAAGTGTACTCCTTCCCATCTGCTTTCTTTCAAAGTCTCTCTCTCTCTGATGAAATACTTAATGCAGGTCTAAAAATGAAAATAAGCTCTGATGCTCAAGGCTTGTTATAGCACATCAGTCTCAAATTGAAATCAATTGTGTTTTCGAAAGAACTCAGTGAGATCTAGCAATTGCCTATGAGTGTGTGTTGGTAGGCAGAAAAGTAATAAAAAGCACTGATGCTGGTGGTCTATAGCAAGAAGTCTGTTAGGTAAAATTGAAGTTATTGTAGTCCACAATTGGCATGGTGTTTTGAAGGCACACTGCAATTGTCAGTAATATAGATATCATTTACCTCAGGCTCACAGACAATTTGGTTTTTAAAAAAAATATATTTTAGGAAAATAGTGAGAGTACAGAAAATAAAGGGGGGGGGAGAAAAATGTGTTACAGAACATAATTACCTTTTTCAAAGACAATCATGTAATATATAATGTATAAGACAGAGAATCTTTTCCCTTTCAACCCCTTCATTATAATTTTTAAGGTATTATCTATAAAATATAATAGCTCTTATTTTTGTTGGGGTACAATTGTATTCATCATTTAAGTTTTAAGTGTAAAACTTCATAACTAATCTATTTTGACTACCACACTGATTTCATCATTTTAATATAGCTTTTAGTAATGTTACGATGGTGTTTTTAAATTTGTAAATCGCCCAGAGCCCTGTGCACTCAGGGATGGGACGATTCAGAAATTTAAAATATCAATAAATAAAATCACTATGTATTCAATAGAACATATTTTTGCCACTTCTACATATTCATTAGAACCTTTGAGAGATAGGTAGTATAAGGTAAAGGTAAAGGTTCCCTTGCTCGAAAGCCAGTCGAATCCGACTCTAGGGTTGTGGTGCTCATCTCCGTTTCAAAGCCGAAGAGCCAGCGCTGTCCGAAGACATTTCCGTGGTCATGTGGCCAGCATGACTAAACACCAAGGCGCACGAAACGCTGTTACCTTCCCACCGAAGTAGTACCTATTTATCTACTTGCAATTTCTTGCTTTCGAACTGCTAGGTTGGCAGGAGCTGGAACTAGAGACGGGAGCTCACCCCGTCTTGCGGCACCCGGGTCTCGAACAGCTGAACTACTGACCTTCCACAGCCTGCAGTTCAGCGTCTTAACCACTTGAGCCATCGCAGCTCCTGATAGGTAGTATATCACAGTGTAAAAAAAAAGTCTATTATATATCCCATATAGAGAATGTTGCACTCAAAGGGTGATTTTTCTCCATGTGTGATTGTCCAATACACACACAGAGACAGGATCAGCAAAGAACAAAGTAGCTTTTTATTGCAATTAAAAAGGAGAGCAAAAATCAACTACTGGGTAAAATCAACTGCTCTCCAGATGGCAATGAAAAGAACAAGTTTTATACAAAATGTAACAAATCACATTTCTACAACATGTAGGGTGAGATTGTGACTTGGAACATCCTGATTGGCTAGAAAGCTATGTTGCAGTTAGAAATTCAAAGCGTCTGGCTTCCAGTTTTGGCATTTGCCATGGCGGCACCTTTCTCCCGGTGCTCCGGGAGATGACTGCCAGAGCTCGCGGTGAGGAGGGGGCATGATTGTCCGTGCCACCCCTGGAGCCTCCGCATGAGGCTCCCAGTCATGGGGCACTAGAAGGCTCTTCCGCTGGCAACCCTGCCAGCGAAGGGGGGCTTTCTCTATGCCCCGAAGGTCCCACCACGGAGCATTCTGAATGGGAATCAGAAATTGCATACCGGAGCAAGCGCTTGGTGGCTGAGCAATTTGAAAATGAAAGTAGATCTATCATTGAAATGTGAGTTGGAGTTTAACTGAGAAACACCGAAGATCTAGTCAAAAACCTACCCTTTGAAAGCGAGGGGGGGAGGGAACTCTCCCCCGCTAAGAAAAGTTAAGCCAACTCTGTGCTATTACAAAAAGGGGGGTGGACTAGTGAAGCAAGATAGACTGAAATAAAAAGCATTTAAGAACTTTCCAAGCTGTTTAAAGAGTATCAGAGACTGTGATAATTTTTACAAAAAGTAAACAATTCTCAAACATGGCGCCCATGAGGAAGGATGAGAAAGACAAACAAGTATAACCTAAGGTTCTTGCCGGAACTGCTGGCCCAGCGAGTCCTGTCCTTAGACAGGACACAAATATAGAGCTGCAAAAGATGCTGATGGAAGCATTGCGACCTCTGCTGGAACAAGTCACGGAATTGCATAGCAAATTCGATGCACAGCAAATGCAATTACCTGAAATATATATTATTGAAAAACAGATAAAACTGAACAAAACGTAAAAGAAGTGGATGCCAACACTAAAAAACTTAAAGAACAACTGCAGGTGATGGGAAAAAAGAGATTGATGGAGGAGTCTCAATTGTTACAGCTACAAATGGAGAGAGCAAGCTATGTCTTAAGATTTCAAGGCATTCTGGAAGAAAAGACTGAGAATCTGAAACAGACTATGTGTGATGTATTAGGCCCTATGGCAGATATAAAAACGAATATACTACAAAGCAAAATAGATACGATCTATAGGTCGTATTCTGAATTTACAAGAAAAAATAATCTGCCTGGGGAAGTGATCATAAGATTCTCTAGAAGACAAGTGAGAGATCAAATTCACAAAGCGACAAATGGATCTGCCTTGAAAATCAAAGACAAAGAAATAAAAGTGATAAAGGACATCACATTTGAAATAAGAAGGAAGAGAAGGAAATATAGAGACTTAGTGATATTTTTTACAAAAGAACAACATCCCCTACAGATGGATTGTTCCCAAATACACAATCTTCAAATTCATGGACAAGAAAGAAAAAATTGACTCTGTTGAAAAGGCACGCAAATTTCTACACCAAAATAGTCCATCAGGAGAAGTAGAAGTCGAGAAAGAGGACAGCACCAAAGAAAGTGAAGAAGAAGGAGCAACAGCATCTTCTGATGAGAACTCAGACTCTACATTAGGGGCAGCTGCCCCGAAGACAAGCTATAATTTGGGGGGGGGGGAATATAAAAAATGAGATGTTATTACACTCTGAAAGCTCTTATGCCCCATTGTAATTATTTCTTATGTTGCTTTTTAAGAAGTCAGAAATGGTAGTGTTTAAATTCATTTTTCAGTATAAACTGACTACTAGATGACCACATTCAATGCACTTGAATCGAATATTGAGCTAAAAGTTAATTTGTTAAGCAGTATGTATGACCACCATCTCTTGGGTTTTTAGTGGGTTTTCTTTACTTTCTCCCATGGTATGTAGATCCCCTCCCTAATTTTGTTGTAGTTTATAGAAAGTGCAAATTAAAAAATCCCCTACGGGGGGCATAAAAAAGAAAAGAAATTCAAAGTGCCTGCACTAATTACTTAGTTGCTTAACTAGGTGTTAATCTGCGGCTGCATGAAGCTGATACTTACATACTACCTATGTGCTCAGCAGGCCAGCAGATAAGCTTTTCAGTTATAAAAATACACAAACTGGTTGTTCTCTGCCTTTCAACATCCTCCCCTCCCAACTCTGTCTCCTGGATTATAGGAAACTGTGTCAGAGGCCTAATATTAGCTGCAACAGTTTTAAAATCAAAATGGTGATAGTTTTGCTCCAGAGAGACAAAACAGCTATAAATCACAGAAATTTGAGAAATTACATTTGGAACAGATTTTAATTCTACTTCTATTTCATTACCACATGACATTTCTCACTAAGGTTGTTTCTTACTAGCATAATTCACATAATACATATTCCATCTCTCCTAAAATTCCATACTAGACCTGTTTCTCAAATAGTTTGTTAATTTTGACGTTACTGCATATTCAGCAAGGTTATCTTCCCATTCTTCTAAACATGGGCAGACATCTAATTTCCATTTTGCTGCATAAATAGTTCTAGCCGCTGTCACTATGTAATTGAATATTTTTTTAAAAAAATTGGTAATTTGTTTGGCAGAACACCTAATAGCAGACGCTTGGCTTCCATTGGGAATTTAAGCTTTAATATATTCTGCATTTTTCGGTGTATTTCTTTCCAGTATCTTTAAGTCCACCACATATGAAAGAAAGTTCCATCTATGTCTTGACATTCCCAGCATTTTCCTTTGTAGTCTTTATGTGCTTTCTCAATGTCCTTTGGAGTTATATACCATCTGAAAAACATTTTGTACCAATTTTCTCTTAGTGTCTGGCTGACTGTAAATTTAATATCATAACCGTTCTCATTGTTGCATAGATATCTGTTCTTTAAGGTTTTGCATCCACTTAATCATATGTTTTTTCACTTGTTCATCTTCTGTTTCTAGAGTAAAATCATCATAGCCTTAGAAGGACATTGAAGGCATTCAGTCATTATTGTAACACGAACCACCTAGAAATTAATTAACTAAACATGTCTTTTGATAAGAGATCTAAAGTTAGGGGTTGGAGCATCAATGGCCATAAAACCGAGCAGGTAATGAGTTTTAAATATTTGGGTGTGATGATCCATGATGGGAAGGCCCATCATGATTACGTGGCCAATATAGGTAAAAAATCGGGCTATTCTAAGATTCTTCTATAAAAACAGTGGGCAATATATTTCAGCAGCCCTCAGATTATATCAATCCAAAACGGTCTCCCAACTTCTATATGGGATGATGTTAGGCCCACCTTCTTCATGTTTTGCCCCATTAGAAAGAACTCAATCGAAATGTTTAAGAGCAGTATTTCGATTCCCCAGATGTGTATTGAATGCAAGCCTGTGCCTAGATTCCAGTATGATTAGAGGCTAGGGTACACCTCACATCTATTAATCTATGGCTTAAGCTAAACCATTCCTCCCAAGACCTTACAGTATTAATTCTCTGAGATGGCTTTCGATCCACTTGGTTAAAGGCAGTCTGTCACAAACTGAATATGCTAGGCCTTTCCCCAGAGTTTCTCTTAAAAATGCCCTTAGATCAAGCAAAGGCCCTGGTCAAGCAATACTGAATAGGCAGGGAGACATCAGCAGAGTTTTAAATTTCCTGGTGTCAAAGAACACTAGATACGTTGTAATTCCAGCAGCCTACTTATTGCTGTTAGAGGTCCCATCCCACCGCAGGGCTTACTTTATGGCTAGATGGAATATAGTCCCCTCCGCAGTAGTGGAGGGACATTATAGGAAGATCCCATTAGCAGAGAGGGTTTGCCCATGTGGAGCAGGGAAGGTCAAGACAAATGAGCACATCTTGCTTCACTGCTATTTCTACCAGGAAATCCGTGTGAAGATTATTGCACCCTTGCTTGGGAGGTTTTCTACCTGCTCTGAATCTGAAATTACGACGAAGTTCCTTTCAGACACAAATCCTCAGCTCACACTCCCCTGTGCCAGATTTCTTGCAGCATCATACAGAATTCACAGGGAATTAACACAGAATGTAGCTGAATCATAAATTGTAGATGTTTTGTTCAATCTGTTCTGTGATTTTAAGAATGCATAGGCCACTCAGTAATTTTAAATATTGTGTATTTCCTAAAACTTATCAAATTCATGTGCATTGTTGTAACTGATCTTGTGCTGGTCACAAACCGTAATAATAAATTTGATTTGGATATATTCATCATAGTAAATGCTCTTTTTGCTTTAAAATCAGCTGCTCAAATTCAATCGAATCTCTTAGAACTCCACCTTCAATAATCATGATCTCCTTTAGTCTTGAGACCAACTGATATCAGCCAATGAACGTTTACACCTTCATCTTTAATATCTTGCCAAGACTTGATTTCCTCCTGAGTGTTTATCATCATGCCATATGTTAAAAAATCATTTTTACTTTTTGTGTTCTTATAATAATGAGCTTCAATTGGGAACATAAGCAAAGAGTTTGAGGGGCTCAATAAATTCCAGTGAGTAAACCATATTCTCAAAAGTCTGTGTCTGATTACAAAACTTCTTTCTTGTGTTTTGATATTTTTAGTCAATTTCTTAATGCACAAATAATCGAGTAGGCCTTCATCAAGATCTGCCGATTTTAATTTTATTTTTTATTTTTTGTCTTGGTTTTTTATTTTTTGTCTTGGGTTTTTAATCCAGTCCACAATCCAGACCAGATCTGCTGCTTGGTAATACAATTTTATATTTGGGACTGCTAAACCTCCGCTCTTTTTCATATCTTGTAATATTTTGAAGCCTATTCTTGTTTTTTTTTTGCCATTCTAGATATATTTATTTATCTGTCTTTGCCACTCTTTCAATATTCTTCTATGTATATGGGTAATATTTGCAACAAAAACTTTAGTTTTGGCAGCACATTCATTTTGATTGCAGAGATTCTTTCCAGTCATGACATTTCTAGGTTTTTTTTCCATTTTAATAAATCTGCTAATAAATTTCCAAATTTTCTGGTAGTCATTTTTTAAAAGATTACAGTTTTGCCCAGTCACGTTTATTCCCAAATATTTAATAGGGTCGGTTGCTTTTGAGCACTTCGTGCTTTTTATAATCTCTTCTTGTTGTTGTGTTAAAAATCTCATTATCATTTTTGAGTTTTTTTCTTTTAATTTTATAGCCTGATAGGGATCAAAATTCTTCAATATGTTCAATTACATATTGCAAAAATTTCTGGGGATTCAAGACTGTTAAAATCATATCGTCTATATAACTTTTCATTTTGAACTCTACATCATACATTTTTATTCCTTTAATTCGGTCATCTTGTCAGATGTTTATAGCTAAAATCTCTATTGCTAGTATAAATAATAATAATAAAGGGGATAAAGGACATCCCTGATGTGTTTCTTTTTCAACTGAAATTGATTCCGTTGGTTTCCCATTAATTAAAATCTTTGCTTTTTCGTTCAAGTAATATACCATCCATCCAGCTCCAGAATGCAGGACCACAGGAGGCAGCTGCCTTCCTCCAATGCTGCCCTGATTTCAGATTTCTAAGCATTCTGGAGAGAGAGCCTGTACTGCAGATGCTGGAGGCAGCCTCAGGAATTACAAAGTGCAACAGCCCTTGCACGTGGGCACACACACAGCCACTTGCCCCAGAGGGACTGAAAGGCTGGTGGGAGGAGAGAATTGGAAGCTTTGTGATGAATAGTTGGTGCCAGGCAGCAACTTGCCCTAGAAGCCACACATGTGCATGCACACACACAGGGGACGAGTGGGAGGTAGAGCAAGAGCCCACAGCTGCCGACTAAAAGTAAGGAGTAATTAAAGGATTAATTGAAGGACTGCCAGGAGGCTCAGTTAAAGAAGGGGACGGTTCGAATTAAGAGGCAGCTGTTCTGAGGCTGCATTTCTGTGGGTGTAGCTAGGCACCTAAGTAAAGCTGTAAGTCGCTGCCTCCTCCCCCGACACTCGACCCAGCCATGGACATCTAATTTTTTAAAAATAAATTAAAATAATATAACAGTAATACAAAGATGCAAAAAGCAAAGCAGCCAGTAAGTATACATAAAGTTAGTTGTGAAGAGTAAATTACAGTCCATGAAATCATTGTTGCATAAGACTTAGTCAGTATAAGAATGTTTTACAACATAGTCTATAGGCAGTCTGTAATAATAAACAGCACAATTTTACATAACATATTGTAACTTACTATAACATAGAAGAAGTCAGTTGGTGGTTTTGAAACACTATTATTTTGGTATTCTGGGGTCTAATCTATCAAGTTTTAGGATCATATTTCAAAAGTATATCAGTGAGTTATAGAGAGGGTTTGTTGGAATTATAGCAGCCTCCGCCATATAGTTGATAAGTGGGTACCAGGAAGCTATGGGTTTTTCTTTAAATTTACTGGAGGAGGGGTTGAGCGTGTTGATCAATATTTTGCACATAATAAGATGATCCCATATACGATTTTGCCAGGATTGAATTGTGTGTGTGTGTGGGATTTATTGAGCCAATTTGCAGCTATTGTATTTTGAGCTGTTGCCAGTAAAGTGTGAATGAGTACAGTCTTGCTCTTGTGTCCATGTGGGTCTATCCAACAATTTAGGAGAAATGTTTCAGGTAAGGATTCATGTTCTTTATTGCTTGAGAGATTTCTTGAATTGTTTAATATTTTTCTGTATTCTGACAAACTTTGCAAGTAGGATGTCTTTTAAATAGTCTCTTATTCTTTCTTCTAAAACAAACTTATTTTTGCATAATCCTGTGAGAACACTGATAAAATGTTCCTGTATTTCTTTTTCTGCATATGTAATTTTATCTCCTTTCTTTACACCTGTTATTACTCTTTTTTCTCTTTCCTTCCTGAGACAGTACACCAGATATCTGCCATGTTTATTTGCATGTTCAAAATATCTTTGTTTTTAGAAGTTGTAATTTTTTCTATACCTCTTCTACTTCTAACACATCTAATTATTTTAATTGTTTAGTTTCTGCTAGTGTTTTTTATTATGATTGTTTTTGTTTTTGTTCCAATCTCTGATTTTTTATCTTAGTTTATTCTAATTATCTTAGTTTGTTCTAATCTTTCTCTTTTTTAGTAGCATTTGCTAGTAGAATTCCTCTAATAAAAGCTTTACTTGCTTCCCAAATTATAGCTGGAGACATTCCTTCTGTGTTGTTTATTTTAAAGAACTCTTCCAAATCTTTTTTACACTTATTTACTACATCTTCTTGTCATAATCAAGTATAATGTAATCTCCATCTTCTTATTGATTCTCTATTCCATTGCAAGACTATTTCTAAGGGATTGTGGTCTGCAAATATCTTCAGTTGAATCTCTACTTTTTCTAAATTCATTGTCAAACTTTTAGATATCCAACACATGTCTGCTCCAATGCTCCCTCTATGCTGTGGAGTCCTGCGAGCAAAAATCCTACTTTGTGAGCTTACTGGCATTAAAGTTGTGAGTGAGCGATTTGGCCACTGTGTAAATTAGTTTGCTCTAGAGCCGTCCTTCCTGAGCTGAGACAAAAATGTGTGAGCCAGAGGCTAAAAAACTGTGAGCTAGCTCACACTAACTCAGCCTAGAGGGAACACTGGTCTGCTCCAGTGGGGAGGGCAGGGTATAAATTGAATAAAATGAATGAATGAATGAATGTTCTTGAATATGTTTGATCTCTGTCTAAAAAGAAAGTAAAGTTTTGGATGTTTGGTCCTCCAGGAGTTCTCTAATTCTAGCATTCCCGTGTGTTGAAATACATTATTGGGCAATTTTTCACCTTTAATATTCCTTGGTCTGCCTTTTTTGGGGGGTCTAGTACTCCGTATCTCCAAGAATCATTATTTCCTCATCTTGGAAATCTAGCGTAGGTTGGGGGGGGGGATCTCCAAAAACATTAGCCTAATTTGGTGCATATATTGTTGCTATCATGTGCATTTTGCCTTCTGGAGTCTCATTTTTAAAATTAGGTATCTCTGCATTTTTTTTTTCTGCTGAAGCAAGATATACTTTGCCTAATTTTTTATTGTTTAAAATATGTTCATATTTCTTCTTTATATGAATTTCTTGTAGGCATAATATATCAGTGTTTTGTTTTTTCAGTTGGTTGAAGAGGAGAAGTCAGTTTCTGCCTTAACTGAGAAGAGTTGAGTACTGAGACAGTCTGATTCTAGCCCTGACAGAAAAAGGGTTTCGTGTTGACAGAGTTGGATCTCTGCCTTGACTGAATGCAGTCTTATTTCAGCCTTAGCTGACAACAGTTGAACACAGACAGAGAACTGGGAGAAAGTTTGGCAAAGAAGTTTGGGAAGTAGGGGAAGACTCCCATTCAGACCAAGGAAAGGTGAAAGATCTTCTGGAGAGAGAAGAAGATTCCCTACCCAGTCAAACTGGGAGTTATCTCTGAAGAGTGGAAAGATCTCTGGTCTGATGTGGTTAGAAACTGCCTTTGGAGACCTTAAGAGTCAGTTAAAAACTCAAGACAAGTACTGGTGTTTCAAGAGAAGAGGTTTAGGTACTGGAAAGAGTATAGAGTGTAGCAGCCTTCTGGACCCCAAAAGAGTCAGTGATTACTCAAAGAAGGTGTATTAGAGTGTTCGGGGAAACATTGGGAAAGCCTCTCAGTATAAAGATCTAAGTCACTGTGAAAATATGTTGTCGAAGGCTTTCATGGCCAGAGTTCATTAGCTGTTGTGGATTTTCAAGGCTGTATGGCCGTGATACTACAATGTTATACAATGCCAAGACCACGGCCATACAGCCCGGAAAATCTACAACAACTAATCATTGTAAAAAGCTTAAGAAACTTCTCATTAGCCTGATATATAAGAACTAAAGCCTGTGCTTGTACTGGTTTTACCTCAGAAATTTCAAGTCCGGATTTCATCTGACCTTTCTCCTCTATGTTAAATAAAACATGTTGTTATTTTTGAATTTAAAATGTTTCATGTGCCATTTTCAGTGGTTAAAGGGTGATCCAGACCCTCCCCTCAGGTTCCTGGGCTGAGCCAACAGACAAAATAGCATACTGACACAGGGTGGGACACCCAAAGTTCTCCAGGAAAGAACAGGCCACTAGGGCTGCTCAGTCAGAAAGGGGGGGGGGAACGGATGGAAAATCTTGCCTCTGAGGGAGGAAAGTGGATTGGGTTGCCAGGTCCTTACTGTGTTCCGGGGGGGGGGGGGCCTTCCCAGGTTCCCAGAGGTGACATCATCATGCAGGGCACGTTGTGGGCGGACACTCTAGCATGTGAGAAAAAACCTCTATGTTTCCTATTGCGCCGGGCATATTGGCGCAGATGGGGATGCTTGGAGGCAGGGCTCCCCCATCAGCCAGATGAGCGGCGGTGAATTGGGGAGCCCAAAAGTGGAACACTAGTAGAACACAGCAGCTGTGGGAAACAGCATGCTAAGGGAGCTCAGTCTGGCTCAGGACTGTGGAAAGCCCCCCCCCCCAGCTGTTTTCCTGAGCCAAAATGGTCCCAGTGGGAAGTTATTTGCATAACTTTTGAGCTACACTATGGTGCACTCTGAAACCCAGACCCAACTCATTAAAATAAATTTTGTGTAGCTTGGCCCTCAGGTCCAGTTCTTTGGGATGAACCATGAGTTATGCAGGAGATCTATAACTGATCTGAAGTGTGCATGCACACGAAAGCTTATATCTTGAATAAAACATTGTTGGTTTTAAAGGTGGCACTGCACTCAAACTTTGTTCTGATCTACTAACAGGTTGGGGTATTTTATAACTTTAAAAGCAGCTGCTCCGATAATGTCTAATTCTGGGGAAAGTCTTCTGGCCAAAAAACCCCCAAATGTTATAATATTTGCTTAGATGAACAGAAATGTATTAATTAGGGCAAGCACCCCCAAACAGCTCTGGTACACAGTGTATGAAGCCTGGTGAGCTGCTAAAAGCATTTTTTTCCTATATAGCCTCTTAAAAACAAGTGGCATTCATTTCTTGTACATGTGAATGCAGATGCCCTTAGACCTCCATCTCATTATAAATCTGTTTGGTTGGACTCAGTGATTACATTAAAAAGTCAGCATTGCCTACTTTATGTGAACATCATTATGCTCCTTTCTGTTTTAAAATAATTCTACTTCATTGTAACTTGTGTCCCTTTCTTCCTCACCTTTAATTTATTTGTTGAAATTATATGTGCTTTATTTATTATTGTTTCTGTTGTTTTTTGGGGGGGGAATAAAGAAAATACAGAGTACATGCAGATGGAGGCTGAACATCCAATCAGAATACATGGGGAAAGGGTATAATACCCTAAAAAGGGCCTCTAAGGATCACCTTAGACTGGGTAGGTAGACCTTAGAAGAAAGAGAGACCTTCAAACACCTCATATTAAGAGAGGTAATAAAATCACTGTGACATGTCCTTATCATCACCCTATCAACAATATGTTCACAGTTGAAGTTTCTGAGAGGTCACATGAATGCATGAAGCTGTCTTATACTCTTATATTGAATCAGGCCATTGGGCTATCAAGGTCCATATTGTCTGTTCTGGCTGGCAGCAGCTCTCCAGGGTTTCAGGTAGAAGTATGTAATATCACCTGTCAACTGATCCTGTTAGCTGTAGATGCTGGGGACTGAACCTAGGAGAATCTCGCTCTGCCACTGAGCCACAGCCCCTGACAGTTCTTCTGATAGTTTGGGGTAGTGGTTAGGAGCACGGATTCTAATCTGTGAGAACCGGGTTTGATTCCCCACTCCTTCACATACAGCTGCTAGCGTGACCTTGGGTCAGTCATAAGTTCTTTCAGATTCCACCTACCTCTTTCAGCCCCACCTACCTCAGAGGGTGTCTGTTGTGGGTAGGGGAGGGGAAGGGAAAGGAGATTGTAAGACACTCTGAGGCCCCGGTCACATGGGAGGTTTTGGCCCACAAGAGGGATGGATCGGGGGTGCAGCAAACAGGTGCAATCACACTGCAACATCTGGGAAGCGGCATGCACCCGTCCCTGATCCGTCCCTTCAGGCCGAAAACACGCATTAAAAAAACCCCTAGGAAATAGTAGCACCAACCTGAAACCCCGCAGCAAGCGCGGCCGTGGGATCGCCGGCGCGCCTGTCTTCAGGAGCATTCGAGGTTCCCAGACAAACTGTGCATGCGCACACATGTGCAGCCGGCTGCCTCACTCTCCCTTCCATGGCTCCCCCCCCCCCCGGCATCTGATCATGCCAGGGAGCAACTGCGTGGCGGCTCAGGGGATCTGTCTGATCCCGCCACTGTGTGTCTCTTTTGGTGTGGCTCTAAAAAGCTGCACTTTGGCCGCGTCAATTTCCCCTGTGTGACCAGGGCCTGAGACGCCTTCAGGTAGTGAAGGGTGGGGTATAAGTCCAATCTCCTCCTCTTTCTCCTCCTCCTTCTTTAGCAGCCCCACATATTATGCATATTAGAATAATCTAGTTATGATGTGACAACAGCATGGGTTGCTTTGGGTCCATTGCTTCCCAGGGAGAGATCACCTGATATATTAGCTCAAGTTGGTCAAAGGCACTTCAAGCCATGGATGCCACTTGGCATCCAAAGAAAGAATCTAAAAACATCCCAAGGTATGAACTTGATCTTTTAGGGGCAATACCATACTTCATTCATAACAAGTAAATTTCCATCACCCCATTAACATACCTCTCTCTTGTTAGACAGAGCTTCAGTTTGGTAGGTCTCATCCCACCCTTTATCACCTCTCAGCACCTGATTGAGACATCTAATGCTTCATCTGACTTATATGAAAAGGAGAAATAGAGTTAAGTATTATCAGAATGCTGGTGACACAGCCCAAATCTGAGGACAACCTCAGCTAGTGGATTAATGGAAATGTTACAAAATATGGGGAACAGATAGAGCTCCATAGAACCCTATAGTGAAGATGTCAGAGGGCAAAACTGAAGTCCTCAGTACCACGCTGTTCATCCTATAGAATTTATCTTCCAGGAAGGAGTACAGTCACCAGATCCTAGCACCTCCCACACCATAGTGGATGATACTGAACATCAAAATCACCCTTCTCTCTGCTGGTGTATTGCACTAAAAATGCTTATCCTATTTCATATGCTTTGTTTTAAAAAGGAAGTCTGTGCAAAATGAATTTCATTGTGAAATTCATTGTACTTGCTAAAAGCCCTTGTATAATCGCTGCATTCATTCTTAATTGACACATTTGAATAATTAAAACACAATTTGCATTATATGATTGTTAAGATGTGCACAGGGGCTTCTGTCTCTTTTCGATTTTCATTACCCGCAAAAAGGGCTTTTGTTTTTGTGCAGAACTAATGATAAGGCACATTAATATGCAACAGAGCCATTAGGATCTCCAGACTGTCGGCACATGCTTACCTTTCTTAGGGCTTTCCCAGTGAAAAGGTTTTTCATCAATTAAACCCCAGTTTACAAAACTGCTATGAGAAGCAACTGGGGGAAGCTCAGATGAGGAAAAGGCTCAGGACATCTGTATCCCTGCTGTACTTTGAACCCTCCCTCCTTCCCTTGCACATGGGGATTCATCAGCAATCAATCCAGTTTGGACACCCAAGTTTGTCTCTTAACCATCTAGTTTAGCCCAGGCCTTGATTCTGTTAGCTGCAACATGTACCCTGATCCCATTCCCAGACTTTGATATCTGACATTGAGGGACTCCAGGTGGAGGTTTGGCAGAGACCTTTGGACTCACTGCCTGACTGGAACAGGAAAACCACAAATCTCAGTGTGTGGCCAGACACTAATTGTCACTCTCCTCCCACTCTCCTCCCACAGCTTTCATACCATTTCCCAGATGGTAGTACTGGCCTACCATGCAGCTTTGTTGCAAAACAGATCTAACACCTTGAGCATTCTCTTTAAAAATACTGACACTCTGAGCATATGTATAGGACAAGCAAGCATTTTCAAAACATTATTTATGGCTTTGACTTCTTGGCAACTTTCTCTGGGATTTGTTCTATGGATGTTGACATTGATGTGTTTCTGGGTTCTGACTCACAAAATAATTTGCTGTGCTAAATAACAGGAGGCTAAATTGTCAGATGTGGAGAACAGTGTTGTCAAATGTTATCCTGCCTCTTGCTGTTTTGTGGTGATTCTTCTGACAGATTTTCTGCAGTTCAAATATGGACAAATCTAAGCTATATAATAAATTAGATCTAGAAGAAACATGAAAACTGAATAGGCTGGAGAGACTATTTGTGAGCCTGATTAACAGTAAAAAAGGGTGCATACAATTTATTATCTTTACCTTGCAATAATAAACTCAAATTATCCATTTGTGCTAGCTCTAAGAGCTTTGTTATTAAGTTCTCTTTTCAGGGTATTTTATCCGTCTTCCAATTTTTTGCCACTAATATTCTCGCCGCCGTTATAATGGCTAAGGGTATATAATTGGATAAAACAGGTACAGGTTATTAAATAAGTACAATGTTAATTATTTGCATAAGACATGTTACTTGATTCAACTTGATCCAATAACTCTAAAAATGTATGTAATCTAAGGAAATGAAATGTTTGTATTTTTGGTGGAAAATATGGAAAATAAACGGGTGGGGGGAAGAAAGGGTGCATACATGTTTCTTATCTATTCACTAGATAAATAATAATTACTATGAAACTCTAATTATAGATGGCTAAAATGTACATTTATAGGAAGTCAACAGAATCTCCTAACACTGAGTTACCCAAAGGGTGAAATAAAGTGTGGGAACCTCTCCCATCAGTTCTCCCCTCCCCCTTTGCCACTTTACTGCCATGGAAACTTATTTGGCCCACTGTACCTCACTGTCGTGTGAGTGGATCTCCATCAGTTGTTCAGTACATTTTTATCATGCTCCCCCTCTATGGAGTTCAGGGCGGCAAGTATGGTTCTCTCCTCCTCCAATGTCCTTGCAATAGTCCTCTGAGGTAGGCTAGGGCGGAGGACGAGCGACTGGCCCAAGGTCAGTCAGTGAGCTTCATGGAGGAATAGGGATTTGAACCTGCCCCCCCAGATCCTGTTCTCATGCTCTAATAATAAGTGCTGCACCAGAAATACGTGAACCTGCCCAACAGATGTGAACAGTACAGCGAAGGGATCTAGCACGGCTGCACCAAATGTTTGTCCATTTAATCTGAGGCCAGAAACAGACATTTTTGGAGAGGCCGCACAGAATATTGACTGAAAAGGGCCATTAGGTTCATCTTTTCTGTAGCTTGTTTCTGTTCACTAACATTATTTCCCCTCTTTGGTGCTGTTTTCCCTCCTTCAGATTCCTTCTCCTTGTCAATCCCGGGGACTGTGGATTGTGTAGGGAATGGGAGGCAGAGTAATACTCTGTGGCCAATCAAATTTGGCTATGCAATGATGTCACTGAGATCAAACAAAGCCGTTCATAAAACACCTGAACACTTTATGTATTCATTTTATTAAATTGGATTAGCTAGGCCGCCCTTCCCTACAAGAAGGGCTCAGGTCAGTTTACAACAAAAGAATATACAAAATCTCAATTTAAAATGAAGCTAAAACAACCAACAAATATCAATAAATAAAACAGTATATACGATATATACAATATACAAAATGGCAGAAAAAATTCCAGCTCCCCAGCCTCCCGGGGGGGAGGGGTTATGAGGGAAGGGGAAATGTATGAGGGTGCCAAAGGGGGCCCTGCGGCGCTGTCCTCAACCAAAGGCCGGCGGAATATCTCTGCCTAGCATGTCCTGTAGAAAGGTAACAACTCCCGCAGGGCACGAATGTCTTCTGGCAGAGCGTTCAACCAGGCAGGGGTCAGGGCCGAAAAAGTCCAGGCCCTGGTCGAGGACAGCCAGACTTCTCTCAGACTTTGCTCAGGTGACGCCTACATCTCCCAACGAGAGTCCCAAACAAATCACTGAAAAGAGGGGACTTTGCGTTGCTGTCTGAAATTTTCAGAAGCATACAACCCTTAAAACTCTGTAGAAAGATAAACTGAGGTAGAGTTAAAAGCTCAAGAGAAAACTGAAACTTCCACACAGTCATTTTTGTCACTTGTTTTCCCCTATTGCTTTGGGTTCCACCCCCCCTCCCTTTTACACATGTGTTTTGCTCCCTCTGGGACTACTAGAGAGAGCAAAACACATTGGGGGGAAAGAACCCGAAGCAATAGGGACAAATGAGTGACAAAAATGACAGTGTGGAAGTAATGTTGACAAAACAAATCCAACTCATCAGCTGTAGTCTCTGAACAGAGCATGGTATGTGTGGCCCTTTTGGGTAGCATTTCACCCAAGGAACAAGCTGTTTAGGAAAGCTGTGGAAGCTTTCACAGGTTTCAAGACAGCAAATAAACCAAGCTGCCGGGCTGCACCAGTAGCAGGGATTGCTATTAAAATGTTTATTTTATAAATCTGATAAGAAGAAGTGGGTAGTTGTCGTGTCCCCCCCCCCTTTTGTGCTGTTATGCTTTTTTTGTAGGTTATTTTATAAACCCAACACAATTGAAGACACCTGACCTTTTCTTCCAGGTATTTTCACCCTTGCAAAAGAAGACGGGGCAATTCTGGTGAAATAAACAGATTTGCTTGGAAATACAATAGAAATGTCCTTGAAGGATAACATTTCTTGAAGTGTGTTGGGTTTCACAAAATAAACATTTTAGCTGTATCCCGAGTGTCCCCCCCCCCACTGCCCTTCTTGCTTTGAGAAGATACGTTGATATAAGAAATCCTGCCTCAGGGCAGACTATTTGGCTACATAATCCAGTGGTTTCAGTTCAGCGCAGAGAGTCTCAGTTCAGCCCAAAGCTAGTCACAATTATAGACAGTGGCTGCCCCTGGACTTTATAACGATGCAGAAAGATGACAGCAAGGAGAGCAATGTCCTCCTTAACTGGAAAAAAAGGTAGCAGCATCACATTCATGTCATTATACTCTGAATTTACTCAAGCAAAGCTCACACAGTCCCCAAAGGTTTTAGAAATCAGCACTGGCTTCCAATCTCAGTTATTTCAGGACCTTAATCAAAAGCTCAATTTTACTTACCCTGATTATACAAACCATGACCTCACCATTGCCTTCTGTGAAAGGGAGGGGGGGAGAGAGAAAGCCAGGGAGAGTCAGAGAGAAGAGAACAGAAAACAAAACATTTTGCCCAGAATTGCTTGCTACTGATCCCCTGTTGCATTTGGAAGGGGGGAGCACGTGGGGTAAAAAGATGTCAAGAGATCCTCCTTTGGCTATTTAAATGGAAAGAACATTATTGAACGTGGGGCATTAAATTTGGAGATCATTTCTATTGCAAATGTATTACAAATGCTTGTTCTGTTTCTTTGCAAATGTTTAATGCTTGTGTTTCTTTCTTTTTTTGAGAAAGCACAAGAAAGAAATGCTGTAGATATTTGGCTGAAGGCAAAAGCAAAGCATCTGCTTTAAAAAAGCTAGCTGACAACTTCTAGAGCATTTCATTATTCAGATATCTGTTGGCTAGATCTTTTTCTTTTTTTAGATCGCCAGTGAGCTTTTGATTTTTAGTTCTGAATTTGTAACAATACAACACAATGCAGCAGTCAAAGTATGAAGGATGTCTGTCCGTATACTAGGTGAGCTAATAATAACAACAATGGTTTTAACCCTAATGGTGTTTTTTGTCACATATCTAAGGATGTAACCTTTAATTTAACCTGAAAGGATCATAGTTAGCTTTGATACATGGAAAAATCACAGGATCTATTGACTGAAGACATAAACTGAAGGAAGGGTGGGGGGAAGAGGACCCAAATAACACTCAAGCAGGTTCTTTATTCCCAGTATCTTATTCAACATAGAGCTGCATGAATGATCTGTTGGCCTCCTTGCAATATAGTCCTAAGCAGAGTTATAAAGTCAATGAGTTTAGGGCTGCGGTCACACACACTAAATAATCCACTTTCAGTGCACTTTCCAACTGGATTTTGTCAGTTCACACAGTAAAAATCCAGTTGGAAAGTGCACTGAAAGTGGATTATTCAGTGTGTGTGACCGCAGCCCTAGAATAGTATAATTCTGTTTAGGATTACAGTCAGGGGTCATTTGGGGGGGGGGACGCGGGGGACGCCATCCCCCCGGGTGAGGTGCGGGAGGGCGGGGCCTGGAGCTCCCTGCTGGTGCCCGCTGGAGGTCGCCGCCGGCTGTGGGGAGGACACACTTCCGGTGATGTCAGGGGGTGTGGCATATGCTAATGAGTTATGCTAATGAGTCCCCCTAGCTCTTTTTCTACGAAATGACCCCTGATTACAGTGTTAGTCCCCGATCCAGGAGTGGGAACTGGGCATAGAAACCCAACTACTTGCTGTGAGCATCCAGTTGGTGGATCCGTGCATTCTGCTGCAGAGGTCCCCATGTAGCAAGGAGTTCCCCCTCCAGCAAGGAAATATGTATCTGTGTGAGGCAACACCACAGGGCTTTTGATGATTTTTACACAGGCAGGCAGCACCTTTTTGCCTCTCCATGGATAGGAAAGATTAGAATTGGATTGTTTGCCTTCTTGGGATCAGGGTGTGTATGGTATATGGAACTGAATCATGTGGGAAAGTCGTTCCAGGTGGGAAGCCATGTTGGCCTGAAGCAGTAGAACAAACTTAGAATCCAGTGCATGCACACGAAAGCTCATACCTTGAGTAAACCTTTGTTGGTTTTAAGGTGCCACTGGACTCTAAATTTGTTCTATGTAGGAAATTAGTCAGGGGAAATAAGGATATAGGGGGATACAGAGAGTGAGGGGACAGCTACAGGAGTTGACTGAGCAGAGACAGAGAGTTCAGGAATTTCCAGCAGATTTCTTAAGGATACCAGCCTCCAGGTGGGATCTGGGGATCCCCCAGAATTGCACCTCATCACTAGACTACAGAGATCAGTTCCCCTGGAGAAAACTAGGGTTGACAGGTTCTTACCTTGAGCTGGTCGGGGGGGGTAGAAGGGAGCTTTTCCGGAGTGGGGGGTAGGGCAATGTCACGACATATGACGTCCCCAACATGATGATGTCACACAGAAGTGCCATCATCATACTGGGGGCATTGCACGGTGATGCTCTGGCTTTTGGGCAAACTATGGTAAAATTGGGCTCAAACCATAGAGTTTTGCCCAAAAACCAGAGCACCACTGCGCAACGTCCCTGGTGTGATGACGTCACTTCCACATGATGTAATTGCATCAGGGACATTGCGTGGGGTCATAGTAGTTGTGGACAGGGCTTCCCCTGCTGGCCAGCTGGTTGGTGGTGGGCAGAAGCCTGCGAAACGCCCACCTGGGGACTGGCATCCCCAGAGAAAACAAATGATTCGGAGAGTGGCATTATACCCCTCTGATGTCCCTGTCCTTGCCAGGCTCCATCTCTAAATCTCCAGGAGTTTCCCAACCATGATATGGCAACACTAGCCCTCCACCTGGCAACCCTACGATATCACTCTTTCTGAGTCTCAGTTAATTACTACCCAACTTGAAACAGTGTGAGCATAAAGTAGTTGTTAGACCCCATGTTTAAAAGTTTGTTTTCTATGTTGTAGTATCTTATTTTTCTGGTGATAAAAGGTGCTGGTAAATCAAACCATGAACCATGCCAGCCTCTGGGCTGGTCCCAGATATACAAATTCCGCTAGGAGAAACACCATCAGAAATTGCCAAAATATAAACTGTATTTAACAAATATAAAGTTGGTGGTGTCACAACAACAACATTAAGTGGATACTATAACTCTAATAAGGCATAAGATACAATGTTTCCTCCTTTGAAGATAAGATGTAAAGTCCACGTAATCAGTTGAACTTGATAGGAGGAGCCCACATAGTCATAACAATTTCCAAACAGCCTTTGCAAAGACGCCCATTCTAGATACTTAAAATATGTGTTTCCTTCAACTTCTTCAGTTTGCTGGCTGTGTAGGTGGAACTGTAAAGAAATTTAACACAAAAATGCCTAACACAAAACCACATATAAAGAACAAAGTTTTTTTAAAAAAGCATACCTGAAAAATACACTCACCCTGATTTCAACAATTTCAACAGACCACAAGGTTCATAGTGTAAAGAGTGAATCATAGGTTCTCAAAGACACAGACGGAGATGCATGCCAATTTAAAGCCCAACAGGGGAAAAGACAGGTGTACTCTATTTAGATCAGTCCCATTTAAAGGGCTCTACTCTTCTTAAATGAATGTTTAATTACATTCTTTTTTGTTTACAAAAAGGCTGAAAAATCAATTTCCCTGTTCAAGCCAAAAGGTTCATATGTTTTCAAATCAAAGATAAGGCATGCCTCCCTCTGTAACAGAAGATGCTGCACATCCTGCCTTTGGGGAGGCTTATTTTGGTGTACATAAATCACACAAAACTTCATGCTGTCCACGTTGTGCCCAGTACTAGCATAATGTTTCATGTTAATTTTGCTGTTGTGACACTACCAACTTTATATTTGTTAAACACAGTTTATATTTTTGCAATTTCTGATGGTGTTTCTCCTAGTGGAATTTGTATATCTGTGACCTCTGTGACACGTTTTTTCCCGTTTTTGGATAGCCTCTGGGCTGGGCAGAATTGTATGGTGCTAGCTGCAGGGACTTGAGAGGAGCAACTTCCTTTCTCCTGTATCCCCCTCCAAAAGCTATTTCTCTTCTCCTGGCAGCCTGCATATCCTCACCTTTCCCTGCTTCTTTCTCTCCTTCCCACCCATCAACCATCCTACCTTTTATCTGCCCCTGTCTTCTACTATATTTATTATTTATTTACTTCATTTATTCATTTACTTCATTCATTTTAACCACAATGGGGACCCAAAGCCGCTCATGTCATTTTCCTTTCCTCTGTTTTATCTTCACAAATACCGTGAAGTAAATTAGCCCGACAATGTGTAACTGGCCAAAGGTCACCCAGTGAACTTCCACAGCGAACTGGTGAATTGAACCTGGATCTCCCAGATCCTAGTCTGAAATTCTAACCACTGTACAACATGGGGGGGGGGGGGGGCTGCTGTTGAATAGTAACATTCAGCCAGTCCTGTGTGAGCCATGCAAGTCTGGTGGTATCAGGTTGCCTGATGGTTGCAGCTAGGCCTGGCTCCAATGAGTCCTTCTTCAAAGGCTGAAACAACTCTGCAAAGGACCCTCCCCCTGCCTTTTACTGACTGACAGAAACCAAGGCTTGAAGTCTGGCAATACTGTATGATTGCCTAGCAGCAGTCACTGAAGGCTTTTGTTTAGTAAAGCTACAGGTGTTGCTTCTATTATTTTGAGTGATTTTGGCTGCGGTCACATGGAGCATTAGGCACGCTAGAGAGACGGAAGATAGGCGGATTTTCCGGGCGCGATCTCACTGCCACATCTGGGAAGCGTAGAGCTCCCGTGGCTCACCCAAGGCTTCACTCCGAAGATGCGCGGTAAAAAACTAGTACCTCGGAGGTACTAGTTTCCGGAAACCGCGGGGCAAGGGCGGGGGCGTGATCACGTTTCCGGTGGAATCTCATGGCATCCGGCGCCCGCCCATGTCCCCTTGCAAACATTTTTTTTCCCCAGTGGCCTCGGGATGCACACAAGCACCCAATGGGGCATGCGCACACATTGGTGTACAGGAAAAAAAACACCCGTTTGTCGCGGCGTGCCGCTTCTTTGCCACACCGCAGGATTGTGGTGTGATCGGCACCTCCCCCCTACCACAGGACCTCCACGGGATGTCTGCTCGCGCAACCACGCGTTTTTTTGCCCTGGGGCAAACAGCCACCCTCCCCCCCCCCATTTTCCTGCCCGTGTGAGACTGCAGCCTTTAATAGCCTAATGCCCCCCCCCCCACAATTTCAGATTTCATTGCAAATCTGTAGTTTTTCAGTCCGCTCATGGCTCCAGTCTCTGGATTTAAGTATGTACATTTGGCCAGGTTGAGAATTAGATATATTGATATAACACTGAGCATAATGGTTTCAAAACATCATTGATGCCCAAGTAAATGTGATAGATTTATAGATGAAGAAGAGTTGGTTTTTATAGCCTGCTTTTCTCTACCCTAAGGAGTCTCGAAGTGGCTTACAGTTGCCTTTCCTTCCCCTGTAACAGTCACCTTGTGAGGTAGGTGGGGCTGAGAGAGTTTGGAGGGGACTGTGACTGCCCCAAAGTCACCCAGCAGGCTTCATATGGAGGAGTGGGGAATCAAACCTGGTTCTCCAGATTAGAGTCTGCTGCTTTTAACCTACACCATGCTGGCTGTCATAACATCTCTAGATGTTATGTCCCCATAGATTATTTTTCTTTATGAATTCAGACTTACCTTACAGGTCTTTTGGCTTACAAAGCTGTCTAGCATTATTATGTAGCATAAGGTTTCTTCAGAAGTCACTGCATTTTTCCTTTGCCATTTTCACCACAAACAATATATTTTTAATGAAGAGGGCAAGAGCTTCAATCAGTCTGAAGCATAGCAAAGAGAGATTAGGTTTTGAGGAAGAAAAATAAGCAGAAACATTTTAAAATACCTGTTTGCAGTATTTAGAAAAATTGGATGGCCAAAAAAATTAGGAATGTACATGAGAATGAGAAAGAGCAAAATTCTTCCGTGTAGCTCCCAGATCTCTCCACTCCAGGGCTTTCCAGGGTGTTGAGCCTGCATGCACTTTTGGATTTTGAGTGAGGAGTGCTACCACAATATGAGTGTGATGGGGCCAGTCACAGAATGTTTATAGGCTCAAAGTGAAGCATCCTCCAGTGATGAGGGAGCTATTTTTCAACAGGTGCTCCTAACAGTCCCAAAGATTCCTCCTGGAGTATTCTGAAGCATTTCCTGTTCCAGTGAAGTGGAGAAGCGATGTTTTGTTGAAGAAGGAAAGTAGGCACCAAGAAACACATTGCCTACATGTTGGGGATCACTGTTCCATTCTGGTAGAATTCCCCACAATGATCTCTCCCACACCATACAGTTGGAAATAACTCATATCTGCATATCCCCATTCCCCACACTACCCTTTATAGTTTGTTTTCTTCCACTCTGAGATCCCATACAGCCCCACACACTTCCCAGTTCTTCCTCTTTATAACCTCTCTAACTTTGAAAACAAGTTTTTCAGTTTCTAAATTTCTTTTTCTCAAAATTCCTCTTCTCAAGGCCTGGATGGTAGACATTATAAAAACATTTTCCTGTCTATCAGAAGTTTCACTCACCATACACTGTTAAAAGGAAAGATTTTTCAGAAATCTCTTCATTGTATGTAGTTTTTTCCTATACATTCACTACTTTAAATGCTTCATTTCCCACAACACTTTAGTTGAGAAATGTGTAGTCCAGAACAGTCACACCCTCTTGTACCCTTCTTGTGGAGACATTTAATCAGGGCTTTTTTGTAGAAAAAGTCCAGCAGGAACCTATTAGCATAATAGGCCACACCCAGCAGCAGAAACACATTAGCACATTAGGCCACACCCCTGACTGCACCGCTCATTAGCATATTAGGCCACATTCCCATGTTACCAGAAGTGTGGTCATCCAGCCACACCCACCTTTTGCTTCTTATTCTGTTTACCTTGTTTGTTGTCAAAACCCAGGGCTTTTTTTGTTGCAGGAACTCCTTTGCATGTTAGGCCACACACCCCTAATGTAGTCAATTCTAATGAGTTCCTGCTGTTGGGTGTGGCCTATTATGCTAATGAGTTCCTGCTGGGTGTGGCCAACTTGGGAGCCAGCCGGAACTCCGTTCCTGCCCAAAAATAGCCCTGCATTTAATACAGGTAGAAGTCAGAGGCTTCAATGGTGCATTGGTAGGCCCAATAAAAATATTCCTGTGCTGAACTAAATGGACTTAACTTTAGGGATTAATTTGCCTTTTTAACACACAAAGTACAAACAGAGCAGAAGTTTCCACTTTGTATGCACTGCGGCATCTTTCCACCTATATAGTTCTTCTCTCAAAGAGTTATAAGCCTACAGTCTAGTCAAGCAATTTTTCCTCATACAAATTCATGGCTTTATGTTCCGTAATTTGCTATTTTACAATAGATCTATGGAAGAGCTGTGTGTGTGATATCCCAAGGGAGTCTTGTTTTGAACATTGGTAGCAGAATAATGAATTTTAAACCATGCCTTTAAATCCGCAGCCATTGTTATTCACTAGGAAAAAACAAGAGAGTTTTCTTCAGCCTTCGGCAGTATTTTGCATGATCTGGCACTTGGTCTTCCCAAAAGAAGTAGGAATTTGTGTTCTGCAATGTATTCAATAATGAGTGCTTCAAGCCATAGACCTTATTTCTAGAGCAGCCTGTAGCTGTAGCAACATATAGCTACTGTATTTTCATTGCTTCCTTTATAAGGTAGAATTTGACAGATTCTGCTTCATCTCCACAGTTTCCAATTCATGGAGCAGCATCCCTGCAGCTCTTTTATGAAGCTAATCCCCTTAAATCTCACTTCTATATGATGTACTCAAATTTAGAAGGGATTTCTGCAGTCTGTCCTACAAACCAAAATGGCAAGTGCACCAATTATGACATGCTCAGGCAACTTTTAGATATTGCTTGGGTACATGAGAGCCAGTTTGGTCTAGTGGTTAAGTGCGCGGACTCTAATCTGGGAGAACTGGGTTTGATTCCCCACTCCTCCACTTGCACCTGGCTGGATGGCCTTGGGCAAGCCATAGTTCTGGCACAGCTGTTCTTGAAAAAGAGCAGTTTCTGTCAGAGCTCTCTCAGCCCCACCTACCTCACAGGGTGTCTGTTGTGGGGAGGGGAAGGGAAAGGAGTTTGTAAGACGCTCTGAGACTCCTTTGGGTAGTGAAGGGCAGGGTATAAATCCAATCTCTTCTTCTTCTTCTACATGGGTCTAGCCCTTGGAATCAGCACTCCCTTTCCTGCCACAATGCAAGTTCTGTGTGAGAGGCCAACACAATCAGCCCCTGCCTTCCTCATCAAGTCCCTTAGATGTTCTCCAAGTCACATGGGAGCTATTCAAGTATAAATGGCTTCCAAGCAGCTGGGACAACATCTAAAGGGCCTCTGAGTATAATAGGTATGATTTATCCTCCGAAGTCCTTGTTTACAAGGCAAACACTGAATGTTCCAGAAACTTAGAGCACTGAAAATTTCAGTAAGGATGGTAGCATTTTCTGATCCACCACATAACAAATAATTAAGAACATTTAAAATAAGCCCTTGCTGGAAAATTTCACAGGTCCATCTCTCTACCCATTTGAGGGGATAAGGAAACAGGGTTGCCAGCTCCTGCCTGGGAAATTTCTAGAGATTTGGAGGCAGAGCTTTGGGGAGGGTGGAGTCTGAGGAGGAGAGGCAGCTCGGCAGCGATGTGATGCCACAGAGTCCAGGGCTCAGAAGCTGCCATTTTCTCCAGGGGAATTGATCTCTGTAGCCTGGAGGTTGGCAACTCTGCAAGGAAATATATAATTTCTGCTGAGGGAAGTACCTTTTTCAACCACTTTTCCCCTTGTTCCTGTTTCTTCCTTATACATAATTGGCTCGTTTGATTCACAATATCAATGCCAAAGAGAAATTATTTCAGTGAAATTGGAGTTATTATATCCTCAAAGAACTGGAACACAGTGTGTATGGACAATTGGATTTCCTCTACCAGTGAACTGGAGATCATTTGTTATTCCAATGACAAAAAAAGACATGATGTACATCAATGTTAACGATACACCAGCACCATTTGTTTACAAGGTAATCCTCCACATTTCCATAATTTTTTCCCCCTTGCAATAAAATTTATCTTCTCCCGTTTTGACTCAAAGAAAGAAAGACTTGGAAGACATCAAGCATTATTGCTAAGAATGCCCAGAAGTTATTTTAAAAACAACCTATGACAGCCAGCCTCTGATGATGGGATTACTTGAGCAACGGAGGAATATTGTGATATATTTCTTCTCATAAATAGCTACAGAATGGCAAGAAGGAAAGATTCAGTACCTTTTAGATCATAAATGTGTTTCCAGCTCTTCTGATTACTTGATAATGTTGGTATTTTCCAGACAGGGACAGGTATGTGTAGTTATTCCCCATTGCTCCCGTGGCCAACCTTTCCTCCCCTGCACTACTAGGACTTTTTCAGGTGTTTCTAATTGGCAGTTAAATTTCACGATATCAATATAACGTCATAGCAATCTGTGTACCAGGTTCTATGAATCCCCACCTTCCATTTTAAAAAAGTATTTCTATAGTCCCTTTCGTTGAGGAGATATGCCTTTCTCCTTACATTTCCATAATGAAAGCTGCTAAGGAAGTACTAATGAGAGACCCCCATTACACATATTGTTATAATGTTATATATTGATATAACAATATGCAGTTGCTGATGTAGAAATCCAAAAAGCCCCCCCAGGTGGTGGGGGATGTGGGACCCACACGGCAGCCATTCAGGTTTTGCTGCAACCTTTCCCCAAACTTTGGATCAAAGCAAGTTTCGAAAATGCTGGCAGTGCCTGATCAGCACTTGAAAAAGTGAAGTGCGAGGGGGCCCTGCTGCTCTGTGATTAGGTGCTTGTAGCATTTTTAAATAGACTCGAATTTTGGAAGACACACACTAAGAGGATCCCTAAATAAAATTTGGAATAAGATAAAAGGATTTTGCTATAGGAAAACACCAAGATGGGTTGCCCCGTTAGAAGCTTTTATCCAACCAGCAGTAATAACAATGAACATGAGAGAAAGCTACCAAACATTACTAAACAAACATAATGAACTTAAAACAGAAGAAAAATTAAGACAAGAAAGTAATTTGTCATGGTGGGAGCAGATAACATTACGGGATAGGTATAAGAAAGACATGATAAGAGGCTTTGAAGACCAAAATAATGAACTTGATATGGCTATCCTCAAACGATAAATTAGTACAGAAATTATATAGATTTTTGTTAATGGACTATGAACAGGATGAAGAAATTAAATCTGTAATGATCACTTGGATGAAAGATATAAAAGAACTAGAGGAAGAAAAATGGACTGGCATTTGGAAGTCAGTTAAATATATGAGAGCGGTAGCTTACAAAGAAAATGTTTACAAGATGTTTCACAGATGGCATTGGGTTCCGGATAAAATAGCCAAATGTTATGAGGGATATCCAAATTGGTGTTGGAAATGTAAAGAGTGTAAGGGGACTTTCTATCATATGTGGTGGGAATGTGATAAGATACAAATTTTCTGGAGGATGGTTAGGAAGGTAATCCAAGAAAGCCTGGGGAAAAATCTAGCGTTAAAGCCCGAAATATATTTGTTAAACATGATCCCGAAAGGATACAATAAGCAAGATGCATATGTATTAAGCTACATTATAACAGCAGCTAGACTGCTAATAGCTCAAAAATGGAAAGCCGAAGTTATTCCCACAAGGGAAGAATTAATAGATAAGATACTGGAACTAGCCAGAATGGATAACTTAAGTCTAATGCTACAGAATAAAAATGAAAAGGTGCATGAAAGGAGGTGGGAAAAAGTGTATAAATGGATAGAAAAACTGTTAGAAAATTAATATCCCCAACTTGTATAAAAAGTAAGAGATGGAAGACTCTGATTTATATGTAATCCGAATAGATGAAATGTTTGTGTTTGTAAATACAAATAAAATAAAAATTGTAAAAAAGAAAAGAAAAGAAAATGCTGGCAGTGCCTGATCAGCACTTGAAAAAGTGCGAGGGGGCCCTGCTGCTCTGTGATTAGGTGCTTGTGGCATTTTTAAATAGCTTGAGTTCAGCAGTAAAATGGTGGGGGCCAGGGGTCAGACCCATGGACCCCATATCATTTAGTTGTGTCCTAAGCGCACAAGACATGAGGTCAGGGAAATATAGCTCCACACTGCATAGAATTGCCAATAATCTGGAGGGGGGAAATGTCCTGTTCCTTTAATGGAGGCTTAATGAGATGTTATTTACCAGGTGATGTTTGTTGCTTCCATGCCATCAGAAGCTTCAGCTGTTCATTTCTACACATCAAACCTCTCTTAAACGGGCAGGATCTTTTCTTCAGGCCTGTTGGCAATCCTACTACCACACAACCTATGATCTGAGCTCTAGGTGTTCTCGGTGAGGTTTATATTTGCTTTGAATAGCTGTGATTGGATACAGACTGAGTCAGTATCTTAAGCAGCACAGAAACTTGAGGGGCAGGGTAAGAGGGTAAAGGGTGGGACTTACGTTTTCACTCTCCATGTATTTATTTATTTTATATCCTGTCCTCCCCGCTGTTGTGGGCTCAAGGCAGCTAACAGACATACAAATGGATATATACATTAAAACTCCATAATATGGTAAAAACAAAATTAAGTTAAGATTACAATATAAAACCATAACTGTTCATAACATCTGAATGGCCACCTACACCTTAGTCCAGGCTCCTGCCAGGCTGTTAGTTGTCCAGTTGGTGGTGATGTTGATATTAGGGCCAAGGACATAGTGTTAAGGCAGGACCCTGCTTGAAAGCCTTGGGACTTGAAATTCCATGGGACAAGGTAGGTCACCAGCTTCATTTATAAAGAGCCACAAAGGAGGAAAAATCAAGTATTCTGTGAAAATACATATCCATATTTGTTTCTATTCCAGACCCGCTCACTAGGCTTGCCAAGTCCCCCCGGGGGGTGGGGAAACCCCCGCCCCAGAGGACCATTCCCCACCACCAGCGGATCGGGCCCCGGGGGGACCCCACCTCCAAAGCACGCGACGTGCACGTCACCCGGAAGTGACGCGACCACGCCGGGCATGCTGGGGGCGAGGCCACGATCATCCGAGGGAAAACTCTATGGTGTTCCCTCGGATGGTCGTGGCCCCGCCCCAGCATGCCCAGCGTGGTCGCGTCACTTCTGGGTGACATGGTTGTGGCGCGCGCGCACTCCCAGAGCAGGGCTGGAGTCCCCTGCTCCAGCGCCGCTTCGGACTTGGCAACCCTACCGCTCACTTCTGTGAACCTGTTTCTGGTGTTTTTTTTAAAAAAATGTCAGATTTATACTGTGCTTCCCAAGTACACCTCTCAGCTTAACAAAGTCACTAACTGAGAGCAAGACTTTCCAACTCTTGCCCTTTCATACCCTGAAAATCTTGTTGGTCTCTAAGGTGCTGCTGAACTGCTATCCTAGTTGTCCTTTGGTGTGTATCAGAATGGCTGTAGTTTTCTGTCACTTGTCGTCAGCTTGTTGTAAGCATTCTCTCTCAGGTCTGACAGCTGATAGGAACAATTAAAATTAAGTATGCAATGAGTGGCACAAATATCCTTAACACATCATCTCTAGTTGTTTGAAGTATATAGAGGTTCCCCGGAAGTCATGCCTATCTGTATCAAGTCTGGGAGGAGGACCACAGTGGCTTCAAATGCTTGACAGGATGCATGAGTAAGCTGATGATCTACAGATAATAAGCCAAGACAGTTCGGTCTGTGGGTGCCAATATTCTTATAATAGAAATTACCAAGAGTTATCTTGTGATGGCCAGTCTTTATCTGGGTATGAGATCTGACTTTAAAAAGTTCTCCAGCAGAGAGATAAAAATTTGTCTCTTCTATATACAGGTTTCTGAAGACAGCCACCTTAGCATGACTCCAGCAGATTCTACTTGATGGATACCACCACTGTGGATCTATGGGTGTTGTACATTATTAAACCTCAAACAGCCAGACAGTTTTGCCCATGATTGATGTACTCCAGTAAAACTGAAGAGTCTGAGGACTACCTTTCCCAACAGCCCGTGCTCCTTGACTATGGCCAGGAAAACAGAGTTGGCTTTCATCAGGGAGAAGAGAAAGGGAACCGGAGAGAGGGAGACTGGGTGGACTTCTGAGCTAGGAATTTGTCTTTGAGAGCTGGTTGAGTAATAATCGAAATAAAGGTGATTCTACTGACAGATTGTGCAGATGTCATGGCCCACATGTGGGAATATAGCTGCCTGACCTGCACCTTGTAAACAGTTAAGCCAATTTGTTTATACTCAGCAAGGAATTCGCTCAGTAATTCTATTAAAAGCTCCCTTGTTCATAAAATTAATACCCTGATCTCATTCACTGCCAGTGCTCCTATTCATTATTGCAAAACAAAATATTTACTATCTTTTTTTTCAGAGGGCTGGAAATTCAGGATTTACATTTTTGTATTTGCAAAGTACTGAATTGGATTATGTTCTGAACGGTGCTGTCCTTGTCATCTGCCAAGAGCGCAGAGCATATTGGATGTGCTCTGGGTTTCAGGGATAGGTGGACCACAGCTGCATATCTTCTGGGTTGTTTTCATTTAGAAACTGTGGCTTTCACATGGGGTTGCCAACTGCCTGGAGGGAAAAACTGTCCTGTCCCTTTAATAAAGGCTTAATGGGGTGTTATTTACCAGGTAATATTATTTACCTCCATGTCTTAAAAAGCTTCAGCCACCCATTTCTACACATTTGGCTTGCATTAAAATGACAGGACATTGTTTTCCTCCAGGTCTTCTGGCAACCCTACTTTCACACTAAGTAAAATTCAAGCTGAGCATAACTGCTTGCACAAGTTTATACATCACACAAGGTTGGAACAACTGATAGAAAATGTGTTAGTCATATTTGTAGAGTTGCTGCTGCATCCTGATTGAGACAAAGCAATATAATAGTAGAATGGGGGGGGATCAATGTAGAGACACAACACCACCCTTTTAAAACATTAAAATCACTTACCTGCTGCTCCTGAATCTCAGAAGAGACTTCAATTCCCAACTATTAAAATGGATTTTATGCAGCTTCCAGATTTACGGTTGCCAGAAGACCTGGAGGAAAAAATATCCTGTCCTTTTAATACAGGCCTAATGTACAGTGGAGGTGAAGAATAGGTTTAAGGGACTAGATTTGATAGATAGAGTGCCTGAAGAATAATGAATGGAGGTTCATTACATTGTACTGGAGGCAACAATCAGCACCATCCCAAAGAAAAAGAAATGCAAGAAAGCAAAGTGGCTGTCTGACGAGGCTTTACAAATAGCAGAGGAAAGAAGGAAAGCAAAAGGCAAAGGTGAAAAGGAAAGATTTACCCAACTGAATGCAGATTTCCAGATTTCCAGAGAACAGCAAGGAGAGATAAGGAGGCCTTCCTGAATGAACAATGCAATGTAATAGAGGAAAACAAAGAATGGGAAAGAATAGAGATCTCTTTGAGAAAATTGGAAAAATCAAGGGAATGCTTCATGCAAAGCTGGCCATGATAAAGGACAAAAATGGTAAAGACCTAACAGAAGTAGAAGAGATTAGGAAGAAGTGACAAGAATACACAAAAGAACTATATAAGAAGGACCTCAATGTCCTTGACAACCACAATGGTATAATCGCTGACCTTGAGCCAGCCATCCTGGAGTGCGAAGTCAAATGGGCCTTAGAAAACATTACTAACAACCAGGGGTCTTTTGGGGCTGGAGCACGCCGGAGCACTGCTCCGGCAGCCCAGGAGTCAGCGCAAATGGTGCCATCGCAAGCCCCGCCCCCAGGTTCCCATGCCAAAGTGCTGGGGCCGGGGCCAGGCCCAGAGAGCCTCGCAGCCAGGTCCCCCAGGCCTGCGCAGGAGCACTGGTGCCAGGGGAAGCCCAGAGAGCCCTGCAGCCGGGTCCCCCGGGCCCACGCCAAAGTGGTAAGTAAGGGATCTGCGGGGGTGGGGGTGGCGGGGGCTTGATGGGGGTGGGAGAGCCTCCCTCCCTCCATCTCTTTGCCATCTTTCCCTCCTTTCCTTTTCTTTCCCTCCTTTTCTACTCTCTCTTTCTTTCCCTCCTTTCCTTCTCTTTCTTTCCCTCCTTTCCTTCCTTCTTTCCTTCTTTTTACTCTCTCTCTTTCCTTCCCTCTTTCCTCCTTCTGTGGCCCAACTCTAGTGAGAAGGGGTTTAAACTTTAAATCCCTTCTCTCTTCGCTCCCCCCCTTCGCAGGCCGGCTGGGGAAGGGGAGGGGAGGCTTTTGAAGATGCCTCCCCCCTTTTGCTTCCCCTTCTGACATCTGACAGTGATGTCAGGGGGTGTGGTGTATGCTAATAGCCTAGTAGTTCATTAGCATACATATGCTAATGAGCTTCTGCAGCTCTTTTTCTATGAAAAGACCCCTGCTAACAACAAAGCTAGCAGAGATGATGGAATCCCAGCTGAGATATTCAGAGTCCTAAAAGATGATACTGTTAAAGTGCTGTACTCAATATGCCAGCAAATTTGGAAAACACAACAGTGGCCACAGGATTGGGAAAAGGTCAGTTTACATTCCAATCCCAAAGAAGGGCAAATTCAAGCTATCTCACAATTGCACTAATTTCATATGCTAGCAAGGTCAGCGCAAGATCCTACAAGCTACACTTCAGCAGTATGTAGATAGAGAACTGCCAGAAGTTCAAGCTGGGTTTTGAAGAGGTAGAGGAACAAGAGATCCAATTGCCAACATTTGCTGGATTATGGAGAAAGCAAGGGAGTACCAAAAAACATCAACTTCTGCTTCATTGACTACACTAAAGCCTTTGATTGTGTGGACCACAACAAACTGTAGCAAGTCCTTAGAGAGATGGGAGTACCAGACCACCTCACATGTCTCTTGAGAAACCTGTATAAGGCTCAAGAAGTGACAATTAGAACTGGATATGGAACAACCAATTGGTTTAGAATAGGAAAAAAGTACTGCAAGGATGCGTATTGTCACCCTGCTTATTTAATTTATATGCAAAGTAAAAGATAAAGGTAAAGGTTTCCCTTGCTTGAAAGCCAGTCGAATCCGACTCTAGGGTTGCGGTGCTCATCTCCGTTTCAAAGCCGAAGAGCCAGCGCTGTCCGAAGACGTTTCTGTGATCATGTGGCTGGCATGACTAAATGCCAAGGCGCACGGAACGCTGTTACCTTCCCACCGAAGTGGTACCTATTTATCTACTTGCAATTTCTTGCTTTCAAACTGCTAGGTTGGCAGGAGCTGTAACCAGAGACAGGAGCTCTCTCCATCATGTGGCACTCAGGTCTCGAACTGCTGAACTACCGACCTTCCAGCCTGCAGTTAAACGTCTTAACCACTTGAGCCTGGATGAACCACTTTCCAGCCTGGATGAATCACAAGCCGGAATTAAGATTGCCAGGAAAAACATCAACAACCTCAGATATGCAGACAATACCACTCTAATGGCAGAAAGTGGACTTAAAGAGCCTCTTGCTGAAAGAAAAAGAGGAGAGCACAAAATTGTCTTGAAACTCAACATCAAAAAAACTAAGATCATGGCATCCGGACCCATCACTCCTTGGCAAACAGAAGAAGTTGTGGAAGCAGTGACAGAATTCACGTCCCTGGGATCCACGATCACTGCAGACAGTGACTACAGCCATGAAATTAATAGATGCCTGCTCCTTGGGAGGAAAACAATGGCAAACCTAGACAGCATAATAAAAAGTAGAGACATCACCCTGCCAACAAATGTCCATATATGTCAAAGCAATGGTATTCCCAGTAGTCATGTATGGCTGCGAGAGCTGGACCATAAGGAAGGCCGTGCACCGAAGAATAGATTCTTTTGAATTATGGTGCTGGAGAAGACTCTTGAGGGTCCCTTGGACTGCAAGGAGATCAAATCAGTCAGTCCTAAAGGAAATCAACCCTGACTGTTCCCTGGAAGGCCAGATACTGAAGCTGAAGCTCAAATTCTTTGGCCACCAAATGAGAAGGGAACACTCACTGGAGAAGACCCTGATGCTGGGAAAGATTGAAGGTCAAAGAAGAAGGGGACGGCAAAGGATGAGATGGTTAGACAGTGTCACAGATGCAATGAACACAAGGTTGAGCAAGCTCCGGAGAACGGCGGAGAACAGGGGAGCCTGGCGTGATGTGGTCCATGGGGTCGCGAAGAGTCAGACTCGACTGTGCAACTGAACAACAAAAATGTGTGGAAATGGACTTTTTGTGGCATAGACAGAAATAGCAACACCTGGTAAATAACACCCCATTAAGCTGTTATTAAAGGGACAGGACAGTTTTTCTCCAGGAAGTTGGCAACCCTAAGAGCCCAGTTATCTACCTCATCTGGAGAAATTGGTCCATTGCCTGTAGGTCAGAATGTCTCCCTAACTGAGGAAATGAGAGGGGGTCTTCCATTCAATTTAAATTAGATCTGATGGCATCCAGGCCACCCAGCTAAATCCTAGGTGGTGGGGTATATGATCTGACTCATTGTTTCCCTGGAATCTTTTCCCATAACAAAAGATCTTTTTTGGGAAAGTGGGCAAAATTGAACAAAGAGAGTCTTACCCTGTGGAAGTTTCTATAACTATTTTGGTTGGCTAAGGAGTGGGATTTAAGTCACCTGAGTAATGTAATGTTCTGGGGGGGAATCGTTTCTGCAAGGAAATCATTTTGCACTTGGTGTGAATTTGTTTATGGAGCTATTTCCTTGTATGTCAGAGTGAGGGAGCTGTCCACCCACTATGAATAAATACTGCCTTCTTCATTGTCTCCCTGATTAGTCCCATGCAAAGAGAAAATTAGTAAGAATGTAAATTACACGCTTTTCCATATGCTCTTGACAGAGAGACAAGGCCTGATTCTCAAATTTAGGAGCAATCCCACTGTTTTATATAAGTATATATGAACATCAGAGTCAAACTCATTTTCATGAATCAGTGAAATGCCGGTAAAGGGACCAAACTGATTGGTCTGTTTGAACAGATTGTGTATGCTTGAACATATTCTCAATTTAGGAAGATGTATTGGTTCATATGTGAACGTCAAGGAAGTAAAGGAGGTTTCTACAATAATTTCTGGTGGGAAGGGTGCCCCTTTATAGAAGCATAGAACTTGCCTTCCAAAATCTGTGCTCCAATAGCTTAATTTTTTTATTGTAGATCTCTGCAGGTGGTTTGTAATGAACAATACAGAGTCCAGCCAAAGCTATAGCTCTCCAACTATCACGTTCCCGCTCACTTGGCCATAGTCAATGATACAGGACAATGGCAAAGACTGAAGCAGGACTATTTATTTTATTATTTATATCCTACTTTCCTCCCCAGTGCAGACCCCAAACAATTTATGATACAGAACCCCCCCCCAAAAAAACAAACAAACAGGGAGAGACAACTTCTGAATGAAAAGCAGGTCTCTCTCTGTGTGCACATCTGGGTGTGGGTGCACAGATCCCCACCAGGTCTTCCATCCAGCTCTAGGCTAGGACCCTCAGGCTAAGAGCCAAAGGACAAGAACACTTTCCTTCACCTCATACTCAAGAGTCTCTGGCCATATCCAGGCCTTAAGTACCTGTAGCACAGAAGAACAAACTCAGTCATATCTTGTGCACCTGCTGCTGGCCAACCAGCAGGCTCTTCCTGGTTTCTTCCCTTGCCAGTAGAGGATTTAGTCAAGGATTGCTCACAGAATAATGACAATTCCAACAGAGGTGTATTTTCACTGTACCAAGAATGTCTTGGAAGATAAGTTCTGGCAGTATATTAACTGTCAGAACAAGAAGCTGGAAAATGACGGTGTAATTTTTAGCAGAGCTATACCGTTCTAAGTTCATTGCAGTCAGGGGGCTTGGAAGGATATAGCTCTGCTTAGGCCTGCAATGTAAGAGTCTGAATGCCTTCTTCCCATAATGTTTTCCTGCACTGCATAATGGGTTAGTCTGTTCTGTGCTTAATAGACTCCAGCCTCTTTGTAGCGGGTGTGTTTTGTGTGTGCCACAAACCAAAAAGTTGTCCCTTTAATATTTCTAGGATGGAGTAGTTCCAGCTATTCTGCCTTCATGATCTAAGGACATCTCTGTGTGCAATGTGCACAATGTGACAAAGTCTGTGACCCCACACAAAACTTCTGCCCATGGCTGATATGAGAAAGGAAGCCCGACTATAGCTTTGGTTCAAGCTGTTTATGAAAAACTGGGCAATGTGTGGGAGTAATACTGAATATGTTGTATCATTAGTAAAATAAAACCCTAGAAGTCTCCAATTAGAAAATTTCATTCCAGGGAAGGAAAAAAAAGAGAGTAGGCGGTGTAATAAACTATGGTATAAAACACCTTCTTTGCTGGGAGTAAACCTACAAATTTGTTATGCTAATAAGATTTTTAAAAAATATATAAAGGTAAAATATTTTCTTCTATACTACTACTATTATTTAAACAAGGCCTGAAAACATGAAGCAGGAGAGTTCTTCTAGGACAGAGGGATAATAAAAGATGAAAACCCAATTTCTTGTCACACCCTTCAACTAGGCTTGCCAAGTCCCCCTGGGGGGTGGGGAAACCCCCGCCCCAGAGGCCCGTTCCCCGCCGCTGGTGGATTGGGCCCCGGGGGAACCCCACCCCCAAAGTACGTGACGTGCACGTCACCCAGAAGTGACGCGACCACGCTGGGCACGCTGGGGGTGGGGCCACGGTCATCCGAGGGAAAACTCTATGGTTTTCCCTCGGATGGTTGTGGCCCCGCCCCCAGCGTGCCCGGCGTGGTCATGTCACTTCCAGGTGATGTTCTTGTGGTGCGCACACACGCACTCCAGGAGCAAGCCAGGAGTCCCCCGCTGCAGCAACAGGTAGGACTTGGCAACCCTACCTTCAACAAAAATCAAGGGGTTATTAAAATTAAGGAAATGTATTTTGTAGACCTGTTCTGTGCGAGTATAGAGGTTATGCAATGATTTGACACCACCATTCCTTTGGCTTCCCTACAAACCAAGAGCCAAAATGGTATTAATAATCATTCTCTCTTAACTTCCAAGTGTGACTGGGACCAGCCTATTTACCCTTTGTGCTCCCAGCTAATTAGAGGCCATTTTGCTCTTGAGTTCTACCAGTACTTTCTTAATCTCTTCCAGTTTTCCTATTGGGTTCCAATCATGTATATGGAAAACAGAAAGTAAGACACCAGTGATTTCACAAAGATGTTCAGTTCCTCCCTCACCCACACTATTTATTTATTTACTTCATTTGCCATATCTCATGCAGGATTTAATCAAGGATAAGAAAACTGCTGTAACATGCCTCACTAAACTGGGTTGGATTGAGGAGGAAGGGGTTAACCCCTCCCAGCAATCCCTCCCAGATTCTCAGTGCAGCACTAGTGGATTGGCAGGAGGAATTGCCATATAGCCTGTCACAGTCCTGTTTCCCTCTCTAGGTGCTTTATCAGACAAAACTCTAAGTCCAAGTGTCTATAGGTAGTTCAGAGGTTCAGGGTCTCCACTTCCTAACACTCTCTCATGGCTAAGTTCATAGAGATGGTCATAGCTATGGTGCTAAAGTCACTGGACTTTCTTAATCCTCAGAGACTTCTACATTCATGTATAGATCTCTGTATAAGTTTAGGATTTTTTAAGATTGCCATAAGAACTGTGACATGTCTCAAATCATAGCAACACACACACATAATCTAGCTGTAGGGAAAAGAAGGAGATCTAAACCTGGGAAGAATGTTTTGAGTCCCCAACCCATCAAGGAGAAATGAGAGTGTTTTTTTTAAAAAAGGATTTATTGGGGATTTAGATCCTCTTCAGAGGATCCCCTGAAGCTGGTGGATCTGAATGGATTCCTAAGGGAGTTTCCTGCTATCAAGGCTAGTTCTTGTGTTAAAACTCTCATCAGTCTGTGGAATGCAGAGGTGACCTGGAAAATGAACATGAGCATGCTTAGCAACAATCCATCATTCCATTTCTCTTTCTCTCCTTCATTGTGACTCAATGGTTGCAGCAGAAGTGGTTGAAAACTCAGAACAACTATCACGGAATACATGTTAGAGCACATTTTCATGCCTCCGGTGTGAGACTGATGACAACAAAACACTCACATCTTCATTTTGAAGCCATGTAGTGGAGCTTCTCTGAGCAGTGAAGGGTTTGCTCCACTAGACTATTCACAATGTGAATATAAACTTGTAAGTCAACTCTGAGTTATTTGCAAAGCATTTCACATGTACAATTGGTTGCATCTGCTGAAATCTTGATGCTGCTACTTTTGCAGATCAATCTAAGTGAAGTCATTCTTTCCTGCATGACTTTCAAGTCCTACAGCTTAATGATACTGACTAGTCACTTGGAGGGGTGTGGCCTAACACCTATGTTTGACCATTGCCCGTCTTCTTAGATTGAGCTGGAAGAGCTTGCAGAGTTGGGTTCAGTAAGTGGCCAATGCTTATTTGAGGGAAGGTAAGATTCCAATTGCCTTTAAAAAGGTGGCTATTTGTATTTTTAAAACTCTGAATATGCTTTTTTTAAAGTGCTGGTAATACAATTGTTAATTCTTTGCAGTCCTCCATTTTGTTCTGTTTTGTATTGCTTGCTTTGAAGACTTGCTTCTCTGATTTTTTTCTTGCTCTGAAAGAGTGCTTGAAAGTGGTAATGGACTGGATGAGGACCAATAAAATGAACCTGAGTCATACCTGAGGTGGTATTAGTTGATGATACATCTAATCAGGCAATGAGGATTCAGCCTGTTCTAGATGGTATTGCACTTTAACTATAGAAGCAGGTTTGCAGCTTGGAAGTGCTAGTGTACCTGTGCTTCAAACAGAGGTTCATCTGTGGTGTGTTGCACTTCAGTTGGTGCCATAGTTATCCATGCTTCCACTTAGATTACTGCAGTATTCTGTGTGGGGCTGCCTTTGGAGACTTTTGCAGCCTTTTACTAATTAAAAGTATAGAATAGGGATGGGCATGAACCAGGAAAATGCAGTTCAGGATTCAGAGCTGAGCCACAAACCAAACTGGGAGGCTTTTTCGTGAACTGAACCTGTTTGTGCGGCTCGTAGCTCTGCAAACCCCATTGAAAGGGATTGCAGTCCCTTTCAACGGGGTTTGCAGAAAGCCCAAAAGTTTAAAAAAACAGCCGAGCAGGTGTTTCAGGCTGTCTTCTGTGGTCCCTGCAGAAGACAGCCTGAAACAGCTGCAGGGCTGTTTTTCAGGCCTTTGGGCTTTCTGCAAACCCCATTAAACTTTAAAGGGACTGCAGAAGACAGCCCAAAACAGCTGAGCAGCAGGGAATGCCTCCCATCGCTCAGCTGTTTTTACGGCTTTCATGGGGAACAGAAAACAGGTTTAAAGGGACTCCATCCCCATAACTGCTCCATCCACAAACCACCACAAACTGCACAAACTGCTCTAAAAGGTCATGGAAGTTTGTGACGGTGAACCCTTCCCAAACTCTGTTCATGAGTCATGAACAGGGCAAAACTCACTACAAATTTTGCTTCGTGGTTCAGTTTGTGCCCATCCCTAGTGTAGAAGCAAGATTGCTAGCTAGTATAAATCACAGGGGATACATCTCATTGGCTGCTTGTTTGTTTCCAAGTCCAATTCAAAGTTTTGACTTTAACCTTTAAAGCTCTAGGTAGCCATGTTGTCTGCAATAGAATCATTAGGTTATAGCCCTGTAGCATCTTAGAGACCATCAATATTTTGGGGGACAAGCTTTCGAGAGTCAAATCTGATGTAGGGAACTTTGACTCTCAAAAGCTTATATCCTTAGAATCTTGTTGGGTCTCTAAGGTGCTGCTGGACTCAAATCTAATAGTTCTCTCATAATTCTTCTAATTTGAGAAGATTACATTTTGATCAGCTGAAGATCGATACAGAGCAAATTGGTTTGCAAAGTTCAAACAGAAAAATTATAACATCTGACCATTCCTTTGATAGTGTTACTTTTAAAAATGGGGCTTTATAACTTTTAAAATTCTAGTTACAGATGAAAAGTGGAATTAGAATAAGGTGAAATTATGAATCTATTCAAAATTACTGAAGCCTTCCAACACATGGCAAAAGATCTTCAGCATTTTAATTTGGAAGACATGCTTGACTTCATTAACCTATCAAGCAAACCGTTCCAGAAATCAGCAAATTGCTTACAACTTGATAGTCCTATCTTGCCATCTTCAAAGGCCTTTTTGCAGAAATGCGGCACCTCAATGACTCTATCTCTTGATACGCACTTTTGTTCGGCATTCTCTCAAATTACTTTTCTCGAAATCCATTGCACTGTCACAAAAAGGCTGTCACATACTAGGATGCAAGCTCTCAATGCATCACTAGAGGATTCCCGGCTGTCTCTTGCCTGGTATCAGGTATGCAGAACTCAAACTAGGAGCCTGACAAATCAGAGGTTAATTCCTTTCTACGTGTGCCACTGGTGCTACTGATCAGAGCACTGAAGCCAGTTTAAACTGGGACATTATCATCACTTTGTCTAAGAATCATGGTATCCCTGAGCCAATCCTATGCCTTTGCTTGCTGTAAAGTACTCAGATGTGCTGCCAGCCTGGTAATCCACCAGATTTCTGTGCCTATCCACTCACCTATTCCAGGCACTTGTCAGCATTCAAATCTGAGTATCTGATTACACTGCAAAAATATGCAAGCAGTTCTTAGCCACTGCCACCAACCCTCTCAGACTCCAGGGTGTGCATGGCCAGAGAGGATATGGTGGCAGTTGCAGAGAACTGATCCCCGTTCTTGCAAGACATGCAGGGAGAGGAATACGCAGGAAACAACTAGCAAAAGCTATTGCATGCCTAGAAGTCGGGTATCACTGGGGCAGTGGTGGCTGACTGTCATCAATCCCTGTGTTTGCCTCTGCTTGTGATTACATCTGTAGTTACCCACTGGCTGGAATCCAGAACTCTTGGGATTCACAGTAGCTGGTTCTGTAGGCCTCTAGAGTTGGGGCAACAGAAGAGAAGAGAAGATTGGATTGGAGGAAAGAATAATATCACTCTCTGAGCTGTTGTATTCCAATTCCCTTCTTCCAGCCACCCTGATTAGAGAGGCTTCGGCTGTGATCACACACACAATTAGACCCGACATAGGTGCAAATGCCGGGCAGAATTAAGGGGCACAATCAGACAACAACATCTGGGAAGCACTCCGCAGCTGTCAGCAACCCGTTCTGCTCTGTCGCAGAAGCAGAGTTAAAAGACACTGGGGAAAACCCAGTAGTAAACAGGTTGCGATGGGCCATGGACAGAATTTCCCATGTCTGATTGCTCCAGCGCATTCTCATTAGTTTCTTCAAAGGTGTATAGTACATGTTTTAAAAGAACTGAATGACAGGTTCCATTCTCAACAATTCAGATCGCTGGTAGCCATAGATGATAAGAATGATCAAAGAATGGAAATCTCATCATAGGTTTAGGTGCAGAAGATGGACACATGGATGTTAAAGCAAAGCATCAGAGGCATGGATTTGAGTTGCTTCAACATTTTATCTCTTGTTTATCAAATAATTTCCATGTAGCTCAATGACACTGTCTTGCTTGATACCTATTGGGATATATGTCTGTGTAGTGAGGTAGCAAGCTGTTACAGCATGTGTATAGATCAGGAAGATCTAAGTGCCTAAGTCTTAGCTGTCATGCTAAGTGGCTAACACTGTTACAGCCAGGTGTTAAACGAGCAGGTGCTACCCCTTGTGGTCATTAGGAGTAGGTAATTCGTTTGCCCTGATGTTCATTGGCTGTGTGTTGTATATAATGTCTAAGCTTGATAAGCCAAATGGGAGACATAGTTCTCTTCAAACCGAGGTATGTTATGCTGTGTAACAGTCTGTATGTTCTCTGTATATAGTTACCATTATTGCACTATAAACTTTCTGCCTTTCACCACCAGTTGGTCTCCAGGCTTCTTATTTACTGCACCCAATAATACCTGCTAAGTGGGAGGTTCTGTCTAGATTCATATTAAAAGAAGATTTGTAATTGGTATTTTTTACCTTTCCTGTGAGGTTATTAGGCAAGCATATAGGGGGAGAAAAAGAACCTGCCTGTAAAATGAAGGGCATCTTGGCTTCAAAACTTTGGCATTCATTTTGGGGGATGGATTCTTCAGGAACTCCTGTTTAGTTGATAATCTAACTAGTGGTCATTTAATCAAGCTCCCCACTCCTAGTATTTGATCCCCCCACCAAAGATTTTCAGGCTACAGAACTGGTGGTAGAGCATCTGCTTGGCATGCAGAAGGTCCCAGATTTAGTCCCCAACATCTCAGGTTAAAGAGATCAGCACCCAAGACCCTGGAAAGCTGCTTTCAGTCTGCATAGACAATACTGACTTTGATGGACCAAGCATCTGATTCAGTGTAAGACAGCTTCATGGGTTATTTGATCTTGTAGTACTGCTTTTTGTAGTACTGTAATAACTCTTATTAGGCCAAACAAATATCTTTTTTTAAAAATTGAGCAATTTTTTTTTGATTCCCCCCTCCCCTTTGGTTTTTTCTCCTTCTACTGATATCTTACTTGACTTGCAGTCAAGAGCTGGTTTTTTCTCCTTCTAGTGATATCTTAGTTGATTCTGATAAAAGGAACGACATGACAATTTCCAGCATTTTTCTGTGGCCCAGCATGGCTGCCTATTTTTGGTCTGATAGTTCTTTGTTAATGGGGATTCAAATATTTTATGTAAATAAATAAGAGAACACCAGTTAGCTCAGTAAAGGATCTGGGCTGGACTCAGCAGCCTGTGCATTTCTTTTCTAGAAACTTCATGTGCTTGGTCCAGTATCTCATCCTCAGCAGTTTCTTTCTTCTGGTCTTACATTTGCAGTCAGCAGAACGGCTCCCTTTGGAAAACGCTTGTCCTTTATTATTGCATGTATTGTTCTTTATTATCAGCCCACTGCACACGCTCAACAAGCTGCTTTCTTGAAAATCTCTCACATCTATGGCACATCCTGAAAACTGCTTGTAGAGCTCCAGTCTCCAGATCCAAATAATCCATAATCACCGGAATTTATTCTGTGTCGATGTCCCTTTCACTTGGTGGTGTTCTCTTCTTTCTTATTAGTGGTTAGCCAGAGTAAACTGGCTTGCAGATGCTGGAATCTAATTTTCTAGCATTATGGACCGTGAGGATCTAGGGTCCTGATGTCCAGTGTAGTAAACAATAGTGACAGATACCTAGATTAAAAATGACAGGATCCTTATAAAGCTGTGAAGCCATTATGCTTCTATTTTATTACCCTTCGAAAGTACATAGGGGTTTCTTTTAAAAAAGGAGAAAATCTGAAATCCATTTAAAAGACCAAAATATGCTCACATTAAAAAATCGAGTTTTCCAAAATGACAGCATTTAGGTATTGCTTGCTATAGTGGTTAGGTGGTCAAGCTAGGACTGGGGATACCTGGGTTCAAATCCTTGCTCAGCCATAAACTTCCTAAGACCAGTCCTCTCTGCCTAAAAATGGAGGAGAACCATGCATACTGTCCTGAGTTCCTGGGAGGAAAAGCAAGTGTCATGGACCAGCCAGGGCTCAGAGATAGTGAGGACTCCTCAGAGAAGGAGGAGCCCTGTATAGCCAGCCCAGAGTTGACAGAAGCCAACCAGGAGGAAAATGAAGTGCAGGCATGCCTGGACTTGCAGTCAAGAGCTGGTTCAGAATCACCTCCACCCGCCAGCTTTAATTCAGCAGGCAAAAGTCAGTTGCCCACACCCAGCCCTCCAGGATCATCTGCACTCTTGGAATGCACCATCTTTCTTCTGAAGGTTGATGAACAAGACTCACCATTACTCACCTGGGCCTCTCCTTCTGTCACCGGCCTTTGCCTCAATGGAGCATGAGAGCTGGAATGTGCTCTGGCCAAGTGTTTGGACCCCGAGCTGACCGATATTAAGTCTCCTCTAGCATTTAGGCATTTATTTGCAAGATTTACATCCCACTGTTCTGCCCTCACGAGGGCTACCAAAGCAGCTAACAATTTAAGACATACATGCTGATTTTGTGAACTTAGGCAGATCACGAAAGGGAGGGTAGGAAGGGTTGTATCAATGCTTAGTTCTTGTGGCCCTGTCTTAGGGACAGGGAAATGCTGATTGCCACTTTGAGGTCAGGAAGCAATTTTCTCCAGGCCAGTTTGGCCAGGGATCCTGGAGGTTTTTTGCCATCCTCTGGGCATGGAGCAGGGGTCACTGGGGTGGGGAGGGGAAGTAGTTGTGAATTTCCTGCATTGTGCAGGGGGTTGGACTAGATGACCCTGGAGGTCCCTTCCATGATTCTATGATGCCTACAGAAGAAGGCTGAGAACAGATTTACAGGCTAGGCAGTGAAGTGCACACCTCTTGGCTCAATGCCATCTGCCTGCTGATAGTGGAGATGAATCTTTGCAGGATTGTTCCTGAGAAGCTGGCTGTATGCATGGTGTCTCTCAAGAGACACTTTTGGGCATGGACACGACAGGTACATCAGATGCTGAACTGCCGACATTGCCTTGATTTATTTCTGGAAACTTGACCTCTGGATGACACTGGACTTAACCTCCTCTGGCCTTGTGAACTTTGGAAATTAGGGAGACACTAGCCCTTTCTGCCCTCTCCTTTTAATCCATGTTCACCACAGTGTCCTCCAAGCAACTCTGCACTAAAATCGAATTCAAACTCTTTAATCCAGGGCTCCCCCCCCCTTCTGCACTGAAATCGAGTTCAACCTTCTTTTTATTCCGGTTTCCCCCCCTATTCTGCATTACATTCCCTCCCTTCTGTGGTCAGCCCAGTTTCAGCCTGCTGTTGCCCCCGGTTATTCGGATGCTGTTTTGCCATGGACTGAAATTGCCTTGACTTGAACACTGAGAAAATCCAAAGTGGCAGACAAATCTGGAAAGGACGACTGTAACCTGATGCCAGAAACCGACAAGCCAGCCAGTACAGCAAGATTTTAAAAAAGATAAAAATAGGTAGATACCATCTCATTCTCACAATAACGTGTGCTTGAAAATGGAGCAGTCACTTTGAACCAGTAGGTTTATATAAATGCGATAAAGAGTTGGTTCACAGACTCACCTGTTTCTTGATCTCCCTTCACAATGATTTATATTTTGGGATCAGTCGGCACTAATCTGGCAAGTCTGCATGCACAATGGGATACAGGGTGCATACACATGCTGTAAGGTGTGGTAAAGACCTGCGCCCAACCCCAGTGGTCCTCAAAACAGGAATGGAAGGATCCTGGGAATTAGGCTTTCTGTCCCACTGTCATGCCATGGGACACAAGTGACTTGAAATGCTGGGTTTAGTGGTGAGAAAAGTCCACAAAGGCAGAAGTGGAACTGCCAAGGGCATAGAGGAGCCATCTGGCCAGGTTCCAAAAGAAGGAACATGGGAGGAGCTGTCCAGCCCTGAAGCAGGACCTGTAATGGCTGAACAAGAGCTGCTCTAGGGATTTACCCCCTGAAGCCCCATGAGCAGGAGGCCTACTTTTACCACCCTTCCCAGCTGCAGACCCCACTATGTCTACTCCGCAGTAAAAGGTTCGTGTCTGATATTAAAGCTCTGGGTTTAAAACCCACTATGTGCAATTAGGAGGCTATTGCAAGAGGAAGCGGCCTGGTTCACATTGGAATTCTGATACTCCATGCCCCATAGGGCTCATCAAATTTCTGCTCCTGTCTAATGGCTGGGAGTTGCAGGACTATAAATGACCTTCCCAGACCACTCAAAAGTCTTCCTTGCAATGCTGACTTCTTTAGAATCAAATGTATGGTGAGGACCATCTACCCATCTCCTAACTTACTGCTTCCAGGTATTAATCATACCTGCCATCCAGATAACCTGGTTATCTCATCCCAGCCCATTTCACATAAGGAAAAATTCAAACCTTCCAATGACAACTCAGATCCTAAAAATTTTCCAATCACAGGACAGACCCTGAAAAACCTCTCCAGCAGGAGAAATCCAGATTTGTTACTAGTGACATTTCTCTGCAGATTTTACAGGGAAATACAGGATACCTTGAGCCAGTTTGGTGTAGTGGTTAAAGTGCGCGGATTTTTATCTGGGAGAACCGGGTTCGATTCCCCCCTCCTCCACTTGCACCTGGCTGGATGACCTCGGGCAAGCCGTAGTTCTGATAAGAGCTGTTCTTGAAAAAAGAGCAGTTTCTGCCAGAACTCTCTCAGCCCCACCTACCACACAGGGTGTCTGTTGTGGGGAGGGGAAAGGAAAGGAGTTTGTAAGCCGCTCTGAGACACCTTTGGGTAGTGAAGGGCAGGGTATAAATCCAATCTCTTCTTCTTCTTCTTCTAACATGAAAGAGGCATTACCCCCTGCCCCCCAGGCAGGTTATCCTCTTTCCTGGAAACCAAGCAATAAACTCCTAAGATTTCTGGCTGAGAGGAGATGGTTTCCCTTTATGGAGTAGACTGGGCAGGATGAAAAGGGACATCTGCTTACCTGCCAGGAAGAAGCAGGTTTTTAAGATGTCCTGAGTTACAGTCATACAAGTTGAGGATGTGTGCCTTATTATGATTGGTGTATGATTGGCACCAGTGTTCCCTCTAAGCTGAGTTAGTGTGAGCTAGCTCACAGTTCTTTAGCCTCCAGCTCACACATTTTTGTCTCAGCTCAGGAAGGAGGGCTGCAGAGCAAACTAATTTATACAGAAGCCAAATCGCTTGCTCACAACTTTAATGCCAGTAGCTCACAAAGTAGAATTTTTGCTCACAAGACTCCACAGCTTAGAGGGAACATTGATTGGCACATGTGTAAACTCAAACCCAGTTCCAGAACAGGTCAGAGAGAAACTTTCCCAGCCAGGAAACAGTTAAAAGATTTAACACACTCTGTGAAACATATGCAAGCTAAGGACTGGGAGAAATAAAATATGCCTTGACCAGCCTCTCTTTTCAAACTTTCAGGTTTGCTTGTATCCATTCCTCAGAAAAGAATGCCAAGGTAAAACTAGTGACTTTGTACAACTTAGCTAGCTGCTTGTTTCTTTTGATCAGTTTCTTTAACATTCCTGCTAATGTTCCAATGTGAGTTTCCTATGTTTTTGCGCTTCTGGAAATCTGTTTTTTATTTACTAATACTTTTTCTTTTTTCCCTTTTTTATTTACTAACACTTTTTTTTATTTAAAAGAGCTCAGACTGTAACTAAAGATACTTACCCAAAGCGCCTGACCATTCATTCACACATAGACTGAAACTCCTGAGAGGGCTAGAGTTAGTCAGTAAGTGTGTGTGTGTGTGCGGGGGGTAATGTATGTGTGGCTGCTAATGCACAAACACACGTGGCTGCTGATAGTGAGGGAATGGCAGAGTCTGAGTGGTGGCAACCTACCACATATGAGAGGAGGGAAGGGAGCAAGCTACTTCACACACACACAGATTCCCCTGCCACCTGGTGGGTACTCTTGGGTGCAGAAAGCAGGGAGGGTGGTTGTGGATAATCACAGGTCCTACTAGCAAATGCCAAGGAAAAAAATGGCACCCTGATATAGGTACATTAGGTTCTGTTTCCACCCCCATATTATTCCTGTGCCACTTCAGGACAAGGCTTAGAGGTACACGGTTCCGTCCCATTTCCCAGATTGCTCGTTCATCACTGGCAACATAGGACAGAGTCATTGCCCACCCTTGCCTCACTACTTCAGATGTCTGAAATGACCAACAGAAGACCTGCAAGGACTTGGGCAGGCAAGGACTTGTGTGTGGGGGGGGGATTTCACTTTCTCTTGTTTGCCCTCCACACAGTATTTCCTCTTTCCCTCCTCCTGGCAACCACATCATAACCTCTCCCTGCTGTCTTCTGTCCTTCCCACTCACCAAGCAATGTCTTTCATCTGCCCCCAGCCTTCAGGCATATTTATTATTTGCATCATTTGTACCCCTCAGGTCTGTAAAAAGATTCGCCTTGCCTGTTTATGGCTCCAGTCCCTGGATTTAAGTATTCACAGACTTTGCCATAGAGAGAATTAGATATACTCCACGATCAGGCAACGTATGGAACTTTCTACCTTACTTCTTCAGTCAGCTCTATCTTTTCTCCCACCTCCTCACCCAGCCTCCCTCACCCTCTGACCCCCCACCCACTCGAAGAAAAACCTCTGTGTTCACTCCCTCTACTGATCCCCCACCCCCCTTTCTCTGGGGATGCTAGCTCATAACAACTCTAGGGAGCGTTCCAATGCTGGGACCAGCTGTGGGAGGACATATCTAGCATAAATGGAACAGCTTCCAGTAGGAATCTTTTGATTTACCTGCCGATAGCTTATTCCCCAAACACTTGTGTGATTTTATATTCCACCCAGTTACTTGTAGTTTAAAATATTCCCCAAATTTAGTATATCACATTGCCTTTTCAACCTGCCCACTTTCCCCTCGCTTTTCTTTTCTGTTATTTTATGCATTCAGTGAAGATTAAAAACTGTTGCTGTTTCCCCCTATTTTTCTCCCACAATTCCACCCAACATATTCTAAGATTGACCCCCTATATTTTTTTTAAAAAGAAGAAGACTCAAAGACCTTTGGAGGAACACATTTGGAGGAACACATTGGAACCATAGAGTTTTGCCCAAATGCCAGAGTGTCCCCACTATCTCCCAGTGATGTGTTGACATTACTCCTGGCATGTGGTGAGTGATGTCAGCACACTGGGATGCTGCTTATTCCCCCTCCCCCAGTTTTGTTGTCATTTCTCACCCACCCACCAACTGAGCAGTGGTAGGGATGCTCCACCCCCCAGCAGGGGCCTGGCAACCCTATACTACTACAAAATGGCTGCCACTGGAAGAAGAGACAAGCACACATACACACGCAAGCGGAAGAGGGATGGAAAATATAAACACATGCACAGAAGATAATGACAAATGGGGGAAAGGAAGGACAAAAAAACACACAAAGAGAAGATGACCAAAGGGGAAAAGTGTGACACATATAGAGAAGACAACAGCAAGGGAAGGGATTATACACACACACCCACAAACAGCCCAAATGGTAATAGGGACTATTGAATTGCAGTGTCTTACTGCCCTCAGCATCTCTCTCTCTCTCTTTGCCCCCAGCAGCCATCCAGGTGTAGCATGAGAAGCTTCTCCTCAAGGTGGGGCGAGGAGTAAACCGCAGAAGTGCTATACTTGTGTTTGCTGCCCCTAGATAGCTGCTGCGGACCGAGAGAGAGGGGGGGATCTCCCTGATCCTTTGGGGGCCTCAGGAAGTCAAGCACTTATCCTCTGCCTCAGCTTTGAGGAGAAGTCCTTGTCTTCCTCCTGCTGCCCTTGGGGGGCTGATCAGGTTGCTGCTGCCCCATACTCCATCCTCACCAGACAGGTGATCTAGGTGCTGCTGCCACCCTGGGGCTCCCCTTACACTCCTCACAGGTAATTTGGGTGCCACTGCTGTTGCCCCAGGGTCCCTTCTCCTAATCCTGCCAGACAGCTGATGTGGAAGCTGGTGGGAAGGATGTGGGTGAAAAGCTCATTTATTTGTATGAAGGCAGCCAGTCTCCAGTCCTGCCTTCACAATGACTCTGCCTACCTTCCTGGAGCATAAGGTGGGCGCCATTGTGCCCACAGGCAATGCATTGGGGAATGGTGACTTTGTGGAACTGACCTATTTAACCCCACCCCAACAAACATGGTGATATCTTTTCTCATGGACATAGAAAGCAGAAGGTTCTGACCATCCAGTTTCTGTCGATTTCCCCCTAAAGCTGCAGCCCCATTCTCAGTATTTCGTGCTGACCTCAGAAGAATTTTTCTTTAAATGGCATAGGAGCAGAAGGGAAGGGAAAGATCATTTCCACTCACTTTTTAAAAAATCCAATCCAGATTTGGCATTTCTTAACATAGCCTGAATTCCATTGCATAGTATTTTGTGATCTCCCCCCTTTACGCTATTTTAAACTTCTCAGGTTGCGTGGAACAATCCTGTGATAGCCAAGGATTAAAAATAATGAAGCAGAAAGTTCAGTAGACAGATTCTAACCCAACTATTAGTCTATCGGAGAAGTAATCTCCTGTTGTGGTGATGACGTTAATGAAAACATGAGAAAATCAGGGTTGCTTCACATATGACATTTTGCCTATTTGGAAATGTGTGTAGGAAGAATGAGAATTTAAAAATGCACACTGTCATGTCCTACCAATAGCTATTTTTCAAGGGTGATGGGGGCCATGTCTAATGAACTCATAACTGTTGTAAAACCCACCAGCATTTATTTAAAAAACAATTACAAAAATATTAAAGGGAAGAAAGATTCGGTATTTAATTTCTGCCTTGAACTGATTTCAAAGAAAAGATTATTCCTCACCCCCCTCCACCAATACAAAAAATGGTTGTGTTTGAAAAGGAGATTTATTTATCTCCCACCTTTCTCTAATGGAACCCAAGGGTATATATATATGTGGCATTGCCAGGACGTCTTCCATTCAGGAACTGACTAGATGGAGTCCTGCTTAGCTACATTTAGGCTACTCAACAATGTGCACTTTGACCAAATCCCAGGTTTAGGCTTGTTGTCCTAGGACTTGACCTTTAATTGACCAATCAAGATGGACAAAATAATTTTAAAAATTCAATTGGAGTCTTAAAATTGTTCTTTGAAGCCTAAGGGGAGCTCATATCCTCCCTCCCCAGGGGTCTTGTTTTCAATGCTAGTTCTGTGTGTGAGTGTAAAGTGCCATCAATTCGCAGCAGATTTATGGCAACCCCCGCAAGGGGCTTTCAAGGCAAGGGAGAAGCAGAGTCTTTCTTGGTGGTCTCTCTTTCCAGTACCAACCCTACTTAGCTTCTGAGATCTGACATGATTGAGTGCCATTTTCCCTCCCATCAGTTCTACAAAATATAAAATAATGTTAAAGCAAAGGCCTCTGAGAGTGCGCAGAGTGTCCCTCCATGACACATTCCAGAGGGGTAGCTGTAACACAACCAAAACACTGAAGAAGAAGACTTGTGGCTCACTACATTTTGTGTGACATTCCATTGCAGAGTGCAGGTAAAAACAAGATCCAGTCAAGAGAGTAAACCATCCACTCAGAGAGTGTGAGGATCAATGAATTAGCGAAATAGGATGAATCAGAAACCTCTATGGAAGGACAGTGTTTTTTGAATAGTGACCTAACCATTCCCAGTCCCTATTGGATCTGGGTCTTATGCTATCAAATCTGTATAGGAATTCTAGCTCAGCAATTTAAATGCATGTATGTCCTGCAAAAGGAAGTCTTTTGACCTTTATTTGTAATAACATCCCTTCCCCCTGTTCTTCTTATTTCTGTATGAATGTATAATCGGGAAACTTCATTTAGGGTTGCCAACAGACCTAGAGAGATATCTCCTGCACTTAGGTTTACCAGTTGCTTGTCAGTGGTGGGCAAGCTCTAGCCCCCATGGTGAATCCCCGGAACTTGCTCAATGGAGCAGTAGGAGAAAAATGGGGAGCAAACCATGGCACACATGCTGTGATGTCACAATGTTTGTGACACTCTAGGACCTTGCCTGAATCTCTGTGGTCTTTACCACAGAGGTTGTGGAAACTCCTAAACTGATGCAGACGCCATGAGTCACGGTATGGTGTCAACACCACTCTGCCTCCCCAGGCTTGGTTCCCAAAGGCTCCCAAGGTTGCTCGATAAAGGTTGGAAACCCTACCTGTCCCTTTTATAGAGGGTTAATGCATTAAAGTGGGGAGTTAAAGCTTTAGACGCCACAGAGGTAAATAACATCACCTAGTAAATAACATCCCATTAAGCCTCTATTAAGCCTTTAAACAGGACATTTTCCTTGGGTAGTTGGCAATCCTAGGGAACATCCATCTGGTGCTTTGCTGCAATTGTATAGGTTTTTCCTTTTCAGATGTTAGACATTGGTATGGGGCATCTCAAAATTGTGTCCTGAGTGAATGATTTTACTTTCCAAAGTCAGCCAAACAAGCGTGTAACAATGAGCTACAACACATAAAACACTAATAGCGAAGGTGTAAATACAGAAGGTGCTTCGTTCTTTCCGGATTTGCTCCCCTGCTGCCTTATTGTGCAATTGTTGCTTAAGAAGCAGTTTATAATCCTTCCCGCTGCTAAGACAGGAACTAAACCCTTTCTGATTCTATCCTAGCTCCTGAAACAAAAAAGTAGCAACCCCCAGCATTGTGATGTCAGACAACAACTGTCAGAATTTTAATATGTGCGCAAAATTCAGATCACTGACATCAATGAAGGGGGAGGGAGGAGACGCCACACATCACCTACATTACCTCATGACATTTGCATAATGGGTCCAGAGGCAGCACTCTATAAGAAGGGAAGAACTGATTCTCAACAGGGAACTCAGCAGCAGTTCTATTGGATATCTCCTGTGATTCTACGGAGGAGAGCAACTTCGAAGCGCAGACGTGTAAACAGCTGCAGAAACAAAAAGTGAGCGGGAAGAACTCTTTAGAAACCTCAGCCACGGACTGACGCTCCCATACAGAAGGTAATTCCCATTTCTGTTTAATTGTCAGGCTGCCTGGGTTGGAGTTCCCTCTTCTTAGGAAGCGCGCGACTGAGCAACATCTGTATGCTAATGTCCAGCTGTTATTCCTTGATGTTCTTGATGCTTACAGAATTATGCTGTTTGCTGAGAGGAAATGCCTGTTCTGAATGACTTCTTGCTTTGTATTTCAATCAGAATGTGTGTATTTCTTTTCTTAAACAATGGGTTTCACTACATAAAAAAAAGAGAGGGCTTTAATTCTTAGTCACTGGAACCTCTCAGAACTGATTAAAATAGATGTCTTGAAATTTGGTTGCCGGTTTGCTAGATACTTGATCAGAAAGAAAATGTTGGTATTACATTGAAAAAATGTTGTATAATTTCACTGCCTTCAGAAAACCTAAATGTTTGCACTTTTTTTGGTCATTAGCCAAAATATAAGAGACCGGTTGCTTAATAAAAGTTTTCATAAAAGATATCAAACAGTGCTTCCTTAAATGCTCTTACATGATTTTGAGACTGTTAGAAACCACTTGGTAAAAAACCCACAAATGAAGCCTCTGAACTGGGAGAAAGTGAACAAATATAAAACCATTATTTGTACTGAGTTTACAAAGATGAACACCTCTTTTGCTTTCATAAGCATGGGGGGGTCTGATTTTTCATACTGTTATGATTTTCATACCTTATATTATAAAATACTGATTAAATAGAAAGTTTTAAAAAGTAAAGATTTGTTGGCTTTAATTGAAAGTTACAACACAGCTATGCCGGTACAAAATGACCTTTGAAGAACTAGATATTTTTTTTAACCCACCATGATTGTCTTCGGATACTATCCTGTATTTTAACCACAATATGTATAGCATGAAACAAAACCCAACCTCCAGTTTTCAGGAAAAAGTTATATAGATTCACATTTTAGGCACTAAATGCCTTCAAGTCACTCCTATGTTTAAAAATATATTCTCATAACTGAGTGAGGATCTTAAAGGGACATTAGCATTTATCTGCATATACAGCCCGCCAGTGCTTTGCTCAAAGGAAAACATCGACATTCATCTGAAAAGACTCATGCAAACTAAAAAGGCGTCCAGAAAATTAAAAGGGACAAGCAATCATTTCCATGGGCAACTAAAGCAGAACGGGATTAGTGGCAGAAGTATTCTGGTTCCTGGCCATATCACACATCTTTCTGAATGATTATGAAGATTGCATTTATCATCATGTTTGTTCCATTCCCTGCCACCCGGTTTTTCTTCACAGGGCCTTCAGTCCCATAATGCCATCGGCTCAACCGTTCCTTCTGCTATTCTTTCTGGCTTTCACCAGTGTTTGTGTCAACTTGGGGCAGCCATTTCCAGAGGACGGTGAGAATGAAGAAAACAGTCACTTGGATGATATCTTCCAAAGGGCAGAAAACATCATCTTGAGATCTATTCTCACGAAGGCTGACGATGACGAAGAGGATACCAACAAAGGTCAATGAGAACCTGAGGGCTTCTGTTGTCTCCTTACGGCTGAAGTCCATATTTCCTTATATTTATTTGATCTTGATTCATGTGACTTTTTGAATGTGTACATAAATGCTCTCAAGATTTTAGGGGAATTGTCTACAGATGTTAGGACACTTTTTTCTCTTCATTCCTGGCTGCCAGTGCCAACATGGGACAATTCATTCTTTATGAATAATTGGACGTCTTTTTTTCTGTGAATTCCGAGCAAGAGAAATGGGGCCATCTAGTTCATTGCTACTTGCAGTGGGTACATACAGTAATCAAAATGATAGTGGTTAATTTGTGTTAAAGCCTTAGGAACAGACGTTTCCACCTAGGTCAGTATTATCTACTCCAACTGACAGCAACTGTTTAGGGTCTCAAACAGAAAGAGGTGTGACACCTACTAACCTCTAAAGATAACTCAGAATATTTGCATTAAAAAGAATATTCTGCACCATTGAGCCACAACCCACCCGTGTGTTATGAAGGCTCTACCTACACCAGGACTTCTGAATAAGTCAGTTTAAGAGTAGTGATAGATCCACAAGCAACCAGTCTGTGAAATCTGCACTGTATGTAGAAGAAGAGTAGGTTTTTATGCCCCACTTTTCTCAACCTTTAAGGAGTCTCAAAGCAGCTTACAATCATATTCCCTTCCTCTCCCCACAACAGTCACCTTGTGAGGTAGATGGGGCTGAGAGACTTCTGCAAGAAGCATGACTGGCCCACGATCTCCCAGCAGGCTTCATGTGGAGTGGGGAATGAAATCGGTTCTTCAAATTAGAGTCCACTGTTCTTAACCACAGTCCCACACTGGCTGGCTTGCTTATCATCTGTATGCTAATGTGCAGTCTAAGCATGCAAATCCTCTGCACTGCTGCATGCCAAATAAGGTCCCTTATTTTTCTGCATTCATTGAACACCTACAGGTTAATCTGAACCTGACACCTTCAAACAAATTCTCCTCCTGCCTGCTCAAATACTATTTGCCATACTATTAGTTGTTCTTTTTTGCCACCCATTTTTTCAGGTAGAATTCTTTCAATGACCATTATGGACTTTTCGTGGGATTCTCATATTTACTATCAGTTTAGAGGCAGAATCCAGTCTTGCATCTACACATATCTGTCTACCCATCTATTCTCATGAACCAGGGTTTGAGTGGTCTTTGGAGAATGAGCAAGAGCAGATCCAGAGGGTCAGGAATCAAAACGTCAAGTTAAGTGAATCATCAGATTAAAGGGACAAAAGTATTAATATGCTGAGATCAGGTAATGCTCATGAAACAAACAAACAAACGAAGGGTGCATACAGGGGGGAAAGGAGGAAACTGTAGGCAGGGCTGGAAGAGTCTTCAAGCAGCCAGAAGAAAAAAACCCACCAGGAGTGGAAAGAGAGCAGGACCATGGCAAGGTGGAAAGCAACCAAACTAGGGAGGCTAGGCAGCATCAGCCTGCGATACTAAACTGCTTCAGGGGCAAAGGGATACTTGGTCTGTGCCCTAAATTGGTAAAGGAAGGGACCAACCTGAAGTGCTATAGATCAATTGGGTTGGTGGGTTGGTGGGAAGGTGTGGTGAGCAGTAGCTCAAGGGAACTTGATAGGCATGCTGTCTAGATTAAACCCCAGAGGGCCCTATATGGAGCCCTGAAAATTCAAGTCGGCTTTACAGTACTATACAGTCTTTTTGTTTAACATTACCTCCTGTACAAGCCCATACGGCACTGCTATGACTAATCCTGCTTGAACTTCTGTTACTATTATTTATTACTGAGCAAGATTACATATCTCAATTATCAGCGAGGCAAGCAGAATATAAACAAATCAATCTACATATGTTACATAAGATTAAGTATTAATATAACTATATGTGACTATTAATTATATTCAAAAGATTCAGTGGGGTAAGCTAACTATAAATATCTACCAGATAGTAATTCAAGCTATTTACATAGATTCATAAATACATTAACCTTGAAGAAGCATGCTGAAGACAATACGGTAAATTATTCTAATAGAAGATATAGGAAAAAATTACCATTATAGTGATTCACAGAATACAAAAGGCAAGATTTTTCGGAAACTTTAGCATTCCAAAACATGGTAATGTCCACTAGTCGATAAATTTGTCTGAAGTCTGCCAATTATTCCTTATCTGATGGTACATAAATTTTGTCATCAATGCAATTTGCCATATACGATTAATCCAGTCGTAGTTAGATGGGGGCTTCTTTTTCCAGTTGACATATATGGCCATTTCTACTGTAGTGACCAAACAAGACGAGTTCTGTATCTAAGGAGGATACATATCCTTTAAACAAACCCAACAGAATCACTTCAGGATTTAAAGGGATGTTAATTACCTAACGTTTGATATCCTGCTTGAACTTAACTGAATAATGACTGGTTATGAGAAGAAATAATTATTTCTCAGATTAGTTAATGCTGGGAATTTTCTTGACAGACCTAAGTGCTTCTCAGCTGAACTGGATTTCCAAAAGACAGCACCCTGGAAAGAGATCTCTAAATGACTTAGACAAGAGGCAGCACCCTGGGAAAAGGGAAGACGTGAGTGATGGTTCCTATGGAGAAACTCTGAAGCGGCAACACCCTGGGAAAAGAGAGGAAGACGACGTATTTGAAAGCTACTTAGAACTGCAGAAGAGGCAACATCCTGGCAGAAGGGCCCTGTGGGATCGGTACCCTGAGATCCCTAGCAACCAGCTGGCCTATCTGAATGAATTATCCAAAAGGCAACATCCGGGCAAGAGATACCTGGCTTACAGCAAGCGACAGCATCCCGGCAAGAGAAGCTGGGAGGATGAGCTCGATGGCAGTGAGCAGGACTTGGAGAAACGGCAACATCCAGGGAAGAGGTATCTGGGTTCAGAGAGTCCAGACTACCCTGTCCCCTGTGATCCCCAGGATTCCATCAACTGCAGCAAAGGCAGCTTGTTGTTGGAGCTGCTAGATAACGTCAACAAAAGCCAGGTAGAAGAGAAGCGACAACACCCTGGAAGAAGGTCTTCATGGGACGGGGAAGTGGAGGCGGAGGAATGAGAAAGGGGCAGTGTGTGATTATGCATTGTTTAAATTTCTCTGAATGATCCCCCCTTCCCAACTATTCAAGTTCCATTCACAGCCCTTTTTGACTCTCTGCTTGCTGCCATACCACGCAGGTAATTCTTTTGATCCTCTTGGGTTATGGCCCAGACTTAGCAATGCACAGAATTGTGGATTTGATTTTGAGCACAGGACTGAGTTGTCCCACTGAAAGGTCCACGACCAGGCTTTCTCACATCTTAAAATAAAATGCATGAATAAAGGATGATTCCAATATTTCTTTTCCCCACAGCAGCGGGGGGGGGGGGCGGAGGAGATGCAAATAGTAGGGAACTATTGGAAGACAGGTGTTACCCTGATGTGAGAATAGTCAGTGTGAGCCTGAATGGTCTCAACTGGCAGACCGGTTCCCGAAAGTTTGCCTGTGTCATGTTTCATACTCATGTCTACGTATTCCCTCATTACAAAGACACACATCTTTGACTGTTTTGTAGCTATCTCCCTCCACAGGGCTTTCAGTAAAGAAACATAAAACCACAATCATCAGCAGGTTCCTTTCTGAACTGGGTTCTACATGTATAACCTGGGAGGTGTGTAGTGCTTCCAACTAGGGTGTCTTACCAGTGTGTCCAGGTGGGAGCTCTTCACAGTTGGGGAATATGTGGACCAGAGTGGGGAGCAGTTGAAAAATGAGGTATCATTTTTGGAAGGGTTGAAAGCATGACTCTTACCACACAGACTGCATGACCTATGCTGTATTGTGGACAGATGAGATAGGTAAGAGTCCAGCATAGGATGAAGCCTCAGAGGCATGGGACTGCAGGGCTTGGAAGAGCACTGCAAGAACATCTACACAGCACCCTTCAAACATGCCATATGGAGATGCCATTTCCAGATTCAATTATTACCTGCTCAAACATGCTGCCCACCATGGGTCAGCCATCAGCAGCACCTTGGTCCATGACACCCATCCTCTCCTTGATCAGCTTCTAATTCCTCCTCTGCTCACTTGTATTGTTTAGAACAACTCTTTGAGTGAGTCCTACATTTTCGTGCCCTCAGAGGGGCTGCAAACCCACCAATACAATGACGATTCCCCAGGATGATTGTAACAGGCAGTCTAGTTACTATTCTAGATAACAAACAACAAAATGATGCCATAGTAAATCACCCGCCGTCCGCCATGATTAGTTAAATGGAGATCATGAGGGAATTCCCTGAAAGGATTGGGGAAGAAAGTTAATATAGATCAATGAAATACAAATGGATTTTAAAACTTTTTTTGTTGTAAATGGTGGCTTCTCATGCTCTTAATTCAATGCTTATGCATGAAGCAGACAAAGTGGGTTCCTATGAAAAAGGTAATTCTTAAATGGGCTCAGATCACAGCTGCAACCAGGCAGAGACCCCGGTGCTCCAGTCTCTGTTGCTGCTGTTTCCATTGTGATAGGGCAAGGGCTTTTGCTATACCCGGCATCCTGGGTTGTATGAGTAATAAGAGTAAAATGGATTGAATTATATTCCAAAGAGTGGTCTGCTCCACAAGTATGAATAATGTCAGCGCAGAAGGGGAATCTTATAGCTGGTGTTCTCCAGTCATCGTAGATGTGTTCCATCCAAATCTGTATCAGTCCCATGTAGTCATATCTCTCCCAGCTACTTTCCATGTGGTGAGGCTGCTTACAAGCTGTCTTTATGACAGGGGATTGTGTAGAATTGCTGTCTTTTCTGTGCTGGGTGAGATGGATCAAGCTGCCATTCTGCTAATGAACAAGATTAATGTGCACAGAGAAATGACATGCATATTCAACAGATCAGACATTTGCTGTTATCCTTTGCTCTAACCCTGATTCATAATGATGCAAGGTGCAAGAACCTTTTTGATGATCAAAGTTTCAAACAGCTGATTTGTTTTTACTTTAATTCACTTTATTTCAAAATAATGACAAGAGTACTGATTTACAATTGCAGCAAGCAGGTGTCTTTGTTTCATTATATGGCTTTTCGTTTAAAATACCCATTGTCCCAAAATAAATGTCTTCACTTTGTGTCAATGAAAGGTGTTTATCTGCCATAAACAAATCAATAAATATTCATCATTACCAATGGCCCAAACTCAGTTGTCCTTTTTGGTTGTGCAAAAGCAAATACATCTGCATTTAAAATGGGAAGATTTCAATTTAACCAATAGAGGGGGGGAAAGTAACATTTTTCTAGTCAAAACTTTGCATTGTAGTGACTGTCTATAGAACAGGCTTGCTGTGAGAGTGGAAGACCGCTTTATGTAGAAATTAGCAGAGGTACTTCTGAAAGCCGTTTACATATGATAAATTAAAAACCACAGAATGCAACATGAATAATCAATCAGCATCCTCTTTTAAACAGTGTCATAGTGAACTTTGGCCACTGGACCAAAGGAGAAGGATGTTGAAGTCTGGGAAACAATCCCCATCTTGGAAGGGAAGGCGATTGTAAGCTGCTCTGAGACTCTAAGTGAAGGGCAGGGTATAAATTCAATCTCCTCCTCCTCCTCCTCCTCTTCTTCTTCTGCCCAAAGAATGTGCAAAAAATGTGAACAACTGACACCTTCTGTGAAACATGGTAATAAGGTTACAAAATGCAGTAGAGGACAGCAGCCATGTTCCTTTCTCAGGTTTGTCTAGAAGAGAGGATTTCTTCTCATGTAGTTTATTGAACCCTGCAGCATTACAAACTGTGTGAACCTAGATGTTTTTCCATCTTGAAAAAAATAACAGAGGGATACACATCACTGCTGCTGAACAGATAGCTCTCTCTTGTTAAGGCAGGTAAACCTGCTTTTAAATCACAAGACAGAAACCACAGAAATCTGAACAAGTATAACGAAACTTCCTTTAAAGCCTTTTACATGAGGGATTTGTAGTGTTAAGCAGATGAAAGAGTTGTGGGGGCGGGGGAGCATTGTGTTATGTGAAGCCACATTTTCCAGCCTTTGCAACATTCTTTTTGTGACCTGTACAGTGGCGAACACATGAACTCTTTCAGATATGTAGAATATCCAGGCATCTGAAATTCAGCAAGGCCTTGATTGTTCTGTTCTTTATACTAGGAAAGTTAATCCTATGCAGTTAAGAGCATGGCTTGTCTGCTGCTTATGTTCATGTGACACGGAATGCTCCTCATCTTCTAAACTGTGAAGACATTTTAGAGTAACCCAGGCCCAGCTGACTGTTGTTATAACTGAACATGCAACATAGAGAGGATATAAACTGGGTGTTCTCCAGAGTAAAACTAATCAGCTCCAGTTAAACTGGATTGCTTCTCATTACAACAATATTGCTACTGGCTGACCTAGAAAACATTTAGCTGAGTAAGCTGACTAAGGAATCCTGTGGACATACATACTTGTGAGACAAGATTAATGTAGAGCTGCAATCCGGTCAGTGCAGCAAGGAGAACAATGTGTCCAATAAATGGGACCCCGAGTTACGATTGGCCTAGAAAGGGCACTCTCAAGCTAGAGGGAAAGCCCATAAATGGGACAGCCTGGGGTGCCACTTGTTGTCAGGCTGTCAGCCCTTCTGTTTCATCGGCTAGTTCCAAGAGAACTCCACCTTCTCCTTGAACAAGCCTCAGTAAGTGTTACACCAAGGAGGTAGAACTCTGGCCCCTCTTTCAAAGGAAGGAAGATATGTTTAGCTATTTCAAGTAAATCCAGCTAGCAACTGCATTTTGTTCTTTTACTAGTATTGTGCATTATTCTAACGGCCTGTGGATTGTCTCCAAATATCTGTGCTTCCCGGGAAAATGTTTAACCAATAAAACTTTTAAAATCATGGTCTTTGGGAGGCTGGGGAATAGACCTGTCGGAAATGCCTACTGCTCACAAATTTACCATGGGAAAGGATAAAGAAGTTCCACCAGGGAGAAGGGCAAGGTGTAAAAAGGTGACCTCTGCATTCCCACAATACACCTGCAGTCAGATCAAGGAATCAAGACTGGCTTACCAGAAGTTGCCCTGAGGGCTTTTCTTATTAGCACTGATCCTTCTCAAAAAGAATCTTTGGGTGGTAGCAGCCTACCACTGTTTGTCCCAAGGGAAAGGAAAAAAAGAATTTTATAAAACAGTTTGGGGCTCTTTAACAAGGTCCATCAATGGCTGTTAGATATGACAAGTAAGGAGACCCACGATACTCGCGGGAGGGGAGAGCTCCGTCTCTTCCATCCCCCCCCCCGCTCGATCTCCCCGAGGCGGCGGCGGCGAGGCCAGTCCTCCCTCCCGTAAGGGGACCCGCGATGCTCGCGGAGGGGGAGAGAAGAGCTCCGTCTCCTCCATCCCCCCCGCTCGATCTCCCCGAGGCTGCGGTGGCGGCGAGACCAGTTCTCCCCCCCCGGCTCAGGCGGCGGTGGCGGCGAGGCCGGGCCTCCCCCCCGCCCTGCTTTGAGGCGGCGGCGAGGCCGATCCTCCCCCCCGCCCGACTCCGCGGCGGCGGCAGCGAGGCCAGCTACAGAGCGTTCCCTGTGCATGCGCAGGGGACGCTCTGTCACTTTTGGGGGGATTTAAGTATCCCCCCGATTTTTAAAAAACTTTTTAGATTTTTGTGCACACCTGGGGACCGTCCCACGTGTGCACAAAACTCTCCCTCCCCCCCAAGTGCCCCCTCTGTGCTGATTTAGATATCCACACAGAGGGGGCTACTTCGGTATTAGATATATAGATGGCTAAATGGATCTTCCATGTTCTACTGAGACAGCGTAGCTAAGAATGGCAATTACCGAAAGTCAACAAGTGGGAAACCTTTGGCATCCATGGCATGCTTGGAGGCTTTTTAGGACCATCCGCTTGGCCAGTGCTGGAACAGAACTCTGTGCTAAATGAACTTTTGGCGTAGTCCAGTGGGACTCTTATGTTTTTTCTGAGTCAACTTCACCGTAAGACAAATTTTTATTTTTAAAAAAATTTCAAGACAAACTCCGTAAGACAAATTTGAAAGGGGGGGGGAGGGGAGGAAGAGACACTCCTACAGCCATGAAGTGCGTCTGCATGTTTATGGCCACAAAGCTCCACTTTCAGAAATGCCAACAGGCAGCTGAAGCATAAAATACTTAGATTCCCTGGCTGTGACCTTTACAGATTTCCTTAAACTTTTTCATTTGGTTAAGACGACAGGGACAAGCTGTATAATTAGCACCTCCTGCAATCACTGAGATTGTGCCCCGCACACAACAAGATGCTGCGGCAAGTGCTCATCCTCCATGTTGAATCATTATAATTAGTACGTGCTGTGCCTTCTTTCGGGATGTGTGGCACCAAGAAACCCTTTATTAGTATTTTTAATGACTCATCATCTGAAGGAGTTTCGTGGGAATATCACCAAACGTAAAGTGTTCATTTTGGCAATACAGCATCCCACCTTTCAATTGCCAGCTACTCGAACAATACAAGGCCAGCATGTCCACAAGTCCTACCAAAAGTCTACAGGGCTTGGGCTCCACATCACTCGAGCGTTTTTGAGGAGAAGATTGGATTTATACCCCACCCTTCACAGAGTCTCAGAGCGGCTTACAAACTCCTTCCCCTTCCCCTTACCACAACAGACACCCTGTGAGGTAGATGGGGCTGAGAGAACTCTGAAAGATCTGCTCTTTCAAGAACAGCTCTGACAGAAGTTACTATGGCTTGCCCAAGGTCATCCAGAAGCTGCAAGTGGAGGAGTGGGGAACCAAACCCAGTTCTCCCAGATTAGACTCCATGCACTTAACCACTACACCAAACTGGCCCTCATTTTTGCAGTTTCAAGCATCATTATGATGGACCCATTTGCTTCCAGAGAACTGACAGATGAAAGGCAGAAGCGGCAACACTGAGCTTCGGAACCTACCACCATGGGGCTCCTTTTTGCCAACCAGCTGCAAAAGCAGACTTGCTTCTCTTTAGCAGCCTTAATTTAAACTGCCAGCAGTCCCCCCCTCCAAGTCTTCTCAAGGCAGGTGGAACAGGAAAAGTAGCCAGTAGTCACCCGTCATCAAATGCTAAATTACAGCCCTGACCTGGATAGCCCAGGCAAGCCCAATCTCATCAGACCTCGGAAGCTGAGCAGGGTCGACTCTGGCAAGTACTTGGAAGGGAGATCTCCAAGGAATACCAGGGCCGGGACGCAGAGGTAGGCAATAGCAAGCCACCTCTCTGAAATGTCCAAGCCTCTCTAGGGGTTGCCAGAAGTCAACCATGACTTCCAGGCACGCACGCACGCACGCACACACACAAACACAAAAAGCTACATTACAGTGCAATTTAGAGTTATAGCCCGGCCGCTATATCCATTGAAGTCAACGGACTTAGAAAGGTGTGACTCCATTTAGAACTGAACTCTTAAGCAAGTAACTTCCAGTCATCAAATGCCTACTGTAGAAACCTGTATTGCTGTCTTTTATAGGAAGGCCTGAGGGGGATGTCATTTCACATCTCCAAATGCTCACAGCAATACTGTTTAAACAGCTTGTTTTTTTTGTGCCCTGGGATGTACACTACTGTCATATTATAGTTTTGTCTAAAAGAATACAGCCTCATCATCTTAGCAGCTGGAGTTTTAAGAAGCAGGCACAGTCAGGCGACTTTCTAAACAACAACTCTGAAGAACACCAAGAGATGCAAACACTCCAATCCACTGTATATGGTGTGCCCACGGAGCTCAATTTACACATAAAGTTCTGTGTGAACCCCCATGGGCTTCCATGCTGGGGGAAGCAATATGTGTGCAAAAGAGAGATGCACAGAGAACATTCCCTGACACAGAGCTGAATTTGCACAAAGCTCTGTGTGCTTCTTGGATATAACATCCACAGAGATTTGGATCTCAGTAAAAGAAATAAATATGGTAACTTAGAGGCCCTATTACTATTCCAAATGACACTGCTATTATTTGAATTTAACAAGTTCTTGTAAAAGTTACAGTGTAGTCCAATTATCAGTGGCATCAGAATTACTTTAGACCTTGATTCTTTAACTTGGGGTTACCAAGAATTTGACATCATTTATAGGCTTACACTCCACCAAACCATGCATCCTGATTGATAAAAGTGAAATGTTGGGAAATAATAGCACGCAGGCAGTGAAGTTATTTTTCCTTTGAAAAGCTCTTGTGCCAACCTCCAAAATACTTTTTGGATTCAGGAAACAGCTTGAAGGTCCCCTCAAGCTTACTCTGAGACCAAAGGTCTCAGAAACATTCTGGTATATCTGGATTGCAACCTTAGCCAGTGACCTGATGATCCTTTTAAGCAGAGGTCATTTCGGGGGGGATCGCGGGGGATCGCAGTCCCCCCGGGTGAGGTACGGGGGCGGGGCACATGACGAAGCCCCGCCCCCTGCTTCCGGCCGCCCTGCTTCTGGCCCTCATTCAGCCAGGAGGAGGCAGGAGAAGAGGGAGGGTAAGTTGCTTTCTCCCTGCCTCTCCTCACCCCTGCCTGCCTGGGGCAAGGGAGGGCCTTCGCGGGGCTTCCTTGCACTCCTGCCGGCCTTGCAGGTCCACCGCCGGGCCCCTCATGGGGCTCCGCAGTGGAGCTGCAACGTCGGCGGTGGCGGCTGGGACCGTTGGGGGCGGGGTGTGTGGCCTTATGACACACTTCCGGTGATGTCAGGAGGTGTGGCCTTATGACATACTTCCAGTGATGTCAGCGGGTGTGGCATATGCTAATGAGTTATGCTAATGAGTTCTACGAAACGACCCCTGCTTTTAAGGCTTTGACCATGAATATTAAAAAGCTGATTTATGCATAGAATCTGCCACCCTCTAGGCAGAGAGGACCTCGGCAAGAGGGCAAGACACCTTCCCTCCTAACGGGCTTCAGCAGGGGTTCAGGGCCACCTCAGTGGTGGGAAAGCAAGAAGTGATGATGGCCACCTGGGCTTCTCAGCATTTCAGATGGCATGGTGGTTGGTTCCGCACAACTGACCTTCACCTACTATTTCAGAATAGTATTGCTCCCTCTAAGCTGTGGAGACTTGTGAGCAAAAATTCTACTTTGTGAGCTACTGGCCTTAAAGTTGTGAGCGAGCGATTTGGCTACTGCAGAAATTAGTTTGCTCTGGAGACATCCTTCCTGTGCTAAGACAAAAATGGGTGAGCCGGAGGCTTAGAGGGAACGCTAGTCCACTTGGCAAATGGAGTAGCAGCTTGGAGGCTCGTGTGTGGAGAAGCCAAAGACTTTTGTTTTGATTCCATAGAGTAGGAGAGTGTGGGTGTGAGCTGTCCCCAGATGTCAGAAAGCACTGCTGCAGTTAATAGACAAATAATTTGAAAAGCACTTGACAAGCTCTCGTTTACAGTGCCTATAAATTACCGTATCCTGTCATTTTGACAGATGGGTTTGCAAACAAGACAGATCAATCATACCAGAGTCCCTTCTCCTGTGAATGAGAAAATGCTTCAGCTTGACATCAGAATATTACCTAGGAACAGAGACCTCTCATATGTGAGGCTTTTTATTTAAAAAAGCTCTGGATCATTAGGGGGGTTATTAGTTTTAAAGGAACACGTCCATTTAAAAGGTAACTGCATCTGCAATTGGCCATGCAATGAGTTTTCATGCCAATTAGCATTTTGTGTGCCAGCAGCAAGTGAGAAAAACAGCAACAAAACTATAGAAAACACCATGTGCCGGACACCCTCAGGTAAATGAATAAATTAATAAATCCACAATAATCTAAAATCCGTTTATTTAGAGAGCCCCTTCCCTTTGTACAGCAGAGAAAGTGTTACTTGCATGGTGCAGATATCCTCAAAGTAATGGAACAACTCAATCCAGGCTCCACTCAATTGGGAGACGAAAGCACCTCACAAAATTATGAGAACTCAAGATGATAAGAGTAGTATTAGTATGCAAATATTAAGTTGCTAACTCACACAGCTAAAGATGAACCTGAGTGCAGCATCTGCAGCATCAAAAAATGGTAAGGAAATAAAGAAGCCCCACAATATTGATGAAAACCTTGTAAACTGCAAAGGCGCTCGGGGAATTACATCCACACCAGGATTATCCATAGAAGTTACTGCGAGGTGTGACAAGATGGATGAGGGGAAGCATGCCAGTTTTCTTTGCTCTCAGCCCATTCCCCACAACAGTTTATTCCCATGGGGGTCTTCCCATGTTTGCCATCATGAGATTAAACAAACAAACAAACATGAAACCGCCTTATGCTGAATTAGGCCACCAGTCCATCAAAGTCAGTATTGTCTATGCTGATTGGCAGCAGCTCTCCAGGGTTTCACGCAGAGGTCTTTCACATCTCCTCCCACCCAGTACTTTTAACTGAAGATGTCAGATATTGAATCTGAAACCTTCTGCGTGCAAAGTAGAGGCTCTCCCACTGAGCCACAGCCCCTCCCCTAAAAATAATTGGTCCTCCAAATGTAGGTGTGTCCAGCTAGAATTTGCCAATCCGCAACATACTTTTCACGATTTCCTGCCATTACATTAAAATTTGCATGATGCTTTTCATCTATTTATGGACAATGTCCCAAATTCAAGCTGACCTTTCAGGAAGTTTTTGCCTACTTCTCGAAGACTTGTAAATAATAATAATTATTATTAGGTTTCCTAAGCCTCTGGACATTAGAGAGATGGACTGGATGCCTCAGGCTCACCTCATCGTAAAGTAAGGTACCTCCCAATACTTCATCTTCAATGTTACACAAACTAAAAAGCAGTTATCAAGTTGAAGTTCAGAAGATGCTGGCTGTTTGCAACCACGCCATCTAGGCCTGGATCTCTAGAACCTGGAGCACAGCGTCTTCCTTTGGTCCCTTCCCCACTCTTTCATCCTTCCCTTTTCTCATTTGGTTGTTAGAAGTGTGCAGCTTCTTGTACAGACGCCCCTCCAAATTCTAACATATCCATTTGCATTTTCTGAAAATTCTTATGCAGTTCCCTGAACAAGTTTTCAAATTTGCCTTTTCACCCTTTGTTCATTTTTCCAACACTGAGGATTTTTTCATGTTTCAACTTTCATCAGTCAAAAATCCAAATAAAATATGCTTTCCTCCAAATGATAAACTTTCTGATTCCTTAAAAAAATTATAGTAAAGAGTGGAATTCCCCCCCCCCTTTGCTATTGCAGTCAACTGTACGTTGGTTGACTTTAATCAAGGTCAAGCTGGGCTAATCTGCAAAACCTCGTACCTCCCAAACAAATCCCTGGTTATTACTAGTTATGCCTCAGACTTGGTCCTTAATAATAAATACTAATCTTTCTGCCTTCTGGGAACGGAAAGGTTCCTCACATTCTCATACATACTCCAAGAGATTCATTTGCTAGAAACACGTTGCACAATAGGGTGCTGTAACAGAGAACGTAGAAGATTGAACTCTAGACTTAAAAGAGGAAAAATAGGCTTAATATTAGGCTATCAGATCACCTGGAATTCAAAATTTAAAAAAAAAAATTCAGTTCAAAGGAAAACAAATTATGTCCTATAATGGCTTCAAAAGGCAAGGGAGATACATATTTAAGTTAATCAGTTTCTGAAAATTCTTGTTCAGGCCAGGGCTATTTTTGGGCAGGAACGCACAGGAACGGAGTTCCAGCTGGCTTCAGAGTTGGCTATGCCTACTACAGCCAAAACCTTTGCGTGCGTGGCTACAGAGGGAAGGCCTGGAGAGCAACTCCAAGGCAGGTGGGTCATGAGGGGGCTTTGGAAGGATCGGGGAGGCATTTAAATGCCTCCCCGTGCCTTCCCCAGCCCGTCCAAGGGCTGGCTTGCCTGGGCTTGCCAAGGGAAGGCATGGGGGCGTGGTCTAATATGCTAATGAGCTGGGCTTTCAGGGTGTGACCTAATATGCGAATACGTTTCTGCTGCTGGGTGTGGCCAATTATGCTAATGAGTTCCTGCTGGGCTTTTTCTACAAAAAAAAGCCCTGGTTCAGGCCATTTCAAACTGCCCAAAATAGCACTTGCCATATAGTCTCTGGAGCATTCCTAGTCGTGCCATGTGTCATAGATTCACAGAATCACATAGTTGGAAGGGACTTCCAGGGTCACCCCCCTGCACAATGCAGGAAACTCACAAATACCTCCTCCCCGCACACACCCAGTGACCCCTGCTCTTTGCTCAGAAGATGGCAAAAAACCTCCAGGATCTCCAGCCAAAATGGCCTGGTAAAAAATTGCTTCCTGACCCCAAAGTGGCAATTGGCATTTCCCTGGGTGTATAAGAAAGGGCCACAAGAACTAAGCACTGATGCAACCCTTCCTGCCCTCCCTCTCATGATTTGCCTAAATTCACATCAAGGACTGCGGTCACACGCACCAAGCAAAGGTAAGATTCTCTCTCTAAAATATAGGTCATTTTAATACTCGTGCTTTATTTCAGCGCTGTTTCAGATTTTCTGCAATCCTAACCCTATTACATTTCTTATTGGATGTGACATACTGTGTTGATTTACACTGTGTAAACCTCCTTGAGTCTCAGTGAGAATGGAGGACTATAAATAAAAATAAAATAACAAAACAAGATCCTAATCCCATGCCCCATGTACTGATTAGTGCTCGCCAGATCATGAATGGCATCTTACTTTGGGGGTAGATAATGATACCTCTATCTGGCAGCAGGTCTGACTAGTCTATCAATCAAGAATTCCAGAAAAGGCAAGATAGTTTGACAACCTCCTGCCAAAGCAAATAGACATTATTTATTTATTAAAACATTTAGGGTACCCAAGGTGACAAACAATTCAAACAGCATTTAAAACTTATATAGGTAAAGGTTTCCCTTGCTCGAAAGCCAGTCGAATCCGACTCTAGGGATGCACTGCTCATCTCCATTTCAAAGCCGAAGAGCCAGCGCTGTCCAAAGACATTTCCATGGTCATGTGGCCAGCATGACTAGATGCCGAGGTGCACGGAATGCTGTCACCTTCCCACCGAAGCGGTACCTATTTATCTACTTGCAATTTCTTGCTTTCAAACTGCTAAGTTGGCAGGAGCTGGGGCCAGAGACAGGAGCTCACTCCGTCATGCAGCACTCAGGTCTCGAACTGCTGAACTACCAACCTTCCAGTCTGCAGCTCAGCGTCTTAACCACTTGAGCCACCACTCAAATAGGTATATATAAAATAATAAAACATATTTAAAATACACAGATATGTCAACTGAAAGCAGAGTCAATGAGAATCAGTATGGCAATGCCAGCGGGGGGGGGGAGGGGTCTTTATCCACTGGCAGAAGAGAAGACAATGATAGAAGGGGATAGACGAATCTCCCTGGAGAGGGAATTCCATAATTGCCACCCATTAGCCTCAGGGACACCTGAAACGGGACCTCCAAAGATGACTCTAGTGGTTGGGTAGGTTTATATGGGAGTAGGTGGCCTTAATGTATGCTGGCCCTAAGACATATAGGGCTTTAAAGGTCAATACCAGCCCTCTGATTTAGGCTCAGAAGCTAAGTGGGAACAATCTAAGTAGAACAAGACAGAACTGATATGGTCCCTACCTGGGAACCAATGTAGGTTGAACAAGACTGGTGAGATGGTCCCTACAACACACCCCAGTCAGACTTCTTGCAGCAGCATTTCACAACTATTGTAGCTTCCAGACACTTTTCAAGGGCAGCCCCATGTAGAGCACATTGCAGTTGTCTGATGTAGATGTTACTATGAGGCTGGTATAAAGCTGACTGGACAATATGGATGGGCTGTGAGTGTTGGGATTCTTATTAAGCAAGTCAGCAGAGTAAGTAGTAAGAGACTGAGTCCATGGTGTGTTTAAAATGTAAGAGTTTACTATAAACCTAACATGGGGAAAAGGTACACAGGATATAAAAATAAGAAAGAGCTAAAATGCCTACATTCTTACAGTTACAGGTAAAATGCAGGAATGGAGTCTCCTTCTTCAGCCAGAACAAAGACAGGAAGGAGAAGCCAATATGCTAAATACTTGACACATTGGTTTCCAATCAGACTATTAAGTTAGCTCCAAAGTTCCCGGGCATTCTATTGTCTAAACAGATTGGTTACAAACAAACATGTGACTTCCTGTTGATCATAACAAACATCATTAACCCTGTAAATACTGAAGTGTTTTGACTTGTAACACCCAACACCCCTTCTCAAGTTACAACACTGAAGTCATGCAAGTTCAGTCTTTCACGTAGAGTCTCAAACTTCTTCTTCTCGAGTGGCTTGGTGAATATGTCTGCGATCATCTCCTCAGTAGAACCGATAGCTTCTTATCAGTTAGTAACAGACAAGAATCTATAATATATAAAAGCCAAGCTGTGCTGACGACGACTCACCTAATCTCCCATTGGCCACTGGGGAAGCTACCCTGGCATCCTATTACCCCGTCCCTCCAGTTCCTCTATTCTTACACCCCCACTTTTGACACCTTGGGAGTTGTAGTTCTCAGCTGGCCTGACTGCAACCATAACAAAGGGAATTAGAACTACAACTCCCAGGTTTGGAGTCCCACGAGGCCGTGGGGCAATAGCAGGGAGTCAGTTAAACTGTCAATCAGTTAAAGTGTTAAATGGGGGTTGGGGGGAAAGGGAAGGTCTGGATATCTCTCTGAGTTACAACTCATAACCAGACTAGGGCTGCTAGATCCCCCAGGGTGGGGGTTGCCCACTTTCAGGCCCCTAGATCCGCCGGCCCAGGTTTGGCCAGTGGGGGAACCCCACACGCAAAGTGCCCCCAAACCATAGAATTTTACCTTAAATGATAGAGTGTCCCCTGCAATGTGCCATGCATGATGACATCACTTCTGGGTGCCGTCATTGCAGTGTGTGCAAAGAGATCCTGAAGAGGAACCAAGACCCCCCCCCACTACCATGACGGTAAGTCCTGGCTACCCTACTCTAGACTACAGAGATCAGTCCCCAGGGAGAAAATGGTTGCTTTGGAGGGTGAGCTCTATGGCAGTATACCTCAGCGAAGTCCTTCAACAAACCTGGCCCTCCCCTAAGTATTGTCAAACTCGGCCCCTTGTTTGCCATGTTTTACTTTCACTGTCTTTGATGCTGTGTTCTTTCATGTTGGGAAATGGGGGGGGGCAGTCTGTGAGAGAGTGTGTTTGGGTATGTAGACTGCTTTGCTGCATTAAATTACGACTGCTTTCCAAGTGGGCCTCTCAACGATGGGAAGAATGCAGAATGACCTTGAATGCCAGCCTCTGCTAGCCAGCTTGTAGTAGATAATGCAATTGTAGGTTCACAGGTGAGGGAAGGAGGGCTAACGAAGCACACTTGATTTGGGCAGGCTGAATGAATGGAGTGATTGGATGGGTTACTGGGGCTTCTTTGAATCTTGTATAACTTCAGAATTGGTGTCACAGGAGTCAGTTCTGACACGAGTGGTCTCTGCTTGAAACAGCTTAATCTATCAGTAAACAAATCACTGCCAAAAGAGTGTTGTTGGGAGCACGTTTGTTCAAGAGTCTAACAAGTATTGCCAACCTCCAGGCAGTACCTGGGGACATCCAGCTATAACAACTAATCTCCAGTTGACCAAGATCAGTTCTCCTGGAGAAAATGGCTGCTTTGGGCATTGTACCCTGCTGAGGTCGCTCCCCACCCCAAACCCTGCCCTCTCCAGGTTCTACCACTCAAATCTACAGGTATTTCCCAACCCAGAGTTGGAAACATTGTAACTGGCTACAGAACCACTTTCCAAACCCTTGGAACCCAGAAGACATGGCATAGGAGGAGGTGCTCTTCTACCTTAGCTGCCACTGCATAGCCCCAAATCAACATAAGTCAGGGGGGGAGGGAACCATTACAGAATTTTCCTATTTGAAATGGAAGCTAATAGTATCAAGCAGGCCAATATAACATTGATCAAACTGAACTCAAGCATGAGTTTGAGATTTTTAGGCTGGCCTTTCCTTGCTTCCAGTTACCTCCCCATTTACAATAGCTTCTTATAATCAACAATGGGCCACCTAACCAAAGCACAGAGCCATCGGATCCTGCAATAAACCATAATACCGATATCTACCAAACATATATGTTCCCATATCTACTCAGGTAGCACTATTACAGGACCTAATAACACCAGCCATAACATTCTGGATTCACTTGCTCACCCTCCAATATGATAGATGTCATCTTGTGTTAACAGTGTCCTTCTATACTAGACAAACAGGCCAGTTACTATGCAAAAAAACCAAACAGACATACATCTGACAAAAAATAGAAATTGCTTAAGTATGAAAAACACTTTTTGAACTGATGCACTGTAATATTTCTCTGGCAGGTACTATCACCAGAATATTACCTACTGTTGTCTAATTTAGACAATACTATTTTTGGAGTTTATTGGGAAATGGCAATGAGATTTAAACTCAAACAACCTCTGAGGGAATGGGTATGGACTTGTAACTGTGCAGTTCCCAAACTGATCTTCACAGATGCTAGGCAAAAAATTGAATAAGCTACTCTTTCAATAGTCACTCAAACCTTACAAATTGTCTTTGAACTATAGGCACACAACAGACATTTATTGGAAGTGTGGCACCTCATTAGCTGATTCACTTCACATAAAATAACTATTTATTTATTTATTTATTTATTATTTCAACTTGATATACCGCCCTAACCCCCGTAGGGGTCTCTGGGCGGTTTACATTTTTGGGTGCTAGTCACATATTTGAATCCTAACTAAGGCCACATCAATTCAATGGAAGGGGCTGCCTACCGGCACCCTGGTGGAGGCTGGTGTCATTCTTTCGGCTCGGCTCCTTTTCCCGGCTGCGAGATGGTCTAGCGCTTAGGCAGACAGGCGGAGGGTTCACAGGCGACGTCTTCCTCGGCCCGACTGCGTCCTTCTGGCTCCACGCGCCTCTGGATGACGTCACCGCGCCTCCGTCCTCTGCCTATTGCTAAATGTTGGAAGAAATCTGACCCACCCTCTATGTGCAACTGCTTTAATCACATTTGGAGGATTGCTCACATTTTATTATCAAATATTAAATTATGAAAGCATTCATCTCTTACCCCACAGATAAATTTTTGGAATGCTGGGTTATCATCATTTTGTTTTGGAATGATACAATAAGAGATGGCTCTTATCCCTATGCTTTCTTTCACATGTTGTAATTTGCTGCAAAAGTTATTGTTTCATATGGGAAAAAATAAAAATGGAAATATTCAAAAGCCTGTAAGAGAAAATTTCACTTTTCCAGGACACTGTATTGCTGATCTAAAGGTTACCCTAGTCCATCAAAAGAATTTCAAAGGGAGTCTCCAGCATGAAAATGTTTTTACCTTTTTGTTTGCTATTTTTTTCTTCATAACCTTTATATATGCAGAAGTCCAGTGAGAACCTTGTGCATCTGGAAAAGTGGACTATTGTCTATGAAAGCTGTGTAGTAAATAAAACCCCCTGTTAATTTTTGCTGCGAGAAGGGTACCATGGCTACCTCCCTGAAACTGAGATTTGTAGAGGCTCTAATACTTTCCACACAAATTAAACTAACAGAACCGTGCTGCTGATTTTTAAAAGACTGCAAGTAGCAACCTGGGAAATACAACTGAGAAACTGTTAATAGAATGTATTGAGCATATTACTATTAAGGTACGTATTTGCACTTACTTTTTGGTCTAAGAAAATGAATCTGTCAACACTTTCGTGTTTTGAAATCCTAATGGGAGAAGTGTTTCTAAATAACACTACAACCTAGACTACAATGGGATTATAAGAGAAAGCTTTACATTCTGACATTTACCACATTGGCTCTTTGCTTGTTTTGCATGTACAACTTTACCTAAAATAGATGACCACCACAAACCTATTTAGAGATCCAATCCATCAAGCCATGTCTATATAACTAGCTAAAATATCTCCTTGCCCAAGAACCAGACATTCAGAGGCACACACAATCATGTTTTTAAGTAGTTGTAAACAAAGAGGGTTTTCTGAAGAATGACTAGCAGATTTTGCTTCTTTCATTCAGAGTCTGATCAGATGGCTCTTTAGATCCACGCAAGGCACAAATGCCTCCTGGATTTAAATGTAATGTCCAGACATCAACATCTGGGAAACGTCCAACTTTCATGAGCATCCCGTTATGCCACGCTTCGAAGCTGTAATAAAAAGGTACTAGTTAAAATCTGGAGGTTTTGGTTCCCAACGGGCCAATTGCGGACTTTCCCCTGTCTGATTGTTCCAGCGCGCAATTAAAAAATGGCGTCCATTCGGGATGGTCTGACATCAGACCATCCCGAACGGGCGCCATTAAAAAAAAATCTTGATTCTGAACATGCGCAGATAAACAAGGCCATGATATCACGCCTTTGTGCATGCGCAAACCTTTGTGTTTTTTTAAAAAACCACCACGCACACCTCATTCAGTGGATGCCGTCTAGACAATCCACAGTGGGGGCAGCGCGCGGTAAGACGATTCACTGGGGGGCTGTCTGGTCGTGCAACGACAGATTAAAAAGATCTGGATCAAATTAGAGCCGGGTTCATGGCGGGATTAGCTGCCCGTCTGAACGGAACCTCAATGATGCAGAAAATGAAGTATCTGATGAAAAAGTATCATTGGCAGATTATACTTAAAAAGGTATGGATTGCAGTGAACTGTAATGTTGCTTAGATTATTTAAAAGAAACCTTAAAATGTACACGTATGCCAGCTTCTCTATCATCTCCTTCTATGGAACTCTGGGCCATGCCCATGGGCATCTCCATTTGGCCCAAGAAACAATCCTGTAAAGTGCTAATGGGATAGAATTGGCATAAGGTTAGCTAACAAATCTCGTGGCTGAGGGGCATCTGAACCCAAGTGCCTCATATCCAAGACCAAATATTCTATACATTATGCCCTACAGTTTTTCCTCCATGCAAGCCTGAACATCTGCCCAGGCATGTCCCTTTGTAAAACATTACACCAGGCATATAATTCCAGGAATCTCAATGTATGTGTATTTCCACTGTAAAAAGCCACATTGTCTGTCCAAAATAATGCCCAGGAAATCTGTCTTGGAAAGCAAGAGATAGTTTACCTTCCAACATTATGGAGGAATAATTAGAACTGTTCTGTCAGTCCCATCTTTCACCTGCCATTTTTACACCTCTTCGTAAACCACTTTATATCCCTGTGATTTAATACCACTTCGTCTGTTGTGCATTCAAGATCTACTGTCTCGCCTAGGAAGCAAAAACATTCCTTATTTCAGATTTGCTGATTGCACCATCTAGTGGCATCTTTAAATCTCATTTTCATACACAGCGGCTACCTCTTAACTACTTGCCTTGTACAACCACAACATAAAAGCTTTGTTAAATTGCATTCAAGATGGCTGCTTTCACACTAACCCCCTGAATATGCCCCAGTTTAACACTGAGGCTCTTGGCAGTCTTTGAGACATTTTGAAGATTATTTCACACAGCAAGGTTTGCTGACTATGATGTTTGAACATTCTGAAGTTTTTCTGCTCTAGCATTAAACTCTGAAAAAACCCTCATTTGGGACCGAAATATTTCACAATCAGCTGCTTTCATGCTAGCCCTAGAACCAGCCCTAATTTAACACTGCGGCTCCTGGCACTCTTCGGAACATTTTGAAGATTATTTGACAGTGCAAGGTTTGTTGACCATAATTGTGTTTGAACAATATGAAGATTTTTTTGTTCTATAATTATCACCTGATGTTTGCAGAAAGTGCCCTAAATATGAATTAAGATTAAAAAACACAAAAAAACCCTGGGTCACAACTGATTGTAGGTCACATGTCAAATTAACACACAACTTCATGAAGAAATTCACCCATTAAGAAAAGTATGCTACTGTGAGAAAATGAACAGTCTGCTGAAACAGTGTGTGCTTGATAGACTCTGACTGAATTTACATAGAACATTGCTTTACTTATTCAGTGACTCATACTGTGGTTGAACGGTTTGTGCTGATCCATTTTAATAATGACAATATCCACACCCCTTGGGAGAATGTTGATCCAATTACCTACTTCATCTACAAATTATCTACTTCTTCCAAATATTTAAATGACATTTACTAATACAAAATTTCCCCCCACTTAAGTACTCCTTAGGAGGTTAAATTCCCAGTGGTACAAACAACTACAAAAGTTTAGAGATGAATGAACCTTCCCATCTTGATTCAGGACAGACCCTTTCTTTCTTGGGAACTGCTCAGGGTTGGGGTTTTTTAAAGAGTTCTCTGAAATCTTGAAAAGATCTGGTACATTCTAAATATTCTCTGCTCACCTACCTCATTGTTCCTAGGTTTTGTGTAGCGGGTTCCCATTCTCACCTTCCAAGCCCCACTGTCCCCTTCTTCCAGACATCCCATCATAAGCAACAGATGTTTCTGTCCTTACTAACAGCCCAAAGGCCCTGGCACAAGGACATCTGCATTCCTGTTGGTGACGTTTTTGGGATTGTTGAAGAAACAGCTCTCCCCTTCACATTTCCCTTGTTGGAAGATATGTTACAGGGAATGAAAGAGGAAGGGGACGTTTACTTGTTTAAGAAGCAAGCCACAATTCAAAGGGAAAAAAGAGCTTTTCAGTCTGCAGAGGGGAATCTGATCCCTGTTTCTTTCATTTGAAAAACTGGCAACATGACTACACAAGTTATTGCACAATGAACAATGAGTTTGTTTGTTGTTTGAGAAATGGCTTCTGCCCTTCAGTTCAATCTTCTGTACCACATTCTTTTTTTTAATTAAGAATTTATTGTGTGTGTGTGTGTGTGTGTGTGTGAGAGAGAGAGAGAGAGAGAGAGAGAGAGAGAGAGAGAGAGAGAGAGAGAGAGAATGTGCTTGAGAGCCTGGAAGTCACGGTAACTTCTGGCAACCCCTAGAGGGGCTAGGACGTTTCAGAGAAGTGGCTTGATAACTTGCCTGTGTGTCCCGGTTCTGGTATTCCTTGGAGGTCCCCCTTCCAAGTACTTGCCAGGGTTGGCCCTGCTAGCTTCCGAGATCTGACGAGATCAGGCTTGCCTGGCCTATCCAGGTCAGGGCACATTTCTACACAACATTCTTTTCCCCATGCCAAGTTACCTGGTGACATACTGTTGTGTACCATCGCGGACTGCACACACAGTTGGGTTCGCACGTGGTCATGCGAAGTAGCAAAGCTTCACTAACTAGGACAATAGCAGGCTAGGATCCTGAAATGGACCAATCGATCAACCCAGATCCTGGACTAGACCTATGGGTGTTGGTACACTGTAAATAGTCTATCACAGGATGTGTGTGTGTGTGTGTGTGTGTTGGGTGTGGTGTATTTGGGGATTTAAGCAGGACTTCGGCTCTGCTAGTTGTCTTCGTTTGAGTGCTAAATAAACTATGAGCTGATTTCACTCTACATGCGTTCAAACCCAGTATATTATACATACATTTATTAATAACTGTATATCTGGGTTTCCAAGAGACATTATCACTGATTTATAAAGAAGAATAACCAGTTCTCCCATTCTCGCCCCTGAGAATTTGAGCTTGAAAACTTCTAATTGTTTAACAGACACTAAATCCTGTCTGGCAAAATGAATAGACTATGATTTAGATCTGCACCCACTGAAAAGCACTCACAATAGTGCCAATCAGTTTATAATATAGTACCTAGGTATAAAATAAAATTAACAAAGACAAGGGGTAAGATTGGCAGAGAGAAGCAAAGGGAAGGAAAATTAGTTGTCAAAATCAACCATTTATAGAATAGCCAAATGAATCCGGATGACAGGTCAGAATTAAAAGAAGACATACACGTATGTTTTAAACATTTTAAAATGTTCTTGCGCTTTGCTACAAGTTGTTCTTTTGAACTAATTGTCCTTTATACTGGAAAATCAATAGAATAGAGACTTTGCTCAGCTGTGAATTCCCATCCTATGTACTCACCAAACAGTGAACCAGACTCTAGTGCTATCATCGGGGGGTGTACTGTTTCAGCACACCCAACTTGCATGACACCAGTGGACACTAGAACAAATCTTCTGCAGGTCCTGCTAATCCGAACTGCACAGACAGTGCTATACAAAACAGATACTTTTGGTATCTCTTCCTTGGGGTACCTTACTCCCAATGATTATCATTGTTCTATCACCACCAAATCCTTATCAAAACAGCCCAGGGCAGAGGTAGGGAAGTTTTTGGGTCCAAATGCAAAGAAAAGCAACATCTACCTGTGAAGCTGTTGGTGTGCCAGAAAATAAAAGGATGGGGGGCTGCACTTGGCAAGACTCACTGGAAGCAACCAGAGCCCCAATGGTGCTGGCTGACAGTGCCTCAGAGGTTCACCACAGCCCCATCTGGTGGCTGCCTGCGTCTGGGGTGTGATGATGGGCATAAAGCCATGACCACTGCCTTCTCCCATTCCCAATGGAGCATTCAGAGCCCTATGGGCTTGCCTCAGTTGTTTTGGTGAGGAACTGGACACAAAGCAAAATGGTCTGGTGTGCCACCGTCTGGCATATATGCTGGGGCTTCCCTGCTCTTATTCTAATGGCCGTTCCAAAATTCACTTCCTCATATACAGATCAAGGATACATGAATTAGTGTTATGTACATTCACAGTCTTTGCAACGTTTTTATATTTTGAGCAAAACCACCTGTTAATCTCCAAATATATTAACCTTCTTGCATCAAGGTATCTTGATTTCTGCAAACAAAAACATGCATGTATGAGAATATTTAGCCTTCAGAGTACAAAACTGACAATGCAAAGATCACTTGCCGGTTTCCAGCAAGGTGGGATATGAATTGAAAATAATAAACAAACAAACAAATAAATAAATAATATCTAATCCCCTGTAATAAAAGAGGGCTCTGTCTGAGTTCAGTGCACATCCAACTGCATAAGACGGCTACTGAAACTGGACCTTGTCTCCACACAGCAAGCTTTTTGAGTGCACCAGGTTGCCATAACATTTGGAGGATTTTTGTCTACACCGCTACAAACCTTCACCACAAGGAACATTTTGAATAGTCTTAGATGGGAAGACAGTTTTGTGTGGGGCAGCTCTAAGACATCCCCAACAACGCCAGTCTTAAAAACCTGCAAATATAGGTCATATTCCACTGCCCTAGGTAGCTTGTCCTCTTATACAGCTCTTACAATTAGATTTTTTTTTGCCAAAGGTTTAGTTGGCTACACACCAGTTCAAATGTCATCTTGCCCAAGAGCTCTCCCTGATAGCCTTAGGCAAGACTCTATGAGATAGACCCTTTCTACCATGAGAGCTCCACTAGATTGAGCGGAACGTTTCAAGGGAACCCTGAAAACAGCTTGGGGAGTCAAGTGGAAGGGGAGGTCTGTTGTGGCAGTGGAAATAACTGAAAATCACCTCTCTCCCATCTCTTGTGGGCACCAATGCCTTCTGCAAGTAGAAACAGATGTTGGGGTATAAACCCATAATTTTATCCTGTTCCCTGATTCATTGTGTTGGAAGTGAAGGACTTTGCAGTGTTTCTTCATCTTGGCAGAATAAGAGCAGGACATGATTCCTGTATCTCTATCCATCTCAGTTAGTTAGATTAGATTATAAATCTATCTGTACCCTAACCTGTCTAGAATGGAGTTCCTTAAATAAAAGAACTCATATTATTAAAAGGCTCTGTTTAACTTTGTGTTGTGTCCACGGACTGCCACTAGGGGTCTGTGTGCATAATCCCTAGTTTGGCTCCACAAACAACAGGGGCCAAGGATCCTGGGCCACCTTTAGCCCACCTATGGGAACTTTGGTGGGAGATTCAAACCCTGCAATGAGACTAGGGGTGTGTCTGGGGGTGGGGGTATATAGTTGACCACCGCCGGCCAGTTTTTGTCTTTTGTGTGCTATGCAATAAACGTTATCTGTTCAGCATGTCGTAGTCCGGTCCTCCATGCTTAGAACCCACTATTTAACACTTTGTTTCTGTTGGGCTCTGCTGCATTAAGTGCCTTGAGCACTCTGCTAACTAAATAATCCAACATTCTGCAAGTAGAAAAGGATGTTAGGGTGCAAGGCCATGATTTTATCCTGTTCCCTGATTCATTTTTGGAGACAACCACTGCTGTAAGGATTACTGAAAGAAACACTGAGATTTGTTTTGTTGTAACCGTATAATTTGTTTTTATTCCTAAAAGCTTTTGATGTAGTGCTTGACTTTTTACAGAAAAAAATACCTTTAGGAAATAACTTGATTAACGTTGTAAATGGCAAAGAATGGTTTGTGACTGCAATACTTTATTACTGCAATCCTAGAACACTTTCCTAGGAATAAACTCCATTGAATAAAATGAGAGTAGATTTGTTTACTTCTGAATTGGGATTATTCCCTTTAAACACCATAATACTGCTCACCTGCTTTTAAAAAAATTGTTCCTAAACTTGATCTTTTTATACATTAGAATGATTGTGAAAACAGTTCAGCCTTCTTTTGCACAAGCACATGATAAATTAGTAAACCACAAAGGGCTGTTTCACAGGGAATTGTGGAGGCAACTGTAAAACTGAAAAAAATAAAAAAAATATAGAGATGGTATTATTTTTGCCATTCCTTTGTGCCAGTAGCCACTAGCAGAATCAATTTAGGGCGTAAAGCTATGCTCTTTGATTTCATCACACTACATTAGAGTAATCTGGCACAGGTTTACACCACTTTTGGACATGCTCTCGTTGAACAGTTAAATAGTGTCAATGAATTAACAGACTGGCCTCTTCCCACTACCCTTAGAATGTTAAAACACGCCGAAGCCCAGAAACGACATCTGAACCAACCGCACAAAGCAGCCCTACCCAGCCTCTGACAAGCCGGCCCTTTCCTGCCTCGCTCTTCCCAGCCCTGCCATCGATTGCTCGGCACTCGTCGCCGCCAGGCTTTTCGACTAGGGCCTCGCCCCGCCCCTACTCAGCGCCCCGGATGAGAGTTCCGCCTTCCCTTCTTGTCATCGGCGGTTCGGCTCTCGGCCGGAGGCTGCCGCTCGTGAGAAGCCCTCCCTCCCGCGGTAACTTGGGGCGGGATTCGGCCTTTCAGAAGCTATCGCTGTGGCCGCCGTCTAGAGGCTGAGGTGAGACCCGACCTCTCTTGGCGGCGCCCTGGGACTGCTTGTACCCTCCCCTCCCCTGCTCGTGTGAATGAGCCGCGCGGCCTCCTTGCTTACTGGGTGGCGCCTGCAGCCCCCCTCCACCCTCCCGGGGTGCGTGTCAAAGGGCCTTTTAACCCTCGCGTGGCACAGACAGCCTTCGTCTATTGTTGTGCTTCGTACACTCAAGGGAAGCCCCCCCCCCCAGCGTGGAATGCCGTCCCCACATCCTGAGAGTGAAGGCGCCTTTTGGGGAAGGGAGGCCGGAGCAACTGCGGCTGGGATCTCACAAATGTCTGTCAGGGCATCCCCCTAAGGACTGTGGGTGTACTTCCTTTCAAAGCAGGAATCCTTCATCTGGTGCCTCTCTCTCACTCTCGTAGCTGGGTTGGGAAAGAGTTTTGGGTGGGGTCCTGGTTCAGCGCATCTGGTTTACATGTAGAAGGTGCCAGGTCCAATCCTTGGCATTTCTCATTTAGATTAGAACCAGTTGCTAGGTGATGTGAAAGACGTCTTCCTGAAGCCCTAGAGAGATGCTGCTGATCGTACAGACTATACTGACCAGTGGCTCGGCTCAGTATATTTTAGGGTCTACCGCACGGATACCTTGCTTATTTGTGCTTGCTTTCTTTTTTTTTTAAGTTTAGTGCTTTTAACAGCTGTGTGATGTGCAGAGATTCAAAAGTTTGTAGTGCAATTCTAACATGTTTCAGACAGCATTGGTCATGTTTCTGCCAGTTGTTGGCAGTCCAAGTGCCCTCATGTTCATGAGTGTTACTATATTGCTGCTCCCGTTGGTCTCTATTCCAGTCCAAGAGCCCTGCCTGAAGTGCAAGGGGCAACCTGCCTACTATTTTGCTGATGCCTATACCGTGCCCTATACCGTGTTTTCATTCGTTTTACTCTGACAACCACCCTGTAAAGTGAGACTGAGAGTGTGACTGACCCAAGGTCTAGAATGGGGATTTGAACCTGGATCTCTCGGATCTTAGTCCAGCATTCTAACCACTTGTGTTTTTCTTTCTTCAGGGTCACATACAGGATAGACAAAACTAAAAACTGATGAAAAAGGAACAGAAAACCCTATAAAAACTCCCAAATCTAATTAAAATCAGTAGCAGTAGCAATAGCCCCTTTGCCTCTGGGGGTTCATTGGACGAGCCCAGATGAATGGTTCTGGAGAGAGTATTCCATAAATGAGGTGCCATTTGTTCCTGGAAATCATTAGTAAAATGTGTGCCAGTTAAACCTTTGTGCACAAACTAAGTAATCTACAGTTTAGGGCCTCAGATTATGAGAGGCCACTAAAAGTGTGCATGCACACACACACACTGTTAGTGGTGGTGTTATGGGGCGTCTTCAACTTGACATATCTTAGGGCCTCGCCATGTCTTGATCTGGCCCTGGTGCCATTGACTACTGCTATGGGTCTTGGACAAATTATAACTCTTGAACTCTGAAATTATAAGGGTTTTGCAACCAATGCTCACTCTAAAGCTGTAGAGTTTTGTGAGCAAAAATTCTACTTTGTGGGCTACTGGCATTAAAGTTTTGAGTGAGTGATTTGGCTGCTGCATAAATTAGTTTGCTCTGGCACCGTCCTTCCTGAGTGAAGACAAAAATTTGTGAGCCGAGGCTAAAAAACTGTGAGCTAGCTCACACTAACTCAGTTTAGAGGAGAACACTGTAACCAGCTGCAGATTGGCAAACTTTTGTGAAATATTACATTACTAAAAAGGTATACAGCATGTCATAAAATGGAATTAGAATAAATTTTAAAAACGAGCAGACTACCCCCTTGTGAACTTGTTTGTGAAAAAGCATGAATGTCAACAAAAGTCAGTTGAGCAATCTTAAGTGTGTGTATGAGGGTGGCAGGGGAGAACAAAAATACAATGTACGTTTACTAAGTAAGAATACATTTATAAATCAGTGGAGAATATTTGTGCTGGGATCCTGTTGTTGCTCATTTGCTGGTTCCTTTCTGGTTGGTCATTTGCTGGTTCCTTTCTGGTTTCCCTACCCTTTCCCCCAGTCTAGCAGCTTTGTTTGTCTAGCTATAGCCTTGACAGTGGCCTAGTTGGAATTTTTCGGAAGTGCTATATTTTTAACTGGACAGGATGGAATGCTGTCCCTCATCTCAAGCATCTTTTGTCATACTTATTCTTTATTAATTGCGTCCTTAATTGTGCTTATCTTTCTCTTTTTATCTAAGGGTGACGATATTCTCGCAACATGTTTACCATCTTGTTTCATAATGATTGTCTAACAGTGCAATCCTACACAGAGCTCCTCCAGTCTAAGCCAATTTTAACAGATGTAGACAAGAGTAATTGCATAAAATTGCACTGTTAGGCTTTACTCTGAGAAACCTTTTCATAGGAATAAGCTCCACTTGATGCAGTAGGACATACTTCTGCATAGACCTCCTTAGGGTTGCCCTGTTAGAGTTCTGGGATGGTTAGCTTGTTCTAGAGGATTTTAAGGAGGCTTCTAGATCAAATGTGTTAAGCTACAGACTTCTTTATAACTTCCTACCTTTGGTAGGCAACTGAACTCTCAGGATTTTTATTGCCACTGCTTCTGTTTTACTGTTAATGGTTTTATTATTCATTTAATGATTTTTTAAATTATTTATTTTTAGAAAATATTTTAATTTTTTTAAAGGATACAGAAAGAAAAAAGGAATAGGGGAAAATGTGTAGGAAATATAATTACCAAAAACATAATGTAAGGGCAGTTTTACAGATATTGAGGACATTCCTTTATCAGAATAATATGTATATGTTACAAAGTATATGGTATAATTGCTTAACAAATATATAACACGATATTATTTTTAAATTAGTTATTGATTAGTTTTTGCAGGTTTGTTAATAGCAGTGTGCACTCTAAATTCAATAATATCTGCATAAGCAAAGAGAAGGACAGAAGCCTAATAGACAAGGCAGGAGGGATATACTAAAAGGTATCATGGAAGGTCCTACATGCACACCCTTTATCTCCATAGTTAATCATGTAGCAGCAGCTTGGTTTCTTTAGCTCACCAATGTGGGGGGGGGGGGCTAAAGAATCAGAAAAAGATCAGAAAAAAATTAGGGATTTCATTATGTTTAAAAACTGTTCTCTTTGTCTGTTTCAGGGCAATGCTTTGCACAAATTACAACAGCAAATGCCATTTCCCCTCTCTTAGTCCTTTAGTCATGTTGTTGAATGGCATACCATTGCTTCACCACTGCTAAGATTTGGAGTCTGTTTAGCCTTTGGGTCCCTGGACCATTATGGCAGCAAGCTACACACCTCCATTTGATGACCCTGGGGAGGTGAGAGAAGGCTTTCTATGCCCCTTGTGTCTGAAGGATTTGCAGTCATTTTATCAGCTTCAGTCTCATTATGAAGAAGAACATTCAAGTGAAGACAAAGATATTAAAGGACAACTCAGAAGTAAGAAACACTATATCTTTTCTGATTTTTGTATTGTATTGTTCTAAATGTCTGATATCATGGATGATTGGTAAGATTATATTGGTTACCAAACCAGTTTCTCTTTATGACTGTAGGTGTATGTAAGCTTTTTAGTTACACAGAACACCAAGTAGAATGGTATGGCAAATAATTATCAGGTGGACAGATACCAGCTAATGACTTCTTGGCACGAACTGTTTCAGTTCAATATAATAAGTACACTGATGAACATAGGGCTGCAGATTTTTGTTATGTTCTTTCCATACACTTCAGGGAATAATTCCTTTATTGAAGGAATTTGATTAAAGTAGATTATGGCATTTAAAAGGTAGAGCTTTTATAAACTGTTTTAGGCCAACAGAATTAAGTATGCAGTATGCAAACAAAGGCTGTAAATAGTCTTTTTTAATCAGACATTTTCTGAGTGGGTATTTGTAATGATTTAATATTTTGGTGTGTGTATTTCTTTAAATGATTAATGTGACTGCAGTAATGTAAGAAGAGTGATAGAGGGAGACAAGTGTGATGTGATTGGCTGGTGACTGAGAGTGTGGAAGGAGGGGTGTCTATGAGAGGATTCTGTGTGTGAAGTTTGAAGAGAGAGCATAGTCTGTGACTATGGGAGTTTTTGAGTCTATTCTGTGTGAATAAAACAAACAGTTTAGTCTGTGTGAATATAAGTTTTGAGTCTATTCTGTGTGAATAAGACAGAGTTCAGCCTGTGTGGCTATATATATGGGAGAGAGAGAGATTAGACTGAGTGTCTACGCCTGTCAGAGTGAAGTTTTGGGAGTCTGAGAGACTGTTTGTGACACCAAGCTTTGCCAGTTATATTTATAAGTTCCTTTAATCAGAAACCTATTTTGTTCTTTATTAAATAAATCATTTTTTATTCAAAGTTATCCCATAAATCAGAATAGTCCTTCCTCAGGGCCACATAGTCCTCTGAAGTGCCCAGACCCTAGGTCATTCTACCAAAAGAGAGAGATTTGGAATTTATAATTCCTGGTGGCAGCAGAAATCTACCAAGTTCATGTACACAGAGTGTGTTTTAAAGGAGAAACAGTCTCCCAAATAAGTGAGGACGCCACAGTATTGTACTCCAAAAAAAATGCAGTTGGTAGTAGAAATACTGATTGATACAGAATATTTTATAGTGCAAGCAATGCCACTGATTCTGAAAACAATGGACAAGAGGATTTCTTTCATTGAGCTTACTTCTGTTGATATAAGGGTCTTCGGTTGAGAAAAGAGTATGTATACTTTGGATTTTAATGGAACTTTCATAGTTATTGAACAGTTTTTCTGCATAGCAAATCAAATTTGTAATCAATGCAGATTCTGACTCCATGGTGGTTTACATGTGCGGTGACTGAAATATTTGACTTTTATGTAAACTATGCCTGTTGAAGATTTCTATGGAACTTGGAAACTTTAATTCTACTAGGACTAGAGAACTATGCGATTTAAAATTTAACAGTGGGTCACACACACAAAGATGTCATGCTTTGATGGTATGAATGGGGATTTGAACCCGAGTCTTCCAGATTCTAGTCTAAGACTCTAAACCACTATATCATGCTGGCTCTTCTAGCTTGTTGGACCCATACGCAATAAAGCTGTTTCTTGATCAGGAGTTTTACTGTCTGTCTTGGTATTTTCACACACACACACACACACAAACACATACAGTTTGTTTGTTTTCAGGTAGTGATTCTTAGGAGTGCTTTCATAGGATAAAATATGGCAACCCTTAGTGGCCATAGAATTTAAAACGTTTAATGTACAAATTACTAACAAAAATAGTTTAAGCTATGGAAGTTTAGTGTTTGGTTGTTTAGTGGCTGGTTGTGAGGCACTTCTTTCTGTTCAAAATAGCCTCGCACCCTCAGTGAATGCAAAAAGCAAGTGGTTATGTTGAGGTTAATTTCCTTCACTTGTAACAAGTTGTTTCCCAGCTCTCTGAAGATTGTTAAATGCGTCACTACACTACCTTTAAAGTGCTCTTGTCTTCTGCTTTGTCCAGTGTTCTCTTTCACAGATTGCTTTCCAAATTAAGCCTTTGTCTCAGGGAACAAAGTATTCCTGCGAGCTGCCAATAATTGGATTGATTGGTTAACAGGCACATTTGTATTCCCACCAGGTTGAGCCAAGTAGGAGTATTTTATCAGAACTGTGTTCCTATGTGAAGCATTTCCATAGCTCCAGTCATCTTCAGGGCTTTTTGCAAACATCTGAGTAATGCTCACAACATTCCTAAGAGTAGGTGGGAAAACAGCCCCAGGATTCTGCAGGTGTGGAAGGAGAATGGTCAGGGTCTCAGAGAAAACTAGCATAAGAAGGTTTGAGAAATGATAAGATCTCTTATGGTGTAATTAGCAGTACAATCCAAAACAGAGTTCAACCCTTTTAAGCCGATTGACTTATCTACCATTTGACCATCTTTCAGATCTGGTCCAAAAAGCGAAAAAAGCAAAGAATAAACTTTTGAAACGAGAAGATGACCGAAGCGACGGGGGTCCCCAGGAGCAATATGAATCTTACAGCTATGGTGGAGTGGATCCATATATGTGGGAACCCCAGGAATTAGGTAAATAATCGGGAATGGTGGACATAACAGAAAACTTCAAAAGGAAAACCTCGAGCTCCGATAGGGTCTGCCTATAATGATGTAAAAGTATCAAGCATCCACTGGCAATTTAACTAGATGACATTTATTAAATTCTAGGGCAACGCTCCAGTACAAATGTATAGATAATTAAATTCCATTAGACTATTTATTTTCTTGTTCACTTAGCTTTGTGCTGTATTGTGACCTCAGTTTATATTGCACTTATACAGTATCATTCCTTGTTTTTCAAAAATGGACTGTGTGGTATGCAGATTTGCTCACTATATGGCATTCTCTAGCAAACTTAAAATGGTACGCATGAACCACGTGAAGAGTGGATTCTGCCAGGGAACTTAGCCGTAGTGACAGCATAACGGGCTAGTTGTATTGGTACTGCACTGTGACATCTTTGAGGCACACCACCTTGGTTAGAGTTGTCCCTTGTGGCAAGATCTGTGTGTGCAGTAAGACTTCTAGTTCAGAAAGTCACAGTTTGCATTACCCACTATGATGTTCCTGAAAGCTGGGAGAACTTCAGAAGTAGTTTTTAACAAAGCACAAGGGTGAACAGGGAAATATGTGCCTCCAGAATCGTGTGCTTTTTTAAAAATCATGGCCACATATCTAGGGAACAGTATTGTATTACACAGTGGGGGGAAAATGCTATTTCATCTGTTGTCAGTCCCTGAAAAATAGTGCAGTTGGATGACTTCATGGCTGTTTAATGTTTGGTTCTAGGAATCCTTTCTGAATTTTGTGTGTGTATGTTATACACTGTAGGCTAAACCTGTTTTTATAGTTTGTAGTTGATGGGATTTTTAAAATATTATTTCTTTTAATTTGTTTAAAATATTTCTATACCCACCTTTCCCTCAGACATCCCAGGTTTGCCTTGCTTCCAATTTAAGTAAGAACATAGAAATTATGAATTTACAGCATTTGGGAGTATCTCATTTACTAAGGGGATTTTGTCTGTTAAGCGAGAGATTCAAGAGAACTTGCAGCAGCCAGTAACTTTTGCTATGGTTGTCTTCCATAATGTCATTTTATTGGTGGAAGCAAGTACAGTGTATATCAATAAATGCCGCATCAAGATACAAGAGACAGCACTAAAAATCTAAGATGCCATTGTTTAATGCCTGATGTAATGCCTGAGCAGCAACGGAGAACTAGAGATACCAGATCATAGTAAAATAACAGTTAACAGAGGGTGTAAAGTTGAGTAAACCTGGAGAGCTTCTTGACTGGTTATTTTTTATCAGGTGCTGTGAGGAGCCATCTTGCTGACTTCAAGAAGCACAGAGCAGCCAGAATTGATCACTATGTTGTGGAAGTCAATAAATTAATAATCAGGTTAGAGAAGGTAAATGGGCCTTCCTCCCTCCCCCCCCGGAAAAATGCTTAGAAATCATATTTGAACCATTTATATATGCTACAAATACTGCTTTTGATTTGTATTGCTATGCTGTAAATCAGTTTATAATTTAAGAGCAGATTATCATCTGAGTGGAGCTTGAGACAGACCATTTCCGTAGTAAATTCCATGCATTGACGTTTTTAAATCTGCATGTTATGTGAAATTTTCTGCAGTAGATTTTTCCTTATCAGGTGCAAACCCAAAGTTTTATTCTTCTTCTTTCCCTGCATTTTTGGAACTCACTAAAACTGGGGATTCTGAAAATGTGGGGAAAGAAGGAGAAAACGTTGGGTTTGCACCTGGTGAGGAAAAAAATCTAGTGTGGAAAATTTCACATAACATGCAGATTTTAAACGTCAGTGTGGGGAATTTAACTACTGCAGAAATGGTCACAGAGTAGCCAGTGTCACCTCTCTTAATATTTTCCTGTCAAGGAAAAAAGGGAGGGGGGCACTCCTGAACATTAGTGAATGTAGGTTTTCTCATGTGGAATCTGGAGATGAGAAGAATTCTGTTGATCCAAGATCTGTAAACGGATATCTGATTAAACCTTAGTGGCATTTCCTGTTGGCAGAATTGCCAGTTAACATGAAATGGCTCTGCCTCCTGCTCCAAAGACTGTGTATTCAGAACTGAGTAGATTGTATGACTGTGAAGGACTCTGTGCTTTCCTTTGCAAGTTTTGTGCATACTTTAGTTTTGAGGTTTGAAGTTTTAGAATCTCTATATCTTCCTTTTGCTCTCTTTGCTATTTATAGGTTTTCCTCACTTAAAGAGACTATTGTCTCAGAGCTTTCTTGCCTATCTGCTTAATTTTTCTTTCTTTTTCCCACTATCTGTATTCCCTTATGGGCGTTGCTGTGGTAGCTTTTAACATGTTTGACCAGTACTGAGGTAACAGAGTTATGTACAAGAGTGATTTTATAAAGTCCAAGATGTTCTGAAAGGAATAATAAGAAGGCAGAGAGTTTCTTTCTTTCATGAACCAGTTACCTGTTATTTTTAAGCACTGTGCAGTTGCAATTTTGTCTCAATAGAAAAGTGTACTTGGCTGAACTCTTTTGTGGTCCTTCTCCTTTGTCAGCTTACTTCCTTCGACAGAACCAATACTGATTCTGCAAAGATAAGAGGTAGGTGTTAGCGTTCTAGACATTTGCTAGAGTTTCCGGGTTGGACTTCACTGGTTATATTTGACCGGCTTTCTCATCCTATTACAGCTATAGAGAAGTCTGTTGTGCCTTGGGTTAATGATCAAGATGTGCCATTTTGTCCAGACTGTGGTACTAAGTTCACCATTCGGAACCGACGCCACCACTGCCGCCTTTGTGGGTCTATCATGTGCAAGAAGTGCATGGAACTCGTCAGCCTTCCCTTTGCAAGTGAGTACAGTGGTCTGGTATAAGTAATTTGGGTTCATATTCTGATGTTTTTCCAATTCTTGTTTAATTCCTCTCTATTTGTAATCCTATGGTTAATAGTCCCATATACTAACTCCTGCCTCCCAATAGCCAAGAAATTTAGACAATAAAGGGTGCTGCTTAAATGTAAAAATACTTCCTTATCTTACTCTATAAGTCCTTGAACTCATTTATATAGATAAGGGACATTGTTTTTACAACATCCCACCCTTATAATTCCTGGTAATTCTGTTTATCATAAAACCAAGATGATTTGTCCCGTCAGCCTGCAGATAGACTCAGTCTACCTGGAGAAAGCTGTAATCTGGCCAGATTTCATGAAACTCTAATTTCTAAAATGGCTGTAATAGAAATTTTTAAAAATTGCCTTGCTCCTAAAGATGCAAAAAGCTCACAACTGATTTTTGTGCAGCCAAAACAGATCTTCAACTTCTTTTTTTGCCAGTTTAATCTGTTATGCCTCCATAAAGTTACATGGCTTCAGAGTTCCCATTTAAACTATTAATTCAAATAAGGGCAAGTTATGTGTATTTGCAAAGGTCAGAAAGTGAGGCTTCTCTGTAGAAGGAAAATGATGGCTGATCGCTTAGCCAGACAAGAAGTAGACTGCCTGATAACACAACAGAGCTCAGACAGCTGGAGAAGGGGATCCCTTGAGAGAGAGTCCAAGAGGTACACAAAGAATATAGTACATAGCTCATTATTCTAAGGAATAAGTGTGAGGCTCTGTAACTAGGGTAATCATCTGATGGAAACTTACGCTGATAATTAATCTTCTTTAAAAACCAGGCTGGTAACTTTAGAGATATTGCTAAGTGATAATAGAGGTGTAGGCTTGTGTCCAGACTGGATATTCACGGAACATTATTTTCCTTCCTCCCCCCTTCCACAGCAGACTGAAATGCCCCAATTCTATTCCTGTGGAAGAGAGGACCCCAAGAACAAGTTTGGGGGACATTGTGGGCTGTCATGCTTCATGGGCAAAAATCCTTGCACATGTGGAAATGTTAATCTGGATCCAGCCCATAAAATAGGAATAATTGGGTGGTTGGAAAATAGCTATCCTTGGAACAAGCCCTGTTTAGGGATTAGTCATATCTGGCTTGCAGTTATATCGCTGTGCAAAATCACTGGGCTACACTGTCTGTTCAGTACCAAACTAGCTTAGTGATTCTGTACAGTAATGCTTCTTTTAAAAATTATTTTTTACATGACAGAAAAAAAAATCCTGATTTAATTCTTCCTAACAAGCTTGTAAATTAGGCTTTACTATTCCTGGTTTAGGATATGTAACTGGAATTGAACTGAGTGTTTGGACTTGGGTTCAAGGCCAGTGTTTTATTCTGGATGTTGCCTTCTGTTCCTAATGAGATATTGGTGTGTTCTTCCAGGCAAGCTCACCACTGCCAGCAAGGAGGTCTTGGCCTCTCATGCAAGCCCAAACTGCTCACCCAACAGTGTCCATGGCTCTCGCCGTGGCAGCATTAGTAGTGTGAACAGTGTGAGCTCTGTCCTGGATGAAAAGGATGATGATCGAATCCGGTGTTGTAGGCACTGCAAAGATACCCTGCTCAAAAGGGAGCAGCAGATTGATGAGAGAGAGTACACACCAGACATTGTGAAACTATATGAGGTAAAGTGGTATTTGTTCAATTGGATGGGGGGAGGCTGGGAGTGAGTAGAAAAGAAATGGAACTTGGGATAAGTTGTAGTTTTTAACCATTATTTAAATAAAGTCCAATGCAGTATTCAGGGCTTAAGGTATCAATAAAATAAGCCTTTATTGGATCCCGCAGTCTACAAACAAGACACTGAAGAGATAACCAGCGAGAAGAGAATGGAAATTCTTTTAAAGAAGTATTTTTCTGATGGAATGTGAAGTTGGGTGGGTTGGTTGGTTGAAAACAAGATACTGAGAATCTAGAACTGAAACTTTTTAGTTTGCTTGGTCCTGGATTCATGTACGGTCCAGGCTGTTAGAGGATGAAACTCATAATCAAATGATGGGCTAAGCATGCAAAAAAAGAAAAGAAAAGAGGAAAGCATGCAAGTTGCTTACCAGTTCTCAGAAGTAAAGCTAGTTATTGACAGGGCTACTTTGATAGATGTGCTTGAACTTGAAATGTTTTTTAAAGTCTGTAAGTAATTCACTATCTCAGGCCTTGTGGCACCCAGTAAGTCATGGTTGTCTTGGTTAAACAGATCTTTTGGTTAGTCAATCTAGCAGCTATTAAAAGACCTTAACGCACACAGCAGGAAAAATAGAAACCTTGCTAAATAATTCTGCATACGTCCCTTTGATGCTGGGTAAGAACTAATCTATTGATTTTATTAATTAAACAAGAAACTCCGACTTTGCATGGAAAAAGTTGACCAGAAGGCCCCAGAATATATAAAGATGGCGGAATCATTAAAGTAAGCTTCTTCAGCTATGTTTTCTTTTAAATGAGTATTATACAAAAACTGTCTTTAATACACATGTAAGGAGGTAAAAGATGTTATCTACAGATATTTTGCTAAAGTGAGATATTGCTTATTAATAATTTTGACATGATCCTCGTAATACACTATTTTTGAAGTCCAGGAAGTCTCCATGCAGGTTCAGTGTGGTGCATATGTGAATGTGCCCTTAGCCCGTGAGAACTAGTGTAATGTGAGAGAAAATTCTGGCATTCAATAATTTGGTTTGTTGTGGGCGGACACCAGGTCTTTCAATGTAAAGTCTTGTTCACACAGTACTTTTGTTGTTGTTGTCACACAGTTGAGTCCAACTCTTCCCCAAATGACAAAAGAGCTTTATGTAGTCTTGATTGCACCCCAAAGTAATACATGGGCTTGGATCCAGTAGACGGAAGTAGTTCTGTCCATGGAGCACAGCTCCTCACCTCCTGCAGCCACCTAAAATGCGTTCTGATGGGCTGCTTCTGGGGAAGAGGGGATTCTGCCTCCCCCCAGAACATCATGAAGATATATTGGATTTTTACCAAACATTCCCCTTGATCTGAGCCAAAGAGTTTCTTCCTAAGGTAGTAAAAGAAATATAAAAAAAGACGCTTGACAGTGCTTCCAGCATTCTAACTGTAAAATGAAGGTGTGCTCCTATGATATATTCCTTTGTTGAATAATTTGCAGTTCAGTTAAAAAATCCTGTTTGATACCTTTCTCTTTGACAATGTTGTAACATGTTACGACGAAACGTTCATGTTATTATAACATGTTATTCAAGTGGGTAGCCACATGTTGGTCAGAAGCAAAAGAACAAAGTTTGAGTCCAGTGGCACCTTTAAGACCAACAAAGTTTTATGCTGGGTATAAGGTTTCGTGTGTATGCACACTTCTTCAGATAAGGGTAGTGATAGAAATACCTATTATTAAAGAATACAATCTTAGCATTTAATGGGTTTTGTTTTAATGCCTTAGTGAACTGTCCAACACCCTCCTGAATAAATAGTTGAATAGATGAAGGCTGGGATTCCGAGGAGGATTGCTGTGGACACAAGGGATTTCCACTTGTAGGGTGTTACTTTCCTCCTCCCGTAGCCCAGACTGCCCCCTGAAGTGCTGGGGAGGTCTGCACTGCATTGTATGTGTGTATATGGGGATTTGTGAAAAAGGAATCAACTTCTTTGGGTTTGTAGGGGAAGGAAGCAAAAATCCACTTCTGATGGCTGCACTGGATTCACCCCAGTGTTCTTTCTGTGTCAGTCTAGGTACAAGGATGCCTGTATTCTTTGCACTTGATAGAATGAACCATGAATGGTGCTACTTCCCAATCTAAAATGGATAGTTGGCTGCTTTTGTATTGTGCATGTTGTTGAAATAACAAAGATACTGAGTGCACCCACAATTCTGTAATATTTCGTGTTGCTGACATATTCCTATCCTCACCGGAATTATTAACAAATGAGCTCAAACTGGAAATTCAGTTTTTTGATAAACAACTCTAGATTCTCTTACTGTGATGTTAAGGGCTTAAGGAAAAGTAAAGACTTAAGAATTTGCACTAACGTGTTTATAGTAATTTAGTTAAAGATGTGCTAATTTCATACATTTCTTCCGTTGAGTGACCTCTATGGCTTTGCAATTGATAAGATATAATTTAGATAAAGACTGCAGAGCACTTTGTGCAAAAATAACTGCTATCAATGAGGACTGTAACAAGCATGTTTTCTTCCAGTGCTGGGGAGACAACCTACAGTCTTGAACATGCTAATGATCTGAGAATGGAGGTGCAAAAAATGTATGAGTTAATAGATGCCTTAAGGTAAGAGAGACAGCTGTTGGGATGAGATTCTGTAATGATTGGTGTCTTTAGGGCACACTCTAAGCACACTGAAGCCCATTGGTTTCAGTCAATTAATGGTAATGATGGCCTTAGTGGGGCCACACTTGTGTTGAGCTGTGGGGCATTAGTTGGGAACTATCTGGTTCAAAGGATGTACCCAACAAATGAAATTGAGTTGATGATGCAACTGTAGAAACTAAAATCCAGTAAAATCCAGTTAGTGTCCCTGTTAATTTTACAAGTACATGTGATAGTACTATGACTGGGCAGAAGTAACATGCTTAAAAATGCTAATAAAATACTGTCATGTGCCTACCACAAGCCAACTGCACACACTACAGTGTCTTTTAATCACCTAAACCTTTAGCATTATTTATAACTAGGAAGACTTACAGGTGTATTGTGCTTTGTTTATTGGTTATAGCTTGTTGCAGGCACTGCTGACACATTTATGTGTTTGATTTAGCAAGAAAATCCTAACTCTGGGCTTGAATGAAGAGTCTCAGCCTCACCCCAAAACATTACAGCTTCAGAGAATGATCAGATATTCAGCAACACTTTTTGTGCAGGTAGGTCCTTTTCTGATGTAAGAGCTGCTCTCAGGCGTGTTACCACCGTGTTTAGCAACATAATTAGAAGGTGACATAATAACCTAAGGCAAGAAACCTCTTACAGGATATTTTAATGCTTGGCATCCTGATTCAGAAAACCCAGAAATATTTGTAATATTGATAAACCCTTGGTTACTTATAAGGGATTCTTATTCATCACAGATAACTAAGTATTTACACCAATAATTTATGAGACAGATGAAGGCTTTTGTATTGTAGTGCTAAGTGTTGTAGGTAAAAGATGCTGAATTTGAATTTTCTAAAAACTGTTATCTGGGGGCAGCTCCCCTGCCCACACAAAACTTGCTCCATTCCTGCCAGAACACAGATTGCTTCCTCTCACATCTCAGTCTGCAGATGTTAGCAGAAGCTTATAGGAAGTTGTTCAGAGTAGTTTCATTCACAGAGGTGCTTGTATGTCTGAAACTGATCTACTCTTCTGCTGCATTCCTTGTTTGCATATCTCTGAAGTCAAAATGGAAGTATGAATAAAGTGTTGCTGTTGTTGTTAGCCATTCAGTTGTGTCCAACTCTTGGCGATTCTATGGGCCAGCTCTCTCCACATTTTCCTATCTTGTACTGTTTCTTTGGGTCGTTTCATGCTCAGGCTGGTGTCAACTTATATGGTGTCTAGCCACTGTGTTCTTGGGTGGCCCAGTTTCCTTTTGCCGCTAACCAATCCAAGCGTAATTGCTTTTTCTAGTGAGTTCTTCCGCATGACATGGCCAAAATAAGTCAGTCGCTGTTTTATGATTTTTCCTTCCATTGACATGTCTGGCTTTGTGCACTCCAATACTTGCTTGTTTGTCACCTTTGCTGTCCAAGGAATGCACAGTATGTATACAGTATCTTTAGCTGGTTTACAGTACAATCCCAAGAAAAGTTATTCCAGTCTAAGTCCATTTCAGTGGGCTTAGACTGGAGTAACTCTTCTTAGGATCGCATTGCTAAAGAATTGGAGGCACAAGAAGTGGTGAAGACCACAGACCGATTTTAAAGGATTAGATAAATTAGAGAGTAATCTTATCAGTGGAAATCATAAAGCAGTAGGTCTAGCTAGTGCCACTATGCATGTACTGAATTGGCTCTCATCTGCATCCTTCTGCTGGAGTAAGGCTTATAACGATATGGAAGGAATTAATTGGATCTATTCCCTTTATGTATAGTTCTCTTTAGTGCTAATTTTGGGTGAACCTTGGATCTGGTAGGTAATAGTTTGAATTTTTTTCCCTCAGGAAAAATTGCTTGGTCTGATGTCCCTGCCAGCCAAAGACCAATATGAAGAATTAAAAGAGAAAAGGAAACAAGAGATGGACAGAAAACTACAGATGGAAAGACAGGTGAATGCTCCAGCGTGAATATATTTCTAGTAGTCATTATATCTGCATATTATAGTTAAGATCAAAGAATCACTAATACTTTTTTGAATGACTGGTGTTTCTCTGAAACCAAGTAAAATCAGTGGCTTGGAACCTGTGCAGTTTAGAGTGATGTAGACAGTGACTTTCCCAACTCCCTCTGCCATTTCTGGCCAGTATATCCCCATGATCCTCAAGGGTGGGTGTCACAGTGGGGAGCCACAGTGAGATCCACAAAAGTTGTCCTTTCGTGAGTGGAAAGGCCATTCAAGATCAAGCCAGTGTGATGTACTTCTACATAATGCATTTAGGGTTACTGTGAACTTCAAGCCTTTTCCTCATGATAACTTCTGTGGCTTGGAGCTCCTGAAGAACAGCCCCTTCCAGCACTCCTCGGGGAAAAAAAATTCCAAACGGGAGGAGCCTATATCTGAGGCAGCATTGCTGTGAGCAGAATCTACCACATAAGTTTGTCCAACACATCCTGGCACTTGACATGTTTACCAGGGTGCATGAAGAGAGGCCGTGCAGCAGCTCCCACAGACTATCATGAAAAGGTGACCCCCACCCCAACAGATGGTGCTGTCAGGACACTAGGCAGCCTTATGTGATAGGGTTCCTGTGGTGGAGGGGTGTTGGCCTGTGGCAGAGACGGGGGGGGGGGGACAGCCTGGTGAGGAGGGTACGTGCTGCTGCACCCCACCTTGCCCGTCCATCAGGGGATAAAGAGGGCAAATGGTGGCTTTTTGCCTCCTTGTGTCCAGTGGGGGATGGCTGGCAGCTTCTCTCCTCCCTACTGGACAGGTGTGTGTGAGTGCAATCTTTTCGCCTCCTCATGCGCTAGTGGCAGGCAAGGAGGCTGGTGGCTCTGGCTGCTATCGTTATTTTTTAAATCGTCAACAACATCTGTTAGAATATCTTTAAGTACAAAAAGTGTTTGGGTATTATTGGAACATGTAAATACTGTGATAGAGTATTCAGATTCTTGCAAGATCATCAATAATGTGGAGCAAGGGAGAAAAAGACCTGTTCTTTGATATCATTAGTTGCTGCATAAAAACTGAACTTCTGGAGCTGTTCCTTGAATAGTTTTGCTTGTTTTTGCTAGGCAACATTTGACTCACACAGAAAACTAGAGGAGAGGCACGTGGATTTTGTTTCCAGATCTGTGGCAGCATCCAATGGAGAGATTTCCCATCCAAGAAGGGCTGCAGTGAAGAAAGCTGAAGGTTGGTTACCTACTTGTGCAGACCCACTTCTTCAGCAGATTGATAACATCACATCCTTCATAAAACAAGCAAAGGCAGCAAATCGTCTAGATGAGGTCCGGATGCTGCAGGAGAACCTGCGACAACTCCAGGATGAGTACGACCAACAGCAAACGGAAAAAGCCATCGAACTCTCCAAAAGGCAAGCTGAGGTGGAGGAGATGCAGAGGGAACAGTTGCAGATCCTTTGCGAAAAGGAATGGGAGAGGGAGCATAAAAAGAAAATGTCTCAGCACTCAAGGACACGCTCCCTGGACTTCAGAGAAATTAGGCACAGTAAATTAGAGATTGCACCAGACAGTCTAAACCAAATAGCACATGCTTTGGATCTAGATACGACTCTGAGCCAAAGTAACCCAGGCTCTAAAGTATCTTTCCCAAGGGTGAGTGACCAGGGGCCAGCCGGTGAAAGCCCAGTCTTCCCTGGCCAACCTCCAGGAGCCCAAGAACACAACAGAGTACCAGAGCAAAAAAAGACTGTTGCACTTAACCCTTTTGAAGAGGAGGTAGATACTGGCACTTTAAGGGGGAAACCCAATAATCCATTTCCTAAAGACTCTTCCCCGGTGGCTTCCTTGCCCACCAAGGCCTTGAATAGTGGTTTAAAAGAATACAATCCATTTGACGAGGAGGACGACTGTCAGCAAGCGAATGGAGTGGCTGTTAGTGCTCCGAACCCTTTTGAAGAGGATATTGGAAATCTACTTCACACGGCTGCTGGGAATCAGGAATCCCGGGATCCATTTAAGTTATCATCATATCCCTCCACAAATCCTTTTGAAGTCGATGATGATGATAGTGAAGTGTTGAGCGAAGATATCATAGAAGAGGAATTACTTCTCCAACAGATAGATAATATCAAAGCTTATATTTTTGATGCCAAACACAGTGGGCGGATGGACGAGGTAGAAGTGCTGACTGAGAATTTAAAAGAACTGAAGCGCACATTAGCAAAACAGAAGGAGAAATCCAGCTGCTGAATCAGTGGCTATATCTGCGCACACACCTTGACAGTCCCTCATTTGTCCCAGAGGCCAGGCAGATGGGATTAAAATGAGTAGCAGGTGGAAGAGGGAATTCTAGGGGTTGTATCCAATCTTCTGCACTTTGGTGTTGGGCATTTTCCACTATATTAGTAAGACTTGGCAAACATTGTCCGCACTACTTATAACGCTGTGGTAACCTAAGAGCTGTTTTACATTTTTTAATCTATTTTAAATTTCTCACAACCCGTTTTTATCACAAGCAGACTTTGTAAGAGCATGGTTATGCTTCTTAGCATCTCCTCAATTTCTGATGGTAAACGGCAGAGGGCTAATGGGGGAAATGGATCCTTTCAAGCACTTGAAGTGAGGCAGGAAGCAGCCTGCAGCCCTTCCCTTGGTGTGTGGTTGCTATTGCAGTATTATAGGCTGGCCTCCTGAGCCAGTTTTTTTCATTAGCCAAGGGACCAGATTGTCTTGTAAATCCTGTATCAAGCATGTCTGATAGAGCTAAGATGGTATCTTTCTAGCAGATGTGTTCAGCTGCCACATGTGCAAAGAAGCAGTGTTAGAAAGCAGGTTCCTGAGATCCAGTGACTTGTTGAACTAAAAGGCCAATGATCTGACTGTGCAATACAAAAATAATATAAAGGGATTTTAAACTAGATATGGGTATTTGTGATGTGATAGATGTAGTATTTTTGTTTTAGGACTCAACCCTTGAACCCTGTCTTGAAATTATGAACTATTTTGTCCTCTACTGTCCAATTTGTTTTTTTCCAGGTCCCACCTACATTACAAGCATAAACTGGTTTTATTATAGTGGCTTGTTCCGGAACTAGTTCCCAGGGTTTCTGGAGGGGACAGGGGTTAAAAGTGCCACAGTAGCTGAACTGATTTCTGCTTGCAGCATGGTCTTGAATTTGATATTCTTTGGCAATTACTGTAGGGGAAGTACGTAATGAGGTCTACTACTAATGGCAAATCCAAATGGGGACCAGTTGTAGTTGCTCTAGTCATCAACAACAGGATAAAAAGCTGTCGCTGACTTTGTTACCTATGGCAAAGCTTAACTCCTCTCAATATTGAAATAGAAGGAAAAGTAAGGGATATTTTCAGCTGCTGCGTCTCTAGAGTGAAAGAGTGACTGTGACATGGGCTTCAGGTGTGCCCCAGGTTAGGAAGCTCTGTGCCCAGGTAGCTCTGCAGTTTCCGTTCATTTCGTTGATGGGGCCTATGCAAGCCCTGCTTTAATACATGGAGACTGTGAAGCAGTAGTGGTGGAGACTGTGCTGCTTGTTTCCCCATTTGCAAAGCTGTGAATGCCTGTCTTCTAGGATTTCCCCCCCCCCCCAATCTTTCAAATGGGAACTGGAATATTTGGGGAAAGTTGAAATAATTGCAATGGAGGGGCTATTGTACCGTTGGTCGGTTTTCACTTGTACTGTTCAAATTTGGTCTTTTAAATGTCACCACTTGAAGAGGAAGCTGGACTTCTGCTTCTTTTTTGGGGGGGGATGACAAATCCCCCAAGAACTCTACCAGTTTTGCTGCACAAATCCAGAACTTTTCACTTACATTTGGTAAAGGTCTAAATGCTAGATAGCGAACAATAGGGGTCACCAATGAGCGGAAGAACACTAATGTTGTATTATTAGTGGGGTGGGTAATAAGTTCAAGAACTAAGACAGCAGTTTACATATTAAATGTTATGTATTACATCTTCATCTATTTGCAATGGGGCTTTAGGCTGTTTTTAAAAAAGCATAGAGGGGAAAACTGGCTCAACTAACTGGCTGCATCCTCAAAAGCAGCTCATTTTAATCAGCTTCATCCGTCCTGGGGAAACTGATGTGTTCAGACCCAGCACTCACTACAATAACTGCAAGAGAAAGGTGCTTATGTCTTTAATATTTTTTGGAAGGGAGTTTGTGGTGCTTGTAACAAACCTAGTAGGACTGAGGCTGAATATCAGCATCAGCCAATGGGAATACAAGCCTGGTAAAAATGCAGTAACCTAGCTACAGCTGTATACTTTTTAACAGAGCCCTACAGCTTCTAAGTGACTATCAGCTAAGGCATAGCGAGTCATATAAAGCAGAATCTATTTATGATGGGCATCAAATTTACCTGGTATCCTTTTACCTAGCCAGCCAAAATAAATGTTTCAGTGGCTTCACATTTTTTAAACATGTAAAGCATTACTTGCATTCTGCCATGTATGTACTTCATAGCCTAATAGATTAAGACATACTTGTGTATTGATGTACTTCTTCCAGCATCTGTGTTGGTTTGTAGCTCCATGACTGCAAGTCAATGTGGAAGGTAACTAGCCTTCTCACTAGGATAGCGATAGAGCCACCTTTTGACCAGCCTTCCATTTGTACTACTGAACTGACACTATGAAACGGAACAAAACCTTGTCATTGTGAGATTTAGCATTAATGACATCTGTTTATACACTTGCATGCACTACTCTAGTTTGCAAGCTTTCTGATGAAATGAAATAAAATAACATGTTTATTTTGCGTGTATGGGTACAGTGATTGTTCAAGAGGATGAGGGAAAAATGCTACATGAACTGAAGATAGTAGTTCTAGGTGTACTGTTTGATTCTTATGATCTTTAGTATTTTATTATTTTAACAGACCTTACTCCTACCCCAGCCCTGGAGTTTAAAAGTATTATTGAAGGAACAATGATAGGAAAAAAATTACTAGACCTAAATGGAGTTTTCAGTATACAGAAGTCATTCTCTCTCCTCTTAAGCATCAATTCCAAAATAAGATGGAAAGTTTCCTACATTTGTCTTCAGCTCAGAAGCAGTATGCATCTTGCAGTATCATTTGAAACACAAGAACAAGAGGGAGTTACCTACTGTAGATTCTTCATACAATTATAGCTTATTTTATTTATATCCCACCCTTATCTCCCAATAGGGACCCAAAGCGGCTTACACTGTTCTCCTCATAACAACCCTGTGAGGTAGGCCACCTGGAAAGTTTCCATGGCAGCATTGTTTCCCAGATCCTAGTCTGACACTTTTAACCACTACACCACACTACTTTTCCTGAGTGAAACATACACATTTCTATTAACCATACCCTACATCATGTACCTATGTTATTTTTGTTCAGTCTTCCTTTCAGACAGATTAAATCCTGTGTCCAGTTCTACCTGGCAAAAACAATCTGCACTTACTGGCTTGTGCAATTTTAGTAGGCAAACACTATGAAATACTGTCAACAGTCCTAGAAATTTGCTTTTTGGTTAAATAAAAAGCTGTACAGATGAGAGGTGAGCCAAATTCTCCGTCCAGTACTGCATATTGCTCTCCTGCAGAATACATACAGCACTGGCCTAATCCAAAGATCTAAAAATGGGACAGAAACTCCTCCTATGCCTCTAAGTGAATTGGGAACCTTTCAACAGAGCCCATACACAAGGAGTGTAGAGGCATAATATGAATATTTGCATAATGAAAACTGGCTTAAATCAGAATATCAAAACTCTGTAGCAATTCAATTTAAGTGAGTCTAAAACAAGAATAAATACATTACTTTATTTGAAAAAAACTTTCCTTGCATTAAATAAGTATCACCACTTTGCCATCATTGAAGTGGTCTCTTACAGAAGAAGGGTGGTTTCATGAAGGTTAACTTTGCCAGCTTCTTTCAGTGGTGATAATCTAATGCTTTTAGTCTATAGTACAGGCACGCTTCACACGGAGCCGGCTTCGGAAGCAGCATTCTCTTTCATAGCTGCTTTATACTTGCCCGTCATCTCCTTTGGTAATGGTACCTTCCCAGGGCAGGGGATTTGACCTTTTATTTCACACATACATTCACGCAGGTGGTATTTTTTGGGGCCGAAGGTTGCAGGATGCCGTAGCTTCATTTTTTCTCGTGCTTCTTTCTCAAGTGTTTCCCTGCCCGAAAAGAGATAGTTGCAAAGCAGGCTTAGACAACCGCATTGAGCCACAGCCAAATTATTTCGACTTCGGGCAACTCCCCAAGCCTCTACTGCCCTCCAAAAGGCGTTTCTGTCAAACATGCCCATTCTGAATTCGACTGCTGTAATGTGTTGTCATGGACTGTTTGGCACTTGCGTGCGAGTCCAAGGCAGTGCCCTACTTCCTAATAGGGCTGCTGAGGCTCCTATCAATCATCCAAGCATCACAGTGTCACACTGTTGACAGACTGAGCAACCCAGTCTCTGCGCTAGTCTTGACAGCAGTGGGATTCCTTTCCCTTCTGTAGGTTCCAGCATTTCTGAGCTGCTTGAAAAATGCTGCCAAATCTTGGCTTTTAGGTCAAGAATGATAGTTATAAATAAACCTGCATCAAGCAATGCCTACCACTAGATGAGCAAACAGAGAACCCCTTTCTAAAAAAAATATATATATGTCAGTTTACAGTGAGCAATCATACACATCAGAATTTAATAAATATGCAAGTTGTTAATAAATCAGTCGTCTATCACAAAGCTTCTGTAACAGCTGCCATTTGGGAATTACATAGAATTCAAGGCTGGAAGGAAGAACCGAGAAGGGTACCCCAGCCACCTTGTGAAGATCTCTTAAGGCTTGTATCTACACACCATGCAGCAGCACTGAAAAAGGCAATTCTGTGCTACAGATTATTAGGAAAGGACTGCAAATTAAATGGCAAGTATAGTAATACCCTTGTGTAGATTTTTGGGACATCTGGACTACTATGTACAGTTGTCATCCCATATCAAAAAAGTTACCATCCAAAGTTAGCTCATAATGAGGTTGGACCACCTTCACTACTAGGAATATATCTAATAGTCGACATGGCCCATCTGTAGATACTTAAATCCACAGGTGGGTCATGCAGAGCAAGGGTAGATTTTTCAACAAATGGGGTTCCCCCAGATTTTCAGAAAAATCTGAAGGTGTTTTTTTAAATGTGGAGGGGTTAAGTCCCGCCCCCCCCCCCAACCCAAAGGGAATTGTCTGCACTTGCACAGGGCCATGTGCCTCTGTGTGGCAAATGGAGTGGGAGCTGCCCGCTGCCTTAGCCTGACAGGGAGAGGCAGTGGTGATGGCAACACGAGTCAGACGAGGGAGGGAACAGCAAGAGCTGGTATGCCCCTTCCCCACGGAGGGAGCCTACGGAGGCCATTGGCAGGCTCTCAACATGTGGACTTCAGCATCTGTGGAGGAAACTAGAGGGAGAGAGTGAGGGTCTGTTTGGGCAGAAGCGAGGAAAAGGAGGACAACCGTGCACTGCCAGTTACAACAACAACAACAACAGCAGCAGGAGCTGCCTGTGGTGCGGAACAGGAGGGAGTGATGGGGTCAGAGTGCTATCGGGTGGTGGGTGGAATGGGTGCCTGAGCCTCTGCCAGTTGAGCCAGGCTAGAGAAAGCGACAGTGCTGCAGGCTGATGGACAACTGATCATGTGAAAAGGAAGGGGGAAGAAGAGAGTAAGAAAGACTGAGAGAAGAGGAGGCAAAGGCAGGTGGAATGGGATGCCCCCTCCTGCATGAGTTCTCATGGATCCTGTTGGTAATAGCACAATCAGGACACGTTCTCAAGGAAGAGGAGGAGGATAGAGGATATTAGATTTATACCCCGCCCTTCACTGGGAGTCTCAGAGCGGCTTACAAACTCCTTCCCCTTCCCCTCCCCACAACAGGCACCCTGTGAGGTAGGTGGGGCCGAGAGAGCTCTGACAGAAACTGCTCTTTTTCAAGGACAGCTCTTATCAGAACTACGGCTTGCCCAAGGCCATCCAGCCAGGTGCAACTGGAGGAGTGGGGAATCAAACCCGGTTCTCCCAGATTAGAGTCCCCGCACTTAACCACTACACCAAGCAAGACCAGCCAAATGCAAACCGAAATACGAAGAAAAATTTACAAACCTTATGAAAAGTGGACAAAAAAAGATCACCTTCTGATTTGGTACCAGCAGGTTTTTCCAAATCTTAGGAGCCATAGCAGTGAAGATCTAGCCATCAATGTCTTAATATCTTTAAGAAAGGGGGTATCAAGCAGGGACTGATCTGCCAATTATAACTGGAGTATAAACCACTTCTGCTGCACTTAACAGTAAGGACTGGCTCAGACCCCTGCACAAACCACAGCTGCTGCAGTTGGGGAAGAAACAAGCCTGTCTGGATTCTTATCTAGGAGTCACTTAAGTCTTAAAAATAATCAGGGTTTCCCAAAAGTGCCACTGATGCTCACATACATGAGAATAAGGTCCCCTTAGCTGGGACTATAACTTACTAACAAGATGCCTCACTCACTCTTCAAATATTTCAGCAGTCATGATTAGGGATTGCTAGAAGCTACAAGGATTAAGCTGGCTTGGCCCAAGCTGTCACCCTCCCCCCTCGGCAAGCCCTGCCACAATAAATGGCAGCGATGCAACTGCACTGCTGTTCTAAGGACTCTCCTCTCCCAACCAGCCTTTGATGGTTCCCACTAAACACATGCTCCTTCTGAGTGACTCACAGGCTGATACTATGCATGAGGGCTCCCCAGTAAAGTCCCACTGATTACAGTGGGTCATCCCTCCAAGCATGATGAGTACCACCCTGTTTTCCTAGCAAAATTCAGTGCCACTGACATTTGGTATATTAAGGCTAAAAGGACACCAAATTTAGATTCTTGTCTCTTTTTGCTCTCCCATTGCTCCAAATTTGAAACACACTATATTTAATTCTTTTGAGTGTCCAGACTTAGTGAATAAAACAAGCAGCACCTCCTCTTTGTACCCATCTAGTGTGTTTTAATTCAGCCCTTCCTTCAAACAGCTGAGGACTGCATATATGGCTCTCCCTTCCCCATATTATTCTCATTGACAACCCAGTTAAGTCAGGCTGAGAGTAGCATAAGGATACACAGTAAGCTTCATAGCTGAGTGGGATGATTTGAACCCAGATCACCTGGAGTCTAGCCCAACATTTTAACCACCACAACACAGCAGTTTTTTTGTAGGCATACTTACTCGCTTTTACCAATAATCTTCTTAATATGCTGCACAATCTCTTTGTTAGTTTTTTCTTCCACATCAACAAGGACTTGCTCTCCACTATCTACAAAAAAAAAGTGCACTACAAAAAGTGTGCCTGTATACATTCCCCCACCACCCAGCAAAAACTACCATTTATTGCTTTAAATTCCTGATGTGCCTCATCCTGAGGGTGAGAGGTGTAATGCATTTGCATTTATTTATTGATATTGCATTTTTCTCCCCAGTTGCGAATCAAAGCAGAACTTCAGAACATTGTTCTTCCCTTCTCCGTTCTCCCACAACAACCCTGTGAGGTAGGTTAGGCTGAGGGTTTGTGATGGGCCCACGGTCACCCAGTGAGCTTCCACAGCAGAAGTGGGAATTTGAACCCAGGTTGCCCAGGGTCCCAGTTCGCCACTATCCACTACACCATACCAGCCCTCAAACATACTCAGAAGCAACAAAACAGAAATCTGCCATCAGCTGTCCCATCTCCCAAAATCAAAACATTTTGTTACAACACTTTTGAGTTACTCAAGAGTTTCTTATGTTAGGATGCTGTAAGGCAAATAATAAACCACATCCTCTGAAAGTTGCAACAGTGGTTCAAAGTATGTGTGGATTTGAATGTTATACAAGCACCTCCTCCTGGCTCTTATGCACAGGGATCAAATATATCTTGTTAGCTCCTGATGGAAAGTGGAATAGAAATATTCTGAATAAACAAAATAAACTACAAATCTACAAGGACACCTGAGCAGATTAAAGGCTCATAAAAACATTTTTTCACCACTGGACCGGGGGGGGGGGGGGGGGCTGCCCTCATTGTATACAAACAACCTTGTGAGGTAGGTTAGAGCTTCGAAGACTCAGGTCTATATCCCCCAGCCATGAAGTTCATCAGGTGACCTTGGGTTAGTCTGTCTCTCTCTCAGTCTAACTTTTCTACCCCACAGAAACTAAACTGGGGGAGGGGGAAATCATACACATTGCCCTGAGCTCATCTGAGGAAGAGTGGGATAAACATGTGACAGATAGGATAAGCTGAGAGACAGTGACTGGTCCAAGGTCACCCAGTGAACTTCAGCACTGACCAGGAATTTGAACCCAGGTTTCCTGTCAGTGTTCAGTATTCTAGGCACTACCTCACAGGTAATACTTTGCCTTCCCTTCTGCTTCTCTTAATCTAACTAAATTAGAGGATTTAGCCAAGGTGCCCTGAATCCTCAATACAAGGCAAGCACTGGGGCACTTTGCAGCAAACTGGGCTGGTACTTACTCAGGTCTACAGAGGTTTTCTGAATTTTGTAAAAGAATAAAATGCCAAAAGTGTTAGCAATACAACAGAAAGTCAGATGGTCAATTCCCTACTCTAAGATGCTCTGAAGACATGACTGGCTTGCCTTCTTCAGAGATTGACCTTACAGATTTCCCATTTGCCTTTTGCAGGGTTCTAAGCTGTACATCTCAAAAACATCTTTCCATCGGGAGGGGGGATTCACACACTCCAGCAAACGTAAAACAAAATCTCCACTTACCTAAGTAGAATTTTATGAAAGGTGAAGGTGTCATGTTCTTAAACATCATAATCTGGACCCAGGGGTTTTTATACTGAATCTGAGGTATATTGAAAAAAACAAATTTTCTACAGGGGAGGAAGAAAAGGGGGCACAAATCAGGCAGACATGCATGTCAGAGGACACCTGCAAAACTTATGACTTTTATTTATTTATTTATTCATTCAATTAATACCCCGCCCTCCCCACTGAGGCAGGCTCAGGGTGGTTTACATAAAATGCCACATGTAAATGCAGCTAAAACCAAACATAAAACAATCTTACACAATTAATTTATCAGTTCACATAAAGTACTGGAACAGTGATCTCATAAAGTACTTGAACACTAGATCTCAATTTAGAAGTGCTACTTAGGTGCCAATGACAGTCATGTTGGCATTTTCAAACCAGCTCAGCTTATTCAAGTTCATTATGCCGCGAGCACAGGCTGTAGGTGGCAAGGCCAGGGCACAGGTCATTCCTCTGGTGTTTGAGGCAGCTCCATGATTGAAGGCCTGGTGGAAGAGCTCCATCTTGCAGGCCCTGCGGAACTATAAAAGGTCCCACAGGGCCCTGATCTCTTCCGGGAGCTAAGACTTTGCTGCTAAGCAAGGCTGGGAGGAAAAGGTGGAAGATGTGTAATTCAGTACAGCAGAAGAGAAGATTCTGTTATACACACAGCTTATGAAACACTTTGTACTCTGCCACTGACTAACAGGTTTAACTTAATAGGTGCACTTAGCACTTCCATGGTGCATATGTTAAGTGCCATTTATGATTCTATCATCATGAATGTTTTCAGGTATTAACTTTGGTTCATTTGTGACTGTTGTTTGGATGCATGCTGGGAAGGTAAAATGCTGAAGCTTGTGACCTTGCTTGTTATGGCCAGCTGTAACTGTGCATGTCCCTGATGTCAGTTAGCTTGCGTTAGATGGAAACCATACTATGTGATGTACCCATATCTGTTACATTAGATACTTTTTAATCACTTCATAGCCTGGGAAGAAGAAGGCCCATTGTTCAACTGAAGGAGGTATATTTTTGCCTGAGAAAGTCCAACCTACAGGCCTGGGCCCAATCAGAATAGTGTGACGGATATATGACAAAGTTTGATGGAACCAATAATTATGATTTATTTCTAACTGTCAGAAGGGGGTATAAAACTTTATGTCTCCCATTGTAACCCTAGGGAGAGCTGTGGGGTCCAAAACCTTATTGGATCTGCACCTCCCTCCTTTGTTGATCAATGAAGTACAAGATCTGATTCTGCTCTACAGGATTGTACTGTTTTCTCAAATTGGGCTGGGGAAAAACACACACTCAGACAGGATTATTTCCTGTACATCAATTCTGAATTTTTTTAAGGCTCTATAAATACAGATTCCAGCAAGGTAGCTGTGTTAATCTGCTCCAGTTACAACAACAAAAAGTCTTGCAATATCTGAAACAGTTATCATGGCCCAACTACCTAGGTTTAATATGGTTGCCACAATAAAGCCATTAGTCTTCTTTAAGGTGTCACAGCACACTTATTTTTTGACCCCACCTTCTCTCAACTCAAACTTCAGAGGGGGTGCTACAGACTTAACTTGGCTACAAGACTGTGGGACACCTCAGACAGGCATTTATTGTAGTAGCATAAGCTTTCCATGGGATCACAATTCACTTCGCCCAGCTGCCTGGCCAGCCTCAAAAATGGCACAGAAGAACGGCATACTTTTCAGTGTGGCATTAGCTTTTGTGGATAAGACAGCGCTTGCGTCTGCTAAAGTGAACTGTAGGCCATCCTAGACTTGTCTTCAAGGGGTCAGAAGGCTGAAGGTAGGGGTGTGTGTGTGTGTGTGTGTAGGGGGGGGGGGTTCTAGCGGCGTTTCTATCTCCTCCACTCACATGCTGAGGGGCCTTTCCAGCTTGCCTTGAGGCTGCTTTCACCTGCTTTACCAAACGCGGACGCAAGCACACTACACCTCGCTTGTCCATCGCAGCAGCACCTTTACTGGCCCCATGCACAGCAAGGTCAGAAACAGGACCCCCTTCGGTAGCCCACGGAGGGCGCTGAAGCCTCCCTTGGGGCTGCACTCACCTGGCTCCCTCGCCGAGCTCCCCAAAGGTGTTGTAGTTCACAGTCATCACCTTCACCGAGTTCTTGAAGACGACGTCCCCCTGGTTCAGATACTGCAGCGTCCTCCTGATGGGGAATCTGCCTTTCATAGGCATGATGGCAACACCATGCAGGGGAAGAGCACCACGCAGCTTCCAGCCCAAGACGAAAGCAAGCGAGCAACCAACCCCCTTTCTAGTACCAAGAGGAAGAGGAAACCCCAGGGTCCCGGCTCGATCGCAAAGGGTCACGGGTAATGTAGTTTTTTTTTGAAGAAGAACGAAGAGTGAGGCACCGTAAAAGAAGTAACATATTTTTATTCTAGCACTAACGTGCATGGATTAGAGCCCAGTTCTTAATGTGTATATTAGATACATGAAATGGCCTTTAAATCACGAAAGCTTATTCTGGAATAACATTTGTTCGTTTCCAAAGTGCTTTAAAATTCCTGCTTATTTTAGCAGCAACAGGCAGTCGCAGCTACCGCACTGGAATTGCTACCCAAGGCTGAAATAAGAGGCAAAGCTGGGAGTTATCAGGACTGATGAGGGAAGGAGAGTAAGCAAAACCACTTTCGAAGGGCACCACCTCACAGGCACTTTTGTACACCGGGCTGTTCGTTGCGTATCCGAACAGACTTGGCCTTTCGGGCTAACCTATGGAAGCTGTCTGTAATGACGCAGTGCTGAACGAATATACACTGCGGTTGAGTTAGGGGTACTTTCTGGCATTGCCGATGTGGAATTTGCCCCTACGAGTCCCAAGGCCACCACCCCGGGGCTCAGGGAGGCCGGAGAACGTTTCGCCGCTTGGACATCATAGGCAAGAGGTCATTTTGGCTCCCCCAGCTCTCCTTCGCGGCTCCTTAAAAAGTTATGGCCGCTGCTGCCCTTCTCGGGGACAGCTGGGAGGCACGCGGGGGGGGGGAACCTTCCCTCGCCTCCCTGAGCCCCGGGGTGGTGGCCTTGGACTGGTAGGGGCAAATTCCACCTCTTGCGTCATTCTGGCTCTCCCAGCTCTTGGGAGGGGCTCTTTAAAAAGTTATGGCCGCCTCCGCTGTTCTCAGCAGCAACTGCCATGCCCGCGAAACGTTCCATTGCCTCCCTGAGCCCCGGGGTGGTGGGGTGGTGGCCTTGGACTCGTAGGGGCAAATTCCACCTCTTGCGCGAGAGGTCATTCTGGCTCCCCCAGCTGTCCTTAGGGGCTCTTTAAAAAGGTAGGGCCCCGCCGCCGCCGCTTTTGACAACCAGGGGGGGGACTGCTGAGCTGCCCTCCCCGCCTTTTCCAGGCTCCGGGCCTGAAAAATGGCCTGCAGAGCCGCTGCCTACCCCCTTTTCAGTCTCCGCGCTAGAACATGGGGCCTGAAAAGGGCCAGCTGAATGTCAGTTTCTGTCCCATTATGTCCTATGGGCCATTGAAGTCAATGGTGAAAACATAGGGTATGTTCTGTGGGCTGGAGGGGAGAGAGTTTAAGGGAAAGGCTCCAACCTCGCAGGGTAGCTGCTGGAGCCTCTCCCCAAGATACCAACCAAGTTTGAAGAACATTGGACCAGGGGGTTCAATTCTACGCTCCCCCCAAACAGGTTACCCCTATCCCCTCCTTTGTTCTCTATGGTGGGGAAAAAGTAACTTTTCCCCCCACCATAGAGAACAATGGAGGGGATGGGGGCAACCTGTTTGGGGGCCCGTAGAATTGGACCCCCTGGTTCAATGTTCCTGAAACATGGCAGGTATCTTGGGGAGAGGCTCCAGCAG